>NC_041380.1:311076506-311083296 GCF_002162155.2 Triticum dicoccoides | reverse complement strand
CATTCCGCAGTGCAAGTGGGTTTCTCAGGGGCATGAATTTATGACTGACATGAAAGTCCTCTCACTTGGTACTTATGATGCGATCCTCAGAATGGATTGGTTGGAGCAAAACAGCCCCATGACAGTTGACTGGAAAGGCAAACATATCGCGATTCCGTCACCTTCCGGGGTGGTGCATATTCACGGCCATCCTTCAACCTCCTCATGCCCTGTCATCAACAGTTTGCAGTTAGACAGTCTCTGTCGTCAGGGGGCAGTTTCACACATGGTGAGGTTGTACCAAGTTGCTTTGGGGGACGGTGAAGAGCAAGATGTCACTCCGGAATGCATTCAGGCTGTACTTGATCAATATCAGGACGTTTTCGGAGAACCAGAAGGGCTTCCCCAAAGCGCAGTTTTGATCATCATATACCTTTGATGCTAGGGGCATGACCGGTGAATATTCGTCCATACCGGCACAAGCCTGAGCATAAGACAGAAATAGAGAAGCAGGTGGCCGACCTACTCAGGCAGGGGATCATCAGGCGAAGTGCTAGTCCATTCGCATCACCGATTATTTTGGTGAAGAAGAAGGATGGAACGTGGCGCCTCTGTATTGACTATCGTCAACTCAATGCGATGACCACTGTGCCCAAGTTCCCAGTCCTAGTTATTGAAGAGTTGCTCGATGAACTCCACGGTGCAGTATGGTTCTCGAAGCTGGATCTCCGGGCGGGTTACTATCAGATTAGGATTGCTGAAGGTGATGAGTATAAAACTGCTTTCCAAACTCACTCGGGGCATTTTGAGTTCCTGGTGCTTTCTATGGGCTTAGCAGGAGGACCATCCACTTTCAATGGTGCGATGATTGATACTTTACATCCGGCGCTCCGCAAATTCGTGCTCCTCTTCTTTGATGATATTTTAGTCTTCAGTCGCACTCTGGAGGATCATAAATCTCATCTGGCGCAAGTTCTTCAGCTGCTGCGACGCGATCAGTGGAAGCTTAAAGCCTCCAAGTGTTGTTTTGGCCAGCAACGTCTGTCGTATCTCGGGCACATTATCAGTTCGGAAGGAGTTGCCACGGACCCCAACAAGGTTGCAGCAGTGTCTCAATGGCCCACACCATCAGATACTAAGGAAGTACGCCGGTTCCTTGGGCTTGCTGGTTATTATCGCCGTTTCGTGCGTCATTTTGGAATCATAGCACGGCCTTTGTTTAATCTGCTCAAGAAAGGAGTCCTGTTTGTATGGACCCAGGCAATAGAAGAATCCTTCCAGCTCCTTAAGAAAGGGCTTGTCACAGCACCGGTGCTTGCCATGCCCAACTTTTCTCAGCCTTTCATTGTCGAGACAGATGCTTGTGATCTAGGTGTCGGGGCAATTCTGCAGCAACACAGTCATCCGATCGCGTATATGAGCAAGGCATTGTGTCCCAAGTACCAGGGACTATCCACTTATGAAAAAGAATACCTGGCGGTGGTCGTGGCAGTGGACCAGTGGCGCCCTTATCTCCAGCATAACGAGTTTGTGATTCAAACGGACCAGCGGAGTCTAACTCATCTTGAGGAGCAAAGATTGACCACCCCCTGGCAGCAGAAAGCTTTTACTAAGCTCTTGGGGCTCCGTTACACAATTAGATACAAGAAAGGTGTAGAAAATGGAGGAGCGGATGCCTTGTCGCGAGCCACGCACACTGACCAATTTCATACGGTCTCGTCTTGCACCCCTAGTTGGATGGAGGATAATCAGCAGCTATAATGCTAATCCACATGCACAAAAGCTGCTCGAGCAGCTCGCTATTAGGGCAGATCCTAAGGGGCGTTTTCCTTGGAACAAGGCATTCTTCGGTTCAGAGGGCGAATTTGGCTCGGTGGCGCGACTGCTATGCAGCAGCAGGTTATTGTCGCGTTCCATGACACACCGATCGGTGGCCATTCTAGATTTCCAGTCACTTGGCGTCGGGTGCGTCGACTGTTTGCCTGGCCCAAGATGAAGACTCACATACAACACTATGTCAAGTGCTGTCCAACCTATCAACAGGCGAAACTAGATCGTGCCGCTTATCCAGGGCTGCTCGAACCTTTGCCAGTACCTAAGGAATCCTGGGAAATGATTAGTATGGATTTTGTCGATGGACTGCCATCCTCTGGAGGAGTGAATTGCATCTTGGTCATTGTCGACAAACTTACAAAATTTGCCCACTTCCTTTCGTTGGCTCACCCATATACAGCTTCAAAAGTCGCCCTCCTCTACATGAATCAAGTATACAGGCTACATGGGTTTCCCGGCTCAATCATCTCGGACCGTGACCCGGTGTTTACCAGCCACTTCTGGCAGGAGCTATTCAAGTATGCTGGCACTGGCCTTCGAATGAGTTCAGCCAATCATCCGCAGACTGATGGGCAAACCGAGCGTGTTAACCAATGCCTGGAAACATTTCTTCGGTGCTTCACCCAGGCCTGCCCCCGTCGCTGGAGTTTCTGGATTCCTCTTGCCCAATTCTGGTACAATTCTTCTTATCACTCTTCCATTGGCATGTATCCTTTCCGAGCGATGTACGAGCATGAACCACGGCAACGAGCGCTTGTTCAGTGCCATCGCTGCGCTCTTGGCTGGATGAACGAGCAGTGGTGCAAGACCTGCTACAGCAGCATCTGAACCGAGCTCGGCAAGTTATGAAGCAGCAAGCTGACAAGAAGCGTTCGTTCCAGGTGTTTGAAGTGGGTGATCTGGTCTACTTGAAGCTACAACCGTACATTCAGACCTCCTCGCCCTGCGAGCATGTCACAAGCTCTCATTCCGGTTTTTCGGCCCTTACAAGATCGTCGCTCGAGTGAATGATCTTGCCTACAAGCTGCTGTTGCTGGAGCATGCACAAGTGCACCCGGTGTTTCATGTATCACAACTCCCAAAGGCTCTTGTCCCAGGTATGGAGGTTTCTGCAGATCTTCCGGTTCATTCTGATATTCCTGCTGTACCTGTGAAGATGCTCGAGCAGCGCTGGCGAAGTCACCGGGGGGCCATGGTGGAGCAAGTCCTCGTTCGTTCCAACCTAGCCACGGTGCCTGATTCATGGGAGGACCGTGCAGCGCTCCAAGCTCGGTTCCCAGCGGCTGAGGTTTAGGGGCAAGCCTCGACACAGGAAAGGGGGGATGTCAGCACCCCTGGCCTATAGGGCAGTGATGGCCAGCGCCCGCCCCCGCCTCCCAGGGCGGTGCGGGCTCGCCAGGCCAACCAAAGGGTAGTTGGGCCCGAGTGGGTGTAAGCTGGGCCGACCCAGGCAGCCACCTACTTAACCACTCGCTCATGCTACAGCCAGGCATCCAGTGGATCAACGGCGGCGACATGGCTTTTCCTTGTTCCCCTTTCTCTGTATGAACCCCAGATCGATCGAGATTCTTGTAATCGTTGCTGATTGTACTCTGAGAGATTGCTACCGGTAAAATACATAAATCCCCCACTCTTGCTCCTAACATTCTCTTTTCCCAGTCCGAGACTCCGAGTCCCAGTACCAGTCCACCATATTCTTATAATTCTGAATATTGTCTGTCCAGCTTATTTCAAATTATAAAATTTAACAGTATAAGATTATATTCATAGTCAATACTTGCACAAAAAGCTGCTCATGTCCTTGTTGTTGAATGGAGACTTGCAATTGCTTAACTGGTCAGTGAACTCTCTATAGTTATCTACTCCCTCCGTTCCTAAATACCGTATAAGACCTTTTAGATAATCTAATACGGACTACATATGGAGCAAAATGAGTGAATCTACACTCTAAAATATGTCTATACATCCGTACGTATAGTCCATATGGAAATTTCTAAAAGTGCTTATACTTAGAAAGGGAGGGACTAAATGTCAATATAGCTCAAGATACCCTGAAGGTCTTGAATGAAAGTAGTGGAGCGTTGTACAAGAATAAGCAAATTGATGGCCACTTATTCGGTGTTATAGCTAGACCAGAAAGCACACTTCTTATTTTATCCATGCATGCTCTCACTATTGCCATTGTTTTGTGCCATGCCTTACTTGTTTCACAGAAATTTCATCGCAGATCTATTGCAGTGTCGTTTTCAATCCGGATCATTCATGGATGCATTCACTGTTGCCATTTTTGTACCCTGAAGATCTATGATAGTGTCGACTAAACCATGTGCTTTCTCATATTTAAAAACGTCTAATGAAACTGAACGAAATAACATGACTTCTACATGGATTTCCCTGATGAACATTAGCCTATTATGGAAATCCAACCAAGTGAAATATTGTCTTATCACCAAAAGATGAATTGAAGTCTTTGCATAACAAGACCAAACTCAGGTACAGTACGGGATTAGTTATTCTCAACTCTTGACGAAAATTATCAAACTTTGTTCTTACCTTGTTTCAAACTGAGCAAAGCAATGGCGAGTTTATGTTGACCTCTGTATGGGAGACAGCCTGTGTGCTTGTGATTGTTCAATATGATTTTCAGTTAATACAAGTGTAGCTACTATCGTCGAAGCTGGTTTATTGTTTTATAATTTTACTTTAGATGTACATGATGCGAGTTTAAAGTCTTCGATTAAGTCATAGCTAAGTGTGTTTCAGCCAACTTGAATAATTATCGGGGTAGGGTGTGCTTAGAAATTACATGCTAAAGGGGTGTTAACTATTTACTCTAGCTATTTCGTTAAACTGTTTAGTGGCGGGCTACATCAAGTTCCCAAGAGTTTAGTAAAGATGTGGCTATGTGATCTTTGTGTAAACAAGAGCTTAGTAACGATGTTTTTGTGCCACAATGGAGACAACTGATCAGTACCATTCTGCTCCTTTTCTTATTATTTTTGGAGTGTCACCAATCCAACCATCTCAGCCTATTTAGCGTTTCTAGCCATCAGATCGAGACTTTGGGTAATTATGAATTCACGGTGTAAAAAATTCCCATCAATGGACATCATTATTCATGCATGTGAATGTACGCAACAAAGCTACAGAGAATCATCATCGTCGATAGAACAATAAGAATGTTAAAAATACTATCACTCTAAATAGTTGTATCAATCACAATTATTAAAGCGCCAAAATTGACTGGAGCAGCAACGCGCGCCATCAATTATCTAGTAATATGATAATGCATGGCGTTTGCAACTCACAGCTAAATGTCGAACAATCTAAACCATACTATACATCGAACAATCTCACATTCTATTTGAATTTGTGATAATGTGTGGCGTTTGCAACTTACAACTAAATATCGAACAATCTAAACAATACTATATATCGAACATTCTCACATTTTATTTGGATTTGTGGTAATGTGTGGTGTTTGCAACTCACATCTAAATACTTGTAGGCGTAGGGGGCGGGGCACCATACATAATGTGATAAACACATTATACATATGAGACATGGTTTAGATTAAGAAGATCTAGCTAGATCTTGAAATGTACTATGATTTCAAATCAACATAAAGTGGATTCAAAAAATCAAGTTCGAGTTCATATAGTACACATAGTTCATATGTAACTCGAGACTAATCATGTGGTGTGCTCTGAAGATAATACACAAATGATGGTTTAACTTGACAATAGTGATGATTGTAGATCTTATTAAAACAGAGAAACGAATTCAAATGCTTTGACTTCACAACAATCATTATTGTAGATCTTATTCAAATAGAGAAACGAATTCAAATTTAGTTCATATTGAAGCGGTAGTATATATGTTTGGAATGCACTAAAACGTTCATTTGAGTAGTAGGTTGCATGCATTATACACGTAGCGAAATATTTTAATTGAACATAACATGAATTCAAAGTTTTGAATGACATTTGTAGTGCGAATTGATTTGGTACAGTACATGTTAGGCTTGTCCGGAAATTTCAGCCCGCGTCTTGGTAGCCCAAAATATTTAAGATATATCTTTGTCTTGTTGTGCTATGACAACACCCTCCATCTCAACCCGTGCCTTGCTATTCCAAAATTACTACATGCGCGGAAACTCCCATCTCCTGTGAAATCCCGACACGCGAAATGCCCGTGATACCCCTGAACTGAAAGAATCGCCTCAAATCGGTGGTGGTACTTTCGTAACTTACCCCACATTTCGGACAAGCGCGTCCCTAAGCCATGGTTCCCCACTCCCATCCCATCCGCCCACCCATTCGTACACCGAGGCCGGGAAAACCCGAGAAGCCCCACACCCTCCTCCGTCCGCCACCCAGCCGGAGCCTCTTCCCCGACGACGTCGTCCACAACAACACCTCGACGCCCCTCATCCACCGTACCGGATGAGGATCCCTCATCGATCTGGTCATCCCGTCGGTTCAGCCACCCCATCCTCCACCTCCAAGGAGCTGCCCCAATGTTCCCCTCGTCTTTCGCGCCACCTCCATTCCCACACCACCGTCTTCACCTACACCACCAGAAGAGCATCATCATCACCGTTTCCTCGGATGAAGCTGCGGCCTAATCGGCGCCACCAAAGAGGTTGTACACTTATCGCCGCATTTTCTTCTGTATTCAATCACACGGTGCTACCGGCGCTCGCTCCCGAGCCGACACGGCGCGGCTCCATCCACGGCGGCGTTGTTGGCCACTTCCTCCACGGCGTCGCTCCCTCGGCGGCGACGTCCACATCAGTAGGAGCTGCTGCTGCTTTAGCTCTCGCTCTCACTGCTACTCTGCTCTTGCTCTTGGTCCCCTGCTTTGTCTGCTCTTGATCTTGCTCTTGCTCACGCGGCTGCTCTTGCTCTTGCTCTTGCTTGCGATGTTGCTCCGATTTAGCTACACTTTAGTCGACTGAATCAACTTTTGGGTCAGT
>NC_041380.1:311006534-311075993 GCF_002162155.2 Triticum dicoccoides | reverse complement strand
AACCAACCGAGGTACCCCACTATCTATCTTAGGGTTCAGGGTGGGGGCGGTGGTCACCGGCGGTGGTGTGGCGGTGGCGTGGGGATCACCGGAGAAAAAGAGCAGGGGGCTAGAGGGATGGTCGGGGTGGCGGCGGACTGGCGGTAGGGAGTGTTTTCGGGGAGGGCGGGGCGGCGCACCACCGACCGCGGGCGGTGGGGGGCGGCTTTTTGGCCGGTGGTGGCTGGCGGCTCAGGGGGTGGAGGTTGAAGATGAACTGCAGGCCCTTGATTTCGTATCCAACGGCTGCAAAATCGACTGACCAGAGATGAAAAAGTCACTCGACTGACATGTAGCCTCATCTCTAGTGCGTTCAGTTTCAACAGTAAAATTCAGTTTTGATAGCAAAATTCAGTTTTGATAGCAAAATTCAGTTTTGATAATTAAATTCAGTTTTGACAGTGAAGTTCAGTTTTGATAATTAAATTCAGTTTTGACAGTTAAGTTTAGAGATGAGCGGCTGATGTATTTTACATCTAGCACTTTGTGGTTATGTATTTTCCGTCATCTATTGGAGATGCTATTAGAATTCCAGTCAGGTTAACGTTGTCTCTCTTGTCCTGCTTTAGCCTCGGTGTCGTACAACTCACTGGAGTTGCTCCAACGACGAAACCCTCCATCACAGCGGAGCAGTACCTCGGGCTCCATCTCCGGACGCCTAAGATCTTCTTCCCCTCCTCCGACAGCCAAGTCAGCCGGAGCATCCTCACCGGCCAACCCAATCATGCTGAGATCGACATGGCTTCGCCAAAGAGGTTGTACACTTGTTGCATCTCTTTTTACTCTATATGTTATATATATTGTCCACTGAGAACACGGAGTAACAGGAAATACGATTATTTTACCCTACTATATGACAAGCAGTGAGGTACCAGGCAACTTAGCTATCTGTGATGGACCCTCTTGAACGCCATCATTATTTATCTCTGCGCGTTTGAGCTATGCATTTGTCGATGGCCCTGGGAGCTGAGCTAGTAGGGCAGTGGCCTGGGTCCAAAGTAATAGAAGCAGCACAAAAACATTTTTTAGTGTAGGCTTTTCCTTGCACAAGCCTGCCTACTAGAATCGCCAGTTCTTGAAAGGAAAAGTGAATGAAAAACATAGGAATTGGAAAGTTTCCTATGGTACTACTTTTCATGAATTTGGTGCAAAGGAATGGAGCAAAGGAAAACTGTAGGATTTGTTCCTTTAGTGTCTCCTTGAAAGAAAAACCATAGGAATTTTAATTTCCACTTGTCCTCCTTTTCAAATTCCTATTCATGAAGCACAGGACTAAGAGATAGTAGCATAATAGCATTATAACCGTACATTTTCTTGTGGTTTGACTTAATCTCACCATGCTTATTTGCATCCTGTGTTCTTCCAATTCTTGTGAACCAAACACCCAGATTGGTAGAAATCCTGTGTTTTTAAATTCTCTGTTATGCACGTGCATTCCTATCCTATTCTTGCCTATTTCCTATCCCTGCATTGTTCGAATCCTCAAATTCAAACAAGCCCTTACACAATTACTTCTATTACAAATATGTGTCAAAGAAAACCTTGTGTGTTTTGTCCTACTCCTGCGGTGCTGTGTTCCACCCCAGCTCAGCTGCTCCAACGATGGAAGGGTTCACCATAGCAGGGATCCGCTCTCCAGACTGTCTTTCGCCGCCTCAGATCTTCTTCCCCGACGCTGGCAGCCACGACAACTGCATTACCATCATCAACTAAGCAGATGACCTTGAGGACTACACGGGTCCGCAAGAGAGGTCGCACTCTTCTGTGTCTGCTTATGTTATGCATTGCTTAATATGATGACATGCTACTTTATCGTCGTGTTCACCTATTAGACTTCGAGTCGGGTCCAAACTTATGCTAAAACTTGAGTTTTTAAATGGTTGTGGGGTACATATTGGGGCAGCAATCAGTACTATCTGTCTACTATTTGGTTAATCTCGGGTGTCTACTATGAGTTTCATGTTGGGTGCAAACAAACATTAGAGGAGCCCTTATCTATATATTTTAACTAAAGCTATTATCTGCCTGCTATCATTGGTTTTGGATCTATCCACATTTTGCTACCATCACTCTGGATTCGTGCATGCACTCCTTACATAATCTCATTATGTTTTATTCCTATGCATGTCAGTTATTGTACACAATGGAACTAAATATGTAGAGCAAAAGAGACGAGCCTTGCGTGGCAATAAAATTTCATGCAGACGTCGCTCCATGGTGGGTGCAGAGGCAGCCCCCCTCCACCCATTTCGGATCATAATCAAGAGGAAGATAACTGTTCTGAGGGGGGTTCAGAAGCAGAAGACCACTCCTATTTACCCCATGAGGTCTTCGCTCTAACTTGGTATTGGTAATATCATGCATATGGTGCCTTGCATTGCTTACTGTATACATCAAAGATGTCATCTGCTTAGTTTAGACATGCTTTGTGTCAATGCCATCTGTTTAGTTTCTTTATCGTAGATGTGAATCATGCAATGCCATCTTGTTTAGCCAGGCATCATATATGTGAATTTTGCAATGCCACCCTGGTTAGCCAGTCATCTTACATGTGAATTATATGATGACATCATTTTTTATTACATGTTGAATTTGTCAACAATTTTAGTACATTCAATTACTCTTCCTGTGCATCAGCCATTCAGCACGGTCATGGAAAAATCTGGAGTGGAAACAAGGTCTTCAGAGAAGACAATGTTATCTAACGAAGTGCATGTCTTGCTGGTTACAGATAGCTCCTCAGAGGAGGATTCAGAGACAGATGACCAGTCCTATTTCCCCCCCGAGGTGCATGCTCTAACCTGGCAGGGTTATGTTGCTCATATCGTGCGTATTGTATCTTGCATTGCTACGTCATTTGCTTAGTTTAGACATGCTTTGTGTGAATGCCACCTTTTTAGTGTCTAATTACCATATATGTGAATTATGCAATGCCATCTTGTTGCAAGACATTATATATGTGAATTATGCAATGCTATCTTGTTGCAAGGCATTATATATGTGAATTATGCAATGCCATGCTGTTTAGCCAAGCGTCATATATGTGAATTATATCATGCCGTCCTTTTTTGTATCTCTCATTGCTTTTGTCAACAATGTTTGTATATTCAACTGCTCTTCCTGTGCATCAACCATTGAATTGGTGATGGAGAAATCTGGAGTGAAAACAAGGTCTTCAGAGCAGGCAATGCTACCTGCTGAAGCAGATATCTTGTTGGTTATAGATAGCCCTTCATAGGAGGATTCAGATGCAGATGACCAGTCCTATTACCTCCCTGAGGTGTATGCTCAAACTTGGCAGGGTTATATTACTCATATCATGCATATGTTGTATTGCAATGCTTAGTTTTTACATCATATACACGATATTGAATGCCATCTCCTTAGTTGACACATCATATATGCGATTGCCCTCTGCTCACTTCCTTAGTATATAAATCATATATTTGAATTATATCATGCCATGATGTTTACATAGACAGCATGTATCTTAATTATGGCATGCCAACCCATTTTCTGAAGACATAATATAGTTATATCATCTCATCCTGTTTACATAGTCATCATATTTTGAATTATGTCATTCTATCCATGAATTATATCATGCCATCATGTTTCCATCGACGACATGTTTGTGATTTATGGCATGCCAACCACTTTAATAGACACATCGTATAGTTATATCATGTCATCCTATTTACATAGTCATCATATTTTGAAGTATCTCATTCTATCCTATTTAGTTAGCCATCATACATGTGAAATTGTGTCATGCTATCCTGTTTAATTAGCCATCATATATGTGAAATTATGTCCTGCTATTCTATTTGGTTAGACCACATAAATGTGAATTATTTCATGCCCTGTTTTCTTCCCTACTATCCATTGCACCTGCCTATCTTACAATGTCTGTACATTCAATTACTTTTCTTGTTTATCAGACATTTCAATTGGAGGGGGTGATGGCAGTATCTGTGGGAGTAAAAACACGGTCTTCAGAAAAGATCGTGCTACCTGTCGATGGAGATAGAACCACGGTTGTACTTGCCCAAGAACCAGCCCCACCACACATAACCCAGACCCATGCAGATTGTACCCCTACCCAATTGGACAGAGAACCAACTACACCCCTTTTAACCCCAACCCCAGCAGATAGTAACCCAGTTCCCGTTGACACAACACCGTCTCCACCACAGAGCACCCAAACACGAGCAGTTAGTAAGGTAACTGTAGTGCCCAAAGCACGAGGACCACCACTCCGAACCCCAAGTCAACGCTTAAAGCAGAAGAAGAATTGTTCTCAGGTCAGGTTCCATAGCTATGGTTCATACTACTTTGCTCTTGCATCACTGTATTTACTCATACAAACTAATTTCAAATTTGAAGGATGCAATTGAAACTCCAATGGCGCAACAGGTATGTTTTAAACCTGTTTATTTAACGTGTTTGCTGTTGTAACTTGCTCTATGTTGATTTCAATTTCAATTGAATAAACAGTTATGTTCTCCTGCCATGCACATTAGAAGTGTTGTTATTGTTGTGTAGTTTGCGACACTTATTCTATCTATGCTACTTTGTCTTAAATAGATATGATTCGAACTGTATCTATCTTGATTTGGCAACATAAACTAGAATGATATAGACCATACAGTGACCATACTACATAGATATATGTTTGTTTCATGCTGTTATCCTGTCCACCTTACTACTGAACTGGTTTACCAAAATGAGTTTCATATACTACATTGTAAACCTGTGATGTGTTTGTTTGTTTCTCTTTCAGAACACAGACAAAATATTGGAGAAGATAACCCCGTTATGCAATGGTAAAGGAAGTAATGTAGATAAGTTTCAAGATAGTGAGACATCCCTGTTGGTCTCCAAGAAAGCTGATAAAGACTATATTGAAGACACTGAGACAGCCCCAAAGTCCTGTCTTGATGTAGTGTTCGAGTTACTGGCTACTACTGCTGGCACCAGCTCTTCGAACTCGCTGCCTGAATCAGTTCGGCTTCTTGAGTCTCAACTTCAAGTTGAAAGACATCGATCAGATGTTATGGGACAGGAAGCCGAAGGACTGAGGAAGTCCCTACAGAATTTAGATGCATACTTTCTGGTGCAACAACAAGTGCTGGAGGAATTAAGCGCCAAACACGAGAAAGTTAATAAGCTTGCTAAGCATATTGCCAGCATTATGGGTACCCAGGATATTGTGTCTTGAGCTCTTCTAAAGTGGTTTCAGTTCTGGACTTGTTTTGCTGCGGCGTTTATATGCTGCTTTGTTCCCTATATTTGCACTGGTGGCGAACTTTGATGCCCAGTGGATGTAATATGTGTAATAGCCGTGATAGCCTAGCGTAAGTTGCTTGCTAATTTATTTCCTTATTGTCTTGTTTATTTGTTTTCTTGTAGTCAGTGCAGTTCTTTTTCCGCGGTTTGCTAGTGGCCGCAATAACCTATTTTTTAAAACTAGACCACAATAACTATGTGCTACATATTTACTATAGTTAACATGGGCCTCCTACGGGCCGTAGAAACAATGGGCCTTCTACGGGGCGTAGAAACAATGGGCCTTATATGGGCCATAGACACAATGGGCCTTCTACGGGCCGTATCATCAATGGGCCTTCTCTGGGCTGTATGATCAGTTGGCCAAACATGGGCGAATAACAGACCACATTATAGCCGTAAATGGGCTAGAGTTGAAATCGTCCGTTCATGGGCCGACCATAACGGGTCGTCGTTAATCGGCCGTATTTGATGACGCTATGAAAATGGCCCAACGTATTAACGGGCCATAAATGGGCCGACTGTAACCACGGGCTGAATTTGGCCCACAAGCAGAAAATGACAGTAACGGGCCGTAAGTAAACAAATGCTGGAAATGAGCCCAAGAATAAATGGGTCCTGAGAAGGCCGAAAGATAACATGGGCTGGAAACTGCCCAATGGAATAATGGGCCGTTAATGAGTATAAAGTGATACACTGTTCATTTACGGGCCAGTTTCACCACGTGCCGTTAATGGGTATAAAGTGATAAACTGTTCATTATGGGCCAGTTTTACCACAGGCCGTTAATGGGCCGAGAGTTACTAAGGGCCTCATATGGGCCGAAAGACGTCATGGGCCATACATGGGCCAGAAGTTAAAATGGGCTAGAATTATATTGGACGGCCCAGATGATGATACTTGGCCTAATTCGGATAGGTCGTAAACGGGCCCTGGGTTAGCGGGCTGTAAATGGGCTATATGCGAACAAGCCATTAACAGGCTTGCCGTGGGCCGGCCCGCCACCTTTTGACCAAGTCAAACAGGCCGACATTTTCACACGAATGGGCCTCTGTTGGCCGTGCCACGTGTCGACGTATCATAGGCGCTTTGGGTCCAATGAGTGGATGACATCTGTCCCAACGGTGAGACGACACGTGTTTCCTCCAGCCAATGATGATTTTACACATGGAAAATCCCCATTGGTCGGGCTGTTAACGGGGTATCGGATCCAAAACCGGACCCGATAGCTTAAAGGTGTTTCGTTACAGTGAATGCCACGTGTCGGTCACCCTTGACGAAAGCACTTCTGTGACGCGCGATTTATCGTCATGGAAGTGGACACTTCTGTGATGATAATTTTGGTAATGTCATGGAACACTTCTACGACAACACATGTATGACTATCTTGATTCTGTCATAAAATTGTCATGGATGTACATGCATGACAGAAAATGTGACCTACTGTGACAAACACGTATCATCACGGAAGTGTATTTTTTTTGTAGTGAGGGCCCAGAGATACCTCTCCGAAACATGGAGTGAAAAATCATAATCTCGATCTATGCCAACTCAACAAACACCATTGGAGACACCTGTAGAGCATCTTTATAATCACCCAGTTATGTTGTGACGTTTGATAGCACACTAAGTGTTCCTCTGGTATTCGGGAGTTGCATAATCTCATAGTCATAGGAACATGTATAAGTCATGAAGAAAGCAATAGTAATAAACTAAACAATCATAGTGCTAAGCTAACGGATGGGTCTTGTCCATCACATCATTCTTTAATGATGTGATCCCGTTCATCAAATGACAACACATGCCCATGGCTAGGAAACTTAACCATCTTTGATTAACGAGCTAGTCAAGTAGAGGCATACTAGGGACACCCTGTTTGTCTATGTATTCACACATGTACTAAGTTTCCGGTTAATACAATTCTAGCATGAATAATAAACATTTATCATGATATAAGGAAATATAAATAACAACTTTATTATTGCCTCTAGGGCATATTTCCTCCAGTCTCCCACTTGCACTAGAGTCAATAATCCAGATTACATAGTAATGATTCTAACACCCATGGTGTCTTGGTGCTGATCATGTTTTGCTCGTGAGAGAGGCTTAGTCAACGGGTCTGCAACATTCAGATCCGTATGTATCTTGCAAATCTCTATGTCTCTCTCCTTGACTTGATCGCGGATGGAATTGAAGCGTCTCTTGACGTGCTTGGTTCTCTTGTGAAATCTGGATCCCTTTGCCAAGGCAATTGCACCAGTATTGTCACAAAATATTTTCATTGGACCCGATGCACTAGGTATTACACCTAGATCGGATATGAACTCCTTCATCCGAACTCCTTCATTTGCTGCTTCTGTAGCAGCTATGTATTCCGCTTCACACGTAGATCCCGCCACGACGCTCTGCTTGGAACTGCACCAACTAACAGCTCCACCATGTAATAAAAATACGTATCCGGTTTGTGACTTAGAGTCATCCGGATCAGTGTCAAAGCTTGCATCGATGTAACCGTTTACGACGAGCTCTTTGTCACCTCCACAAACAAGAAACATATCCCCAGTCCTTTTCAGGTATTTCAGGATGTTCTTGACCGTTGTCCAGTGATCCACTCCTGGATTACTTTGGTACCTCCCTGCTAAACTAATAGCAAGGCACACATCAAGTCTGGTACACAACATTTCATACATGATAGAACCTATGGCTGAAGCGTAGGGAATGACTTTGATTTTCTCTCTATCTTCTCCAGTGGTCGGGCATTGAGTCTGACTCATCTTCACACCTTGTAACATAGGCAAGAACCCTTTCTTTGCTTGATCCATTTTGAACTTCTTCAAAACTTTATCAAGGTATGTGCTTTGTGAAAGTCCAATTAAGTGTCTTGATCTATCTCTATAGATCTTGATGCCCAATATATAAGCAGCTTCACCAAGGTCTTTCATTGAAAAGATCTTATTCAAGTATCCTTTTATGCTATTCAGAAATTCAGTATCATTTTCGATCAACAATATGTCATCCACTGATCCACATATAATATCAGAAATGCTACAAAGCTCCCACTTACTTTCTTGTAAATACAAGCTTCTCCAAAAGTCTGTATAAAACCATATGCTTTGATCACACTATCAAAGCGTATATTCCAACTCCGAGATGCTTGCACCAGTCCATAAATGGATCGCTGGAGCTTGCACACTTTGTTAGCACCTTTTGGATCGACAAAACCTTCCGGTTGCATCATATACAACTCTTCTTTAAGATATCCATTAAGGAATGCAGTTTTGACATCCATTTGCCAAATTTCATAATCATAAAATGCGGCAATTGCTAACATGATTCAGACGGACTTAAGCATCACTACGGGTGAGAAGTTCTCATCGTAGTTAACTCCTTGAACTTGTCAAAAACCTTTTGTAACAAGTCGAGCTTTGTAGACAGTAACATTACCTCCATCGTCAGTCTTCTTATTGAAGATCCATTTATTCTCCATGGCTTGCCGATCATCGGGCAAGTCAACCAAAGTCCACACTTTGTCCTCATACATGGATCCCATCTCAATTTCATGGCCTCAAGCCATTTTGCGGAATCTGGGCTCATCATCACTTCCTCATAGTTCGTAGGTTCATCATGGTCAAGTAACATGACCTCCAGAACAGGATTACCGTACCACTCTGGTGCGGATCTTGCTCTGGTTGACCTACGAGGTTCGGTAGTAACTTGATCAGAAGTTTCATGATCATCATCATTAGCTTCCTCACTAATTGGTGTAGGAATCACTGGAACAGATTTCTGTGATGAACTACTTTCCAACAAGGGCGAAGGTATAGTTACCTCATCAAGTTCTACTTTCCTCCCACTCACTTCTTTCGGGATAAAATCCTTCTCTAGAAAGCATCCATTCTTAGTAATGAATCTCTTGCCTTTGGATCTGTGATAGAAGGTGTACCCAACAGTTTCCTTTGGGTATCCTATGAAGACACATTTCTCCGATTTAGGTTCGAGCTTATCAGGTTGAAGCTTTTTCACATAAGCATCACAGCTCCAAACTTTAAGAAACGACAACTTGGGTTTCTTGCCAAACCACAGTTCATATGGTGTCGTTTCAACGGATTTCAATGGTGCCCTATTTAACGTGAATGCAGCCGTCTCTAAAGCATAACCCCAAAATGATAGCGGTAAATCAGTAAGAGACATCATAGATCGCACCATATCTAATAAAGTGCGGTTACGATGTTCGGACACACCATTACGTTGTGGTGTTCCAGGTGGCGTGAGTTGCCAAACTATTCTGCATTGTTTCAAATGAAGACCAAACTCATAACTCAAATATTCACCTCCACGATCAGATCGTAGAAACTTAATTTTCTTGTTACGATGATTTTCCACTTTACTCTGAAACTCTTTGAACTTTTCAAATGTTTCAGACTTATGTTTCATCAAGTAGATATACCCATATCTGCTCAAGCCATCTGTGAAGGTTAGAAAATAACGATACCCACCGCGAGCATCAACACTCATCGAACCGCATACATCAGTATTTATTATTTCCAATAAGTCTGTTGCTCGCTCCATTTTTCCAGAGAACGGAGTCTTAATCATCTTGCCCATGAGGCATGGTTCGCAAGCATCAAGTGATTCATAATCAAGTGATTCCAAAAGCCCATCAGCATGGAGTTTCTTCATGCGCTTTACACCAATATGACCTAAACGGCAGTGCCACAAATAAGTTGCACTATCATTATTAAACTTATATCTTTTGGCTTCAATACTATGAATATGTGTATCACTACTATCAAGATTCAATAAAAATAGACCACTCATCACGGGTGCATGACCATAAAATATATTACTCATATAAATAGAACAACCAATATTCTCTAATTTAAATGAATAACTGTCTTGCATCAAACAAGATCCAGATATAATGTTCATGCTTAACGTTGGCACCAAATAACAATTATTCAGGTCTAAAACTAATCCTGAAGGTAGATGTAGAGGTAGCGTGCCGACTGCGATCACATCGACTTTGGAACCATTTCCACGTGCATTGTCACCTCGTCCTTAGCCAATCTTCGCTTAATCCGTAGCCCCTGTTTCGAGTTGCAAATATGAGCAACATAACCTGTATCAAATACGCAGGCGCTACTACGAGCATTAGTAAGGTACACATCACTAACATGTATATCAAATATACCTTTCACTTTGCCATCCTTCTTATCCGCTAAATACTTGGGGCAGTTCCACTTCCAGTGACCAGTCCCTTTGCAGTAGAAGCACTCAGTCTCAGGCTTAGGTCCGGACTTGGGCTTCTTCACTTGAGCAGCAACTTAGTTGCCGTTCTTCTTGAAGTTCCCTTTCTTCCCTTTGCCCTTCTTCTTGAAACTAGTGGTCTTGTTGACCATCAACACTTGATGCTCCTTCTTGATTTCTACCTCCGCAACTTTTAGCATTGCGAAGAGCTCGAGAATTGTCTTATCCATCCCTTGCATATTATAGTTCATCATGAAGCTTTTGTAGCTTCGTGGCAGTGATTGAAGAACTCTGTGAATGACACTATCATCAGGAAGATTAACTCCTAGTTTAGTCAAGTGCAGGGCCGGTCCTGAGATTTCGGGGGCCTGGGGCGAAGCTAGAATACTAGATCCCAATCTCAAGGGCCTTAACATAAACACAGTAAAAATATGAGAAAATATGTTAAATTTCAACCAAAGAAAATATAGTTTTTCTCTTATAAATCTCTTTCTTTACTAATATATCCAATTAAGATTAGCCTAATTTTGGATCACAATCTAGAAGCGAGTTCATCGGCAAGACTAGCAGATGATTTAAGTGCCTATGATCACTTTCTTTGATATGTATAAAGTCTCTCGACTTATTCCTCCATTTCAACTGTCAGCATATCGTTGTACTAAAAAATTGATAACCCCAATAAGAGCTATGTATAAACAGTATTTATTCGCAAAAAAGTATCTAATAAATCAATTAGCACAGGCTAGTTGCGATAGTGAAGAGGCAATGTTGACAATCATTTATAAACTTTGATCAACCATCTTGGTAAAATCTCATAGGGGATAGACTACATGCATAAATAGATATCAGAAACATACCTTCTCTTCTTTGTAACTTGTACATTTTTTTTGGGTCTTTGTAACTTGTATATGATCTCAGAGATTTAGTGAGGTCGCATGAGAGGCAGCGGCTGTTGGGGAACGTTGCAGAAAATTAAAAATTTTCCTACGGTTTCACCAAGATCCATCTATGAGTTCATCTAAGCAACGAGTCAAGGGAGAGAGTTTGCATCTACATACCACTTGTAGATCACGAGCGGAAGCTAGCCAAGGGGATGGTGATGATGGAGTCGTACTCGAACGTGATTTGGATCACCGATGTCCAAGTGCTGAACGGACAGCACCTCCGCGTTCAACACACGTACGGGACGGGAGACGTCTCCTCCTTCTTGATCCAGCAAGGGGGAAGGAGAGGTTGAGGAAGATTGCTCCAACGGCAGCACGACGGCATGGTGTAGTTGGTGCAGCAATACTCCGACAGGGCTTCGCCAAGCATATACGGAGGAGGAGAGGTGTTGGGGAGGGGAGGGGCTGCGCCTTGGCTTGTGTTAAGCTCCCATGCGCCTCCCCACTATATATAGGGGTGGAGGGGCTGGTTTCTTGCCCTCCAAGTCCATTGGGGCGTTGGCCAAGGTGGGAGGAAAGAAATCCCATCATTTCCTTCCCCACCGATTGTTATCCCCCCCTTTTAGGGATCTTGATCTTATCCCTTCGGGATATGATCTTATTCCTTCTAAGGGGGGATCTTGGTGCGCCTTGACCAGGGGTGTGGGGCCTTTCCCCCACTACTCACGATCATGTGGGTCCCCCCATGCAGGTGGGCCCCACTCCGGAACCTTCTAGAACCTTCCCGGTACAATACCGAAAAATCCCGAACATTTTCCGGTGGCCAAAATAGGACTTCCCATATATAAATCTTTACCTCCGGACCATTCCGGAACTCCTCGTGACGTCCGGGATCTCATCCGGGACTCCGAACAACATTCGGTAACCACATACAAACTTCCTTTATAACCCTAGCGTCATCGAACCTTAAGTGTGTAGACCCTACGGGTTCGGGAGACATGTAGACATGACCGAGACGTTCTCCGGTCAATAACCAACAGCGGGATCTGGATACCCATGTTGGCTCCCACATGCTTCTCGATGTTGTCATTGGATGAACCACGATGTCGAGGATTCGATCAAACCCTGTATACAATTCCCTTTGTCAATCGGTACGTTACTTGCCCGAGACTCGATCGTCGGTATCTCAATACCTTGTTCAGTCTCGTTACCGGCAAGTCACTTTACTCGTACCGTAATGCATGATCTCGTGGCCAACACTTTGGTCACCTTGAGCTCATTATGATGATGCATTACCGAGTGGGCCCAGAGATACCTCTCCGTCATACGGAGTGACAAATCCCAGTCTCGATCCGTGTCAACCCAACAGCTACTTTCGTAGATACCTGTAATGCACCTTTATAGTCACCCAGTTACGTTGTGACGTTTGATACACCCAAGGCACTCCTACGGTATCCGGGAGTTACACGATCTCATGGTCTAAGGAAGAGATACTTGACATTGGCAAAGCTCTAGCAAACGAACTAAACGACCTTTGTGCTATGCTTAGGATTGGGTCTTGTCCATCACATCATTCTCCTAATGATGTGATCCCGTTATCAACGACATCCAATGTCCATAGCCAGGAAATCATGACTATCTGTTGATCGCAACGAGCTAGTCAACTAGAGGCTCACTAGGGACATATTGAGGTCTATGTATTCACACGTGTATTACGATTTCCGGATAATACAGTTATATCATGAATAAAAGACAATTATCATGAACAATGAAATATAATAATACTTTTATTATTGCCTCTAGGGCATATTTCCAACAGTCTCCCACTTGCACTAGAGTCACCAATCTAGTTACATTGTGATGAATCGAACACCCATAGAGTTCTGGTGTTGATCATGTTTAGCTCGCGAGAGAGGTTTAGTCAACGGATCTGCGACATTCAGATCCGTATGTACTTTGCAAATTTCTATGTCTCCATCTTGAACATTTTCACGGATGGAGTTGAAACGACGCTTGATGTGCCTGGTCTTCTTGTGAAACCTGGGCTCCTTGGCAAGGGCAATAGCTCCAGTGTTGTCACAGAAGAGTTTGATTGGCCCCGACGCATTGGGTATGACTCCTAGGTCGGTGATGAACTCCTTCACCCAAATCGCTTCATGCGCTGCCTCCGAGGCTGCCATGTACTCCACTTCACACGTAGATCCCGCCACGACGCTCTGCTTGCAGCTGCACCAGCTTACTGCTCCACCATTCAACATATACACGTATCCGGTTTGTGACTTAGAGTCATCCGGATTTGAGTCGAAGCTAGCGTCGACGTAACCCTTTACGACAAGCTCTTCGTCTCCTCCATAAACGAGAAACATGTCCTTTGTCCTTTTCAGGTACTTCAGGATATTCTTGACTGCTGTCCAGTGTTCCTTGCCGGGATTACTTTGGTATCTAGCTACCAAACTCACGGCAAGGTTTACATCAGGTCTGGTACACAGCATGGCATACATAATAGATCCTATGGCTGAAGCATAGGGGATGACACTCATCTCTTCTTTATCTTTTGCCGTGGTCGGTGACTGAGCCGAGCTCAATCTCACACCTTGTAACATAGGCAAGAACCCCTTCTTGGACTGATCCATTTTGAACCTCTTCAAAATCTTATCAAGGTATGTGCTTTGTGAAAGACCTATGAGGCGTCTCGATCTATCTCTATAGATCTTGATGCCCAATATGTAAGCAGGTTCTCCAAGGTCCTTCATTGAAAAACACTTATTCAAGTAGGCCTTAATGCTGTCCAGAAATTCTATATTATTTCCCATCAAGAGTATGTCATCTACATATAATATGAGAAATGCTACAGAGCTCCCACTCACTTTCTTGTAAACGCAGGCTTCTCCATAAGTCTGCATAAACCCAAACGCTTTGATCATCTCATCAAAGCGAATATTCCAACTCCGAGATGCTTGCACCAGCCCATAAATGGATCGCTGGAGCTTGCATACTTTGTTAGCGTTCTTAGGATCGACAAAACCTTCCGGCTGCATCATATACAGTTCTTCCTTAAGATGCCCGTTAAGGAATGCTGTTTTGACGTCCATCTGCCATATCTCATAATCATAGTATGCGGCAATTGCTAACATGATTCGGACGGACTTTAGCTTCGCTACGGGAGAGAATGTCTCGTCGTAGTCAATCCCTTGAACTTGTCGATAACCCTTAGCGACAAGTTGAGCTTTATAGATGGTGACATTACCATCCGCGTCTATCTTCTTCTTAAAGATCCATTTGTTTTCTATCACTCGCCGATCATCGGGCAAGTCTGTCAAAGTCCATACTTTGTTTTCATACATGGATTCTATCTCGGATTTCATGGCTTCAAGCCATTTGTTGGAATCTGGGCCCGCCATCGCTTCTTCATAGTTCGAAGGTTCACCGTTGTCTAACAACATGATTTCCAGGACGGGGTTGCCGTACCACTCTGTTGCGGAACGTGTCCTTGTGGACCTACGAAGTTCAGTAGCAACTTGATCCGAAGTACCTTGATCATCATGATTGGTTTCCTCTTCAGTTGGTGTGGGCATCACAGGAACATTTTCCTGAGCTGCACCACTTTCCCGTTCGAGAGGAAGTACTTCATCGAGTTCTACTTTCCTCCCACTTACTTCTTTCGAGAGAAACTCTTTTTCCAGAAAGCATCCGTTCTTGGCAACAAAGATTTTGCCCTCGGATCTTAAGTAGAAGGTATACCCGACAGTTTCCTTAGGGTATCCTATGAAGACGCATTTTTCCGACTTGGGTTCGAGCTTTTCAGGTTGAAGTTTCTTGACATAAGCATCGCATCCCCAAACTTTTAGAAACGACAGCTTAGGTTTCTTCCCAAACCATAATTCATACGGTGTCGTCTCAACGGATTTAGACGGTGCCCTATTTAAAGTGAATGTAGCTGTCTCTAGAGCGTATCCCCAAAATGATAGCGGTAAATCAGTAAGAGACATCATAGACCGCACCATATCCAATAGAGTGCGATTACGACGTTCGGACACACCGTTTCGCTGAGGTGTTCCAGGCGGCGTGAGTTGTGAAACGATTTCACATTTCTTAAGTGTGTGCCAAATTCGTGACTTAAATATTCTCCTCCACGATCTGATCGTAGGCACTTTATCTTTCGATCACGTTGATTCTCCACCTCATTCTGAAATTCCTTGAACTTTTCAAAGGTCTCAGACTTGTGTTTCATTAAGTAGACATACCCATATCTACTTAAGTCATCAGTGAGAGTGAGAACATAACGATATCCTCCGCGAGCCTCAACGCTCATTGGACCGCACACATCGGTATGTATGATTTCCAATAAGTTGGTTGCTCGCTCCATTGTTCCGGAGAACGGAGTCTTGGTCATCTTGCCCATGAGGCATGGTTCGCACGTGTCAAACGATTCATAATCAAGAGACTCTAAAAGTCCATCGGCATGGAGCTTCTTCATGCGCTTGACACCAATGTGACCAAGGCGGCAGTGCCACAAGTATGTGGGACTATCGTTATCAACTTTACATCTTTTGGCATCTACACTATGAACATGTGTAATATTACGCTCGAGATTCATTAAGAATAAACCATTGACCATCGGAGCATGACCATAAAACATATCTCTCATATAAATCGAACAACCATTATTCTCAAACTTAAATGAGTAGCCATCTCGTATTAAACGAGATCCAGATACAATGTTGATGCTCAAACTTGGCACTAAATAACAATTATTAAGGTTCAAAACTAATCCCGTAGGTAAATGTAGAGGCAGCGTGCCGAGGGCGATCACATCGACTCTGGAACCATTCCCGACGCGCATCGTCACCTCGTCCTTCGCCAGTCTCCGTTTATTCCGCAGCTCCTGCTGTGAGTTACAAATATGAGCAACGGCATCGGTATCAAATACCCAGGAGTTACTACGAGTACTGGTAAGGTACACATCAATTACATGTATATCAAATATACCTTTGGTTTTGCCGGCCGTCTTATCTGCTAAGTATTTGGGGCAGTTCCGCTTCCAGTGACCCTTCCCCTTGCAATAAAAGCACTCAGTCTCAGGCTTAGGTCCATTCTTTGACTTCTTCCCGGTAACTGGCTTACCAGGCGCGGCAACCTCCTTGCCGTCCTTCTTGAAGTTCTTCTTACCCTTGCCCTTCTTGAACTTAGTGGTCTTATTGACCATCAACACTTGATGTTCTTTCTTGATTTCAGCCTCTGCTGACTTCAGCATCGAGAACACTTCAGGAATGGTCTTTTCCATCCCCTGCATGTTGTAGTTCATCACAAAGCTCTTGTAGCTTGGTGGGAGCGACTGGAGGATTCTATCAATGACCGCCTCATCTGGGAGGTTAATGTTCAGCTGGGTCATACGGTTGTGCAACCCAGACATCTTCAGGATGTGCTCACTGACAGAACTATTTTCCTCCATCTTACAACTGTAGAACTTGTCGGAGACATCATATCTCTCGACCCGGGCATGAGCTTGGAAAAATAGTTTCAGCTCTTCGAACATCTCATATGCTCCGTGATGCTCAAAACGCTTTTGGAGCCCCGGTTCTAAGCTGTAAAGCATGCCGCACTGAACGAGGGAGTAATCATCAGCGCGAGTTTGCCAAGCATTCATAATGTCTTGGTTCTCTGGGACGGGAGCGTCACCTAGCGGTCCTTCTAGGACACATTGTTTCCTGGCAGCTATGAGGATGATCCTTAGGTTCCGGACCCAGTCCGTATAGTTGCTGCCATCATCTTTCAGCTTGGTTTTCTCTAGGAACGCGTTGAAGTTCATGTTGACATGAGCGTTGGCCATTTGATCTACAAGACATATTTGCAAAGGTTTTAGACTAAGTTCATGATAATTAAGTTCTAATCAAATTATGAACTCCCACTCAGATTAGACATCCCTTTAGTCATCTAAGTGTTACACGATCCGAGTCGACTAGGCCGTGTCCGATCATCACGTGAGATGGACTAGTCATCGTCGGTGAACATTCTCATGTTGATCGTATCTTCCATACGACTCGTGTTCGACCTTTCGGTCTCCGTGTTCCGAGGCCATGTCTGCACATGCTAGGCTCGTCAAGTTAACCCTAAGTGTTTTCGCTGTGTAAAACTGTCTTACACCCGTTGTATGTGAACGTAAGAATCCATCACACCCGATCATCACGTGGTGCTTAGAAGCGACGAACTGTAGCAACGGTGCACAGTTAGGGGAGAACACTCTTGAAATTTTTGTAAGGGATCATCTTATTTACTACCATCGTCCTAAGTAAACAAGATGCATAAACATAATAAACATCACATGCAATTATATAGTTGTGACATGATATGGCCAATATCATATAGCTCCATTGATCTTCATCTTCGGGGCTCCATGATCATCTTGTCACCGGCTTGACACCATGATCTCCATCATCATGATCTCCATCATCGTGTCTTCATGAAGTTGTCACGCCAACGACTACTTCTACTTCTATGGCTAACGCGTTTAGCAATAAAGTAAAGTGAGTTACATGGCGTTCTTCAATGACACGTAGGTCATACAAAAAATAAAGACAACTCCTATGGCTCCTGCCGGTTGTCATACTCATCGACATGCAAGTCGTGAATCCTATTACAAAGAACATGATCTCATACATCACAATTCATCATTCATCACAACTTCTGGCCATATCACATCACATGATCAATCGCTGCAAAAACAAGTTAGACGTCCTCTAATTGTTGTTGCATCTTTTACGTGGCTGCAATTGGGTTCTAGCAAGAACGTTTTCTTACCTACGAATAACCACAGCGTAATTTTGTCAACTTCTATTTACCCTTCATAAGGGCCCTTTTCATCGAATCCGCTCCAACTAAAGTGGGAGAGACAGACACCCGCCAGCCACCTTATGCAACTAGTGCATGTCAGTCGGTGGAACCGGTCTCACGTAAGCGTACGTGTAAGGTTGGTCCGGGCCGCTTCATCCCACAATACCGCCGAAGCAAGAAAAGACTAGTAGAGGCAAGTAAGATGACAAAATCCACGCCCACAACAAAATTGTGTTCTACTCGTGCAAAGAGAACTACGCATAAACCTGGCTCTGATACCACTGTTGGGGAACGTTGCAGAAAATTAAAAATTTTCCTACGGTTTCACCAAGATCCATCTATGAGTTCATCTAAGCAACGAGTCAAGGGAGAGAGTTTGCATCTACATACCACTTTTAGATCACGAGCGGAAGCTAGCCAAGGGGATGGTGATGATGGAGTCGTACTCGAACGTGATTCGGATCACCGATGTCCAAGTGCTGAACGGACAGCACCTCCGCGTTCAACACACGTACGGGACGGGAGACGTCTCCTCCTTCTTGATCCAGCAAGGGGGAAGGAGAGGTTGAGGAAGATTGCTCCAACGGCAGCACGACGGCGTGGTGTAGTTGGTGCAGCAGTACTCCGACAGGGCTTCGCCAAGCATATACGGAGGAGGAGAGGTGTTGGGGAGGGGAGGGGCTGCGCCTTGGCTTGTGTTAAGCTCCCATGCGCCTCCCCACTATATATAGGGGTGGAGGGGCTGGTTTCTTGCCCTCCAAGTCCATTGGGGCGTTGGCCAAGGTGGGAGGAAAGAAATCCCATCATTTCCTTCCCCACCGATTGTTATCCCCCCTTTTTAGGGATCTTGATCTTATCCCTTCGGGATATGATCTTATTCCTTCTAAGGGGGATCTTGGTGCGCCTTGACCAGGGGTGTGGGGCCTTTCCCCCACTACTCACGTTCATGAGGGTCCCCCCATGCAGGTGGGCCCCACTCCGGAACCTTCTAGAACCTTCCCGGTACAATACCGAAAAATCCCGAACATTTTCCGGTGGCCAAAATAGGACTTCCCATATATAAATCTTTACCTCTGGACCATTCCGGAACTCCTCGTGACGTCCGGGATCTCATCCGGGACTCCGAACAACATTCGGTAACCACATACAAACTTCCTTTATAACCCTAGCGTCATCGAACCTTAAGTGTGTAGACCCTACGGGTTCGGGAGACATGTAGACATGACCGAGACGTTCTCCGGTCAATAACCAACAGCGGGATCTGGATACCCATGTTGGCTCCCACATGCTTCTCGATGTTGTCATCGTATGAACCACGATGTCGAGGATTCGATCAAACCCTGTATACAGTTCCCTTTGTCAATCGGTACGTTACTTGCCCGAGACTCGATCGTCGGTATCCCAATACCTTGTTCAGTCTCGTTACCGGCAAGTCACTTTACTCGTACCGTAATGCATGATCTCGTGGCCAACACTTTGGTCACCTTGAGCTCATTATGATGATGCATTACCGAGTGGGCCCAGAGATACCTCTCCGTCATACGGAGTGACAAATCCCAGTCTCGATCCGTGTCAACCCAACAGCTACTTTCGGAGATACCTGTAATGCACCTTTATAGTCACCCAGTTACGTTGTGACGTTTGATACACCCAAGGCACTCCTACGGTATGCGGGAGTTACACGATCTCATGGTCTAAGGAAGAGATACTTGACATTGGCAAAGCTCTAGCAAACGAACTAAACGACCTTTGTGCTATGCTTAGGATTGGGTCTTGTCCATCACATCATTCTCCTAATGATGTTATCCCGTTATCAACGACATCCAATGTCCATAGCCAGGAAATCATGACTATCTGTTGATCACAACGAGCTAGTCAACTAGAGGCTCACTAGGGACATATTGAGGTCTATGTATTCACACGTGTATTATGATTTCCGGATAATACAATTATAGCATGAATAAAAGACAATTATCATGAACAATGAAATATAATAATACTTTTATTATTGCCTCTAGGGCATATTTCCAACAGCGGCGTCGTTATCTCTGGCGGTCATGCACTCCTCCGACACAGGCCTGCACTAGGCGGCGATTGCATGCATGAGATGAATATCAATCGCCATGCAAGGGGTGATCCGTTCCCTCAGTACATGGTTGTACACTAGTAATCTCATGGATTAAGGAAAAAATCAGGAGATGTTTATTCTTAAATACCCCTAATTAATCGCATACAATAACTCCTACGTGTTTCCCAATCGCACCTTTGCTGGTAAGGAAGGAAAATAGGAATAAATAGTAGTACCCCTATTTTATGGATTGTAATTAATTAAAGAAATGGTGGATTAAGGAAGGGCATCACGCATTATGAAAGGAAATCATAGAAAAAGGAAAAACAAAATCAAGGACAATATGTATTGCTCAGCATTTTGGGGGCCCCTCTCGCACCGGGGGCCCGGGGCGGCCGCCCCGTTCGCCCCCCTTAGGACCGACCCTAGTCAAGTGGTTGTGGTACCCAAACATTCCGAGTATATGTTCACTGACAGAACTATTCTCCTCCATCTTGCAGCTGTATAACTTATTGGAGACTTCATATCTCTCAATCCGGGCATTTGCTTGAAATATTAACTTCAACTCCTGGAACATGTCATATGCTCCATGACGTTCAAAACGTCGTTGAAGTCCCGGTTCTAAGCCTTAAAGCATGGCACACTGAACTATCGAGTAGTCATCAACACGCGTCTGCCATGCATTCACAATTTCTGCAGTTGCTGGCGCGCGTGGTACACCTAGCGGTGCTTCCAGGACGTAATTCTTCTGTGCAGCAATGAGGATAATCCTCAAGTTACGGACTCAGTCCGTGTAGTTGCTACCATCATCTTTCAACTTAGCTTTCTCTAGGAATGCATTAAAATTCAAAGGAACAGTAGCACAGGCCATTTATCTACAACAACATAGACATGCAAAATACTATTAGGTACTAAGTTCATGATAAATTAAAGTTCAATTAATAATATTACTAAAGAACTCACACTTAGATAGACATCCCTCTAATCATCTAAGTGGTCACGTGATCCATATCAACTAAACCATGTCTGATCATCACGTGAGATGGAGTAGTTTTCAATGGTGAACATCACTATGTTGATCATATATACTATATGATTCACGCTCGACCTTTCGGTCTCAGTGTTCCGAGGCCATATCTACATATGCTAGGCTCGTCAAGTTTAACCTGAGTATTCTGCTTGTGCAAAACTGGCTTGCACCCGTTGTATGTGAACGTAGAGCTTATCACATCTGATCATCACATGGTGTCTCGGCATGACAAACTGTAGCAACGATGCATACTCAGGGAGAACACGTATACCTTGAAATTTAGTGAGAGATCATCTTATAATGCTACCGCCGTACTAAGCAAAATAAGATACATAAAAGATAAACATCACATGCAATCAATATAAGTGATATGATATGGCCATCATCATCTTGTGCCTTTTGATCTCCATCTCCAAAGCACCATCATGATCACCATCGTCACCGGCTTGACACCTTGATCTCCATCGTAGCATCGTTGTCGTCTCACCAACTATTGCTTCTATGACTATCGCTACCGCTTAGTGATAAAGTAAAGCAATTACATGGCGATTGCATTTCATACAATAAAGCGACAACCATATGGCTCCTGCCAGTTGCCGATAACTATTACAAAACATGATCATCTCACACAACAATTTATATAATCACGTCCTAACCATATCACATCGCAACATGCCCTGCAAAAACAAGTTAGACGTCCTCTACTTCGTTGTTGCAAGTTTTACGTGGCTGCTACGGGTTTCTACCAAGAACCGTTCTTACTTACGCATCAAAACCACAACGATTTTCGTCAAGTGTGCTGTTTTAACCTTCAACAAGGACCGGGCATAGTAAAACTAGATTCAACTAAAGCTGGAGAAACAGACACCCACTAGCCACCTGTGTGTGAAGCACGGCGGTAGAACCAGTCTCATGAACGCGGTCATGTAATTTCGGTCTGGGCCACTTCATCCAACAATACTACCGAATCAAAGTAAGACATGTTGGTAAGCAGTATGACTATTATCGCCACAACTCTTTGTGCTCTACTCGTGCATATAACATCTACACATAGACCTGACTCGGATGCCACTGTTGGGGAACGCAGTATTTCAAAAAAATTCCTGTGATCACGCAAGATCTATCTAGGAGATGGATAGTAACGAGAGGGGGAGAGTGTGTCTACGTACCCTCGTAGACCGAAAGCGGAAGCGTTTAGTAACACGGTTGATGTAGTCGAATGTCTTCGCGATCCAACGGATCAAGTACCGAACGTACGACACCTCCGCGATCTGCACACGTTCAGCTCGGTGACATCCCGTGAACTCTTGATCCAGTTGAGGCCGAGGGAGAGTTCTGTTAGCACGACGGCGTGGTGACGGTGATGATGAAGTTACCAATGCAGGGCTTCGCCTAAGCACTACGATATTATGACCGAGGTGTAAAACTATGGAGGGGGGCACCGCACACGGCTAAAGATTAACTTGTGTGTCTATGGGGTGCCCCCTCCCCCGTATATAATGGAGGGGAGAAGGAGGCCGGACGACCCTAAGGGGGCGCGCCCTGATACGTCCATTTTGCATCATGCTTTTATATCGATATTTATTGCATTATGGGCTGTTATTTCACATTAAGTCACAATACTTATGGCTATTCTCTCTTATTTTACAAGGTTTACATAAGGAGGGAGAATGCCGGCAGCTGGAATTCTGGGCTGGGAAAGGAGAAAATATTAGAGACCTATTCTGCACAACTCCAAAAGTCCTAAAACTCCACGGAATACCTTATAATAAATAATGAAAAATCCTCGCCAAAGATGAAGACCAGGGGGCCCACACCCTTTCCACGAGGGTGGGGGACGTGCCCCCCTACCTCGTGGGCCCCCTGGTGGCTCTCCGATGACCATCTTATGCTATATGAAGTCTTTCATTGAGAAATAAACTAGAAGCAACCTTTCGGGACGAAACTCCGCCGCCATGAGGCGGAACCTTGGCGGAACCAATCTAGGGCTCTGGCAGAGCTGTTCTGCCGGGGAAACTTCCCTCCCGGAGGGGGAAATCATCGCCATCGTCATCACCAACGCTCCTCTCATCGGGAGAGGGTAATCTCCATCAACATCTTCATCAGCACCATCTCATCTCAAAACCCTAGTTCATCTCTTGTATCCAATTCTTGTCTCCAAGTCCGGGATTGGTGCTAGTAGGTTGCTAGTAGTGTTAATTACTCCTTGTAGTTGATGCTAGTTGGTTTAATTGGTGGAAGATCATATGTTCAGATCCTTTATGCATATTATTACCCCTCTGATTATGAACATGAATATCTTTTGTGACTAGTTACATTTGTTCCTGAGGACAAGGAAGAAGTCTTTCTATTTATAGTCATGTGAATTTGGTATTCGTTCGATATTTTGATGAGATGTATGTTGTCTAGCCTCTAGTGGTGTTATGTGAACGTCGACTACATAACACTTCACCATTATTTGGGCCTATAGGAAGGCATTGGGAAGTAATAAGTAGATGATGGGTTGCTAGAGTGACAGAAGCTTAAACCCTAGTTTATGCGTTGCATCGTAAGGGGCTGATTTGGATCCATATGTTTCATGCTATGGTTAGGTTTACCTTAATACTTTTGTTGTAGTTGCGGATGCTTGCAATAGAGGTTAATCATAAGTGGGATGCTTGTTCAAGTAAGAACATGACCCAAGCACTGGTCCACCTACATGTCAAATTATCAAAGTACCAAACGCGAATCATATGAACGTGATGAAAACTAGCTTGACGATATTCCCATGTGCCCTCGGGAGCGCTTTTCCTTATATAAGAGTTTGTCCAGGCTTGTCCTTTGCTACAAAAAGGATTGGGCCACCTTGTTGCACTTTATTTACTTTTGTTACCTATTGCTTGTTACAAATTATCTCATCACAAAACTATCTGTTAGCACTTATTTCAGTACTTGCAGAGAATACCTTGTTGAAAACCGCTTATCATTTCCTTCCGCTCCTCGTTGGGTTCGACACACTTACTTATCGAAAGGACTACGATAGATCCCCTATACTTGTGGGTCATCAAGACTCTTTTTTGGCGCCGTTGCCGGGGAGTGAAGCGCCTTTGGTAGGTGGAATTTGGTAAGGAAAAATTTATATAGTGTGCTGAAATTTATTGTCACTTGTTACTATGGAAAGTAATCCTCCGAGGGGCTTGTTCAGGGTATCTTCACCCGACTAGTAGAGCAAAGAGTTGCTCCTCAACCTACTGAACCTATTGAAAATGAAATTCTTTATGAGTATCCTTCGGGTATGATAGAAAAACTCTAGCTAATCCTTTTATAGGAGATGGAACAAAGCATCATGATGAACACCTAATATATGTGGATGAAGTTTGTGGATTATTTAAGCTTGCAGGTATACCCGATGATGTTGCTAAGAAAAAGGTCTTCCCTTTATCTTTGAAGGGAGACGCATTGACATGGTATAGGCTATGTGAAGATACGAGATCATGGAACTATAGAAGATTGAAATTGGAATTTCATCAAAAGATTTACCCTATGCATCTTGTTCATCATGACCGCAATTATATATATAATTTTGGCCTCACGAAGGAGAAAGCATCGCTCAAGCTTGGGGGAGGCTTAAATCAATGTTATATTCATGCCCCAATCATGAGCTCCCAAGAGAAACAATTCTTCAAAAAAAATTATGCTCAGCTTTCTGAAAATAATCGCACCATGCTCGATACTTCTTGTGCTGGCTCTTTTATGATGAAGACTATTGGATTTAGATGGGATTTATTGGATAGAATTAAACGCAACTATGAAGATTGGGATCTCGACAAAGGTAAGGAGTCAGGTATGACGCCTAAGTTTGATTGTGTTAAATCTTTTATGGATACCGATACTTTCCGTAAGTTTAGCACTAAATACCGAAAAGGCTTTCGCCCCACTTTATAGATAAAGCAAACCACCAGAGCCATATAGTACAACAAGGTTCACCCACACACACACAAAGTACCACAACACGAAGTACAAGGGGTTCTGCTGAGGGCACATCTCAACAAGCCCCGAAAATAAAAAAAAGGGGGCGGGAGAACCGCAACACTAAATATGGACTTGATTCTAAGATAGTAGCTTCTTTCTGTGAATCTTTTGCTACTTATGATGATCTCCCTAAGGAGAAGTAGTGTAAATATCATCCTCCCATAGAAGTAAAAGTAGCTGCACCTATTAAAGTTGAAGAAAATACTGTCACTTATAATGATCCTATTGTTCCTACTTGTTATGTTGAGAAACCACCTTTCCCTGTTAGGATAAAGGATCATGCTAAAGCTTCAACTATGGTTCGTAAAAGCAATATTAAAACATATACACCTCCTGAGAAAGTTAAAGTTGAACCTAATATCGCTATTGTTAATGATCTCTTGTCTGATAATATTGATCGGCATGTTATTCAGTTCGGCGGTGAAACTGCTAGAATTGCTAAACCTTGTGCTAAAGATAAACATAGACATGTGGTAGGCGTGCCTGTTATTTCTGTTAAAGTAGGAGAACATTGTTATCAATGCTTATGTGATATGGGTGCTAGTGCTAGTGTTATACCTTACGACTTGTACAAAGAAATTACGCATGACATTGCACCTGTTGAGTTAGAAGAAATTGATGTTACTATTAAACTGGCTAATAGAGATACTATTTCACCAATGGGAATTGTTAGAGACGTTTAAGTCTTATGTGGGAAAACTAAATATCCTGCTGATTTTCTTGTTCCTGGTTCCCCACAAGATAGCTTTTGTCCCATTATATTTGGTAGACCCTTCTTAAATACTGTTAATGCTACCATAGACTGCGAAAAGAATGTTGTTACTATTGGCTTGGATGATATGACTCATGAATTTAATTTCTCTAAATTTAGTAAACAACACCGTGAAGAAGAATTGCCTAGTAAGGATGAAATTATTGGTCTTGCTTCTATTGCCGTACCTCCTAGTGATCCTTTAGAACAATATTTGATAGACCATGAGAATGATATGTTTATGAATGAAAGAAGGGAAATAGATGAAGTATTCTTTAAACAAGAACCTATTCTGAAACACAATTTGCCTGTTAAAATCCTAGGGGACCCCCCTCCACCTAAGGGTGATCCCGTGTTTGAGCTTAAACCATTGCCTAATAATCTTAAATATGCTTATCTTGATGAAAAGAAGATATATCCTATTATTATTAGTGCTAACCTTTCAGAGCATGAAGAAGAAAGATTATTGAAAACTCTGAAGAAGCACCGTGCTGCTATTGGATATACTCTTGATGATCTTAAGGGCATTAGTCCCACTCTATGTCAACATAAAATAAATTTGGAAGCAGATGCCAAACCAGTTCGTGATCCTCAACGACGTCTGAATCCTAAAATGAAAGAAGTGGTAAGAAAAGAAATACTAAAGCTTCTGGAGCCAGGTATAATTTATCCCGTTGCTGATAGTCAGTGGGTAAGTCCTGTTCATTGTGTCCCTAAGAAGGGAGGTATTATTGTTGTTCCTAATGATAAAGATGAATTGATTCCACAAATAATTATTACAAGTTATAGGATGGTAATTTATTTCCGCATTTAAATAAGGCTACTAAGAAAGATCATTACCCCTTACCTTTTATCGATCAAATGCTAGAAAGATTATGCAAGCATACACATTACTGCTTTCTAGATGGTTATTCTGGTTTCTCTCAAATACCTGTGTCGGCTAAAGATCAATCAAAGACTACTTTTACATGCCCTTTTGGTACTTTTGCTTATAGACGTATGCCTTTTGGTTTATGTAATGCACCTGCTACCTTTCAAAGATGCATGATGGCTATATTCTTTGACTTTTGTGAAAAGATTTGTGAGGTTTTCATGGACGACTTTTCCGTCTATGGATATTCTTTTGATGATTGCTTGACCAATCTTGATCGAGTTTTGCAGAGATGTGAAGAAACTAGTCTTGTATTGAATTGGGAAAAGTGCCACTTTATAGTTAATGAGGGTATTGTCTTGGGGCATAAAGTTTCTGAAAGAGGTATTGAAGTTGATAAAGCCAAGGTTGATGCTATTGAAAAGATGCCATGTCCCAAGGACATCAAAGGTATAAGAAGTTTCCTTGGTCATGCCGGATTTTATAGGAGGTTCATTAAGGACTTCTCAAAAATTTCTTGGCCTTTGACAAATTTATTACAAAAAGATATACCATTTGTCTTTGATGATGATTGTGTAGAAGCATTTGAAATACTTAAGAAAGCATTAGTCTCTGCACCTGTTGTTCAGCCACCTAATTGGAATTTACCCTTTGAAATTATGTGTGATGCTAGCGATTATGCTGTAGGTGCTGTTTTAGGGCAAAGAGTTGATAAGAAATTAAATGTTATCCATTATGCTAGTAAGACTCTAGACAATGCTCAAAGAAATTATGCTACTACTGAAAAAGAACTTTTAGCAGTTGTATTTGCTTGTGATAAGTTCAGACCTTATATTGTTGATTCTAAAGTAACTATCCACACTGATCATGATGCTATTAAATATCTTATGGAGAAGAAAGATGCTAAACCTAGACTTATTAGATGGGTTCTCTTGCTACAAGAATTTGCTTTGCATATTGTTGATAGAAAAGGAGCTGAGAACCCCGTTGCAAACAACTTATCTAGGTTAGAGAATGTTCTTGATGACCCACTACCTATTGATGATAGCTTTCCTGATGAACAATTAAATGTCATAAGTACTTCTCGTAGTACCCCTTGGTATGATGATTATGCTAATTACATAGTTGCTAAATTTACACCACCTAGCTTCACATACCAACAAAAGAAAAAGTTCTTCTATGATTGGAGACATTACTTTTGGGATGACCCACATCTTTATAAAGAAGGAGTAGATGGTGTTATTAGACGTTGTGTACCTGAGCATGAATAGGAACAGATCCTATGCAAGTGCCACTCCGAAACTTATGGAGGACACCACGCGGGAGATAGAACTGCACATAAGGTATTGCAATCCGGTTTTTATTGGCCTACTCTCTTCAAGGATGCCCGTAAGTTTGTCCTATCTTGTGATGAATGCCAAAGAATTGGTAATATTAGTAGACGTCAAGAAATGCCTATGAATTATTCACTTGTTATTGAACCGTTTGATGTTTGGGGCTTTGATTATATGGGACCTTTTCCTGCCTCTAATGGATATACACATATTTTAGTTGCTGTTGATTACGTTACTAAGTGGGTAGAAGCTATTCCAACTAGTAGTGCTGATCATAACACTTCTATTAAAATGCTTAAAGAAGTTATTTTTCCGAGGTTTGGAGTCCCTAGATATTTGATGATTGATGGTGGTTCACATTTTATTCATGGTGTTTTCTGTAAAATGCTTGCTAAATATGACGTCAATCATAGAATTGCATCTCCATATCACCCACAGTCTAGTGGTCAAGTAGAATTGAGTAATAGAGAACTCAAATTAATTTTGCAAAAGACTGCCAATAGGTCTAGAAAGAATTGGTCCAAGAAACTTGATGATGCATTATGGGCCTATAGAACTGCATATAAAAATCCTATGGGTATGTCTCCGTATAAAATGGTATATGGAAAAGCATGTCACTTACCTCTCGAACTAGAACATAAGGCATATTGGGCTATTAAAGAGCTCAACTATGATTTTAAGCTTGCCGGTGAAAAGAGGTTATTTGATATTAGCTCACTTGATGAATGGAGAACCCAAGCTTATGAAAATGCCAAGTTGTTTAAAGAAAAGGTTAAAAGATGGCATGACAAAAGGATACAAAAGCGTGAGTTTAATATAGGTGATTATGTATTGCTATACAACTCTCGTTTAAGATTTTTTGCAGGAAAACTTCTCTCTAAATGGGAAGGCCCCCGATGTTATCGAGGAGGTCTATCGTTCCGGTGCCATAAAAATCAACAACTTCGAAGGCACAAATCCGAAGGTGGTAAACGGTCAGAGAATTAAACATTATATTTCAGGTAATCCCATAAATAGTGAAACCAATATTATTGAAACCGTAACCCCGGAGGAATACATAAGGGACACTTTCCAGAACGTTTCAGACTCCGAAAAGGAATAGGTATGTGGTACGGTAAGTAAACTGACTCCAAAACAATTTTAAGGCAATATTTCTCCGTTTTGGAATATTTAGAAAAATAGAAAATTAAGTAGCAGTCCGGGAAGGACATGAGGGCCCCACGAGGGTGGAGGGCGCGCCCTACTCCCCTAGGCGCGCTCCCCTACCTCATGAGATCCTCGTGTGCCTTCCGGACTCTGTTTTCTTGCACGATACGTATTTTGGTCGGTAAAAATTCACTATATATTCTCCCGAAGGTTTTGACTCCCGTATCACGCAACTATCCTCTGTTTTTGTTTCGAGCTGTCCTGCTGCAGATTAGATCAACATGTCTTCCCAGGATTCGGAAGGAGAAAGCTATGTGGATGATTACTTAGCTAATCCTAAGGTCTATGGAGATGTGGAGCACGATGGTTGGACCACGGAGGAAGAAGATGACTATGAACTCAATGGGAAGGAGGAGACGAGCTCAGATGAAGATGAAGCCCCATTACCTCAACCTGGGGATATGGACATGGAGTTTAAAAAGTCAAGTCTCCCTGATAGGGTAAAGAAACCAAAATTAGAGTTTATCCCTTTTTGTCTCTTGCAGGAAAATAAGCAGGACCTATGCAAAAAGATATTAACCCTGGAGTGGGAGATTGATGATCTGAGGGATCAAAATGTTGTCCTCAAGCGTAAATTAAGGGAGTAGTCTATGCCATCAACTAAGTCAACAACACCTCCACCTTCTTCACCAACCAAGGAGATATAATAACATGGGTATGGGCACTCCCCTTGGCAACTGTCAAGCTTGGGGGAGGTGCCCCGGTATCGTATCTATCTTTACCATTTTCCTTAGTTCGATCCTATCAGTAGTATTTTGATCTAGTAGAATAAAGTTTATGGCATGATCTAGTTTTGAGTTTTGCCTTATGATCTCTCTTTGAAATCGAGTCCGTGAGCTATATAATACAGATTAGTGTTGAGTCAAGGGCTTGATTTTCTTGCTATGATCTTGGGTGAATAAAAGAAAAGAGAGAAAGAATAAGAAGAAACAAAAGTTCATATTAATCTTATTGATAGTAATGACTTCACATAGAAAGAGTGTGATGATTAAAAGTTGTTGGGAGTTGGCAGACTTAGCTTTGGTCATCGTTGCAATTAATAGGAAGTAATAAGGAAAGAGAGGTTTCACATATAAATATACTATTATTAACATCTTTTATGATTGGGAGCACTCATCAAAATATGACATGCTAAAGAGTTGATGTTGGACAAGGAAGACAACGTAATGGGTTATGTTTTCTTATATCTGAGATAAAGTATGTTGTCATGGATCATCCAACATATTGAGCTTGCCTTTCCCCCTCATGCTAGACAAATTCTCAGCACCAAGTAGAGATACTACTTGTGCTTCCAAATACCCTTAAACCAGTTTTGCCATGAGAGTCCACCATATCTACCTATGGATTGAGTAAGATCCTTAAAGTAAGTTGTCATCGGTGCAAAGCAATAAAAATTGCTCTAAATATGTATGATTAGTGTGGGAGAAATAAGCTTTAGATGATCTTGTGATGTGGAAGTAATAAAAGCGACAGACTGCATAATAAAGGTCCATATCACAAGGGGCAATATAAAGTGACGTTCTTCCACATTAAGATTTTGTGCATCCAACCATAAAAGCGCATGGCAACCTCTGCTTCCCTGTGCGAAGGGCCTATCTTTTATTATTATCTTCTACCTTATGCAAGTGCCATGGTGATCTTCACCTCTCCCTTTTTCATTTTATCCTTTGGCAAGCCCAGCATGTTGGAAAGAACCTGATATATATATATATATATATATATATATATAACTGGATGTAGGGGGCATGAGTTATTGTTGTTGACACTACCCTTGAGGTAAAAGGTTGTGGGGCGAAACTATAAGCCCCTATCTTTTTCTGTGTCCGATTAAAACTCCGTAACCACAAGTATTGCGCGAGTGTTAGCAATTATGAAGGACTAGATGATAGTTGAGTATGTGGACTTGCTTTTTAGCTCTGACATAGACTCTTTCTGATGTTATGATAAATTTCAATTGCTTCAATGACTGAGGTTATAGTTTGCTGGTTCTCAATAAGGTTTCTGATTCATACTTTTGCATTGTGAATAGATCATCACTTGGACATAAGTAATCATATGACAATATCTATGTATGTTGCTGTTATGAGAATAATCATGATGCTCTCATGTCCGTATTTTATTTTTATCGATGCCTCTACCTCTAAACATGGGGACATATTTATTGTTATCGGCTTTTCCTTGAGGACAAGCGAGGTCTAAGCTTGGGGGAGTTGATACATCCATTTTACATCACGCTTTTAGGTCGATATTTATTGCATTATGGGCTGTTATTTCACATTAAGTCACAATACTTATGGCTATTCTCTCTTATTTTACAAGGTTTACATTAGGAGGGAGAATGCCGGCAGCTGCAATTCTGGGCTAGAAAAGGAGCAAATATTAGAGACCTATTCTGCACAACTCCAAAAGTCCTGAAACTCCACGAAATACCTTATAATAAATAATGAAAAATCCTCGCCAAAGATGAAGACCAGGAGGCCCACACCCTTTCCACGAGGGTCCAGGGGGCCCACACCCTTTCCACGAGGGTGGGGGGCGCGCCCCCTACCTCGTGGGCCCCCTGGTGGCTCTCCGATGACCATCTTATGCTATATGAAGTCTTTCATCGAGAAAAAACCCAGAAGCAACCTTTCGGGACGAAACTCCGCCGCCACAAGGCGGAACCTTGGTGGAACCAATCTAGGGCTCCGGCAGAGCTGTTCTGCCGGGGAAACTTCCCTCCCGGAGGGGGAAATCATCGCCATCGTCATCACCAATGCTCCTCTCATCGGGAGAGGGCAATCTCCATCAACATCTTCATCAGCACCATCTCATCTCAAAACCCTAGTTCATCTCTTGTATCCAATTCTTATCTCCAAGTCCGGGATTGGTGCTAGTAGGTTGCCAGTAGTGTTAATTACTCCTTGTAGTTGATGCTAGGTCGTTTAATTGGTGGAAGATCATATGTTCAGATCCTTTATGCATATTATTACCCCTCTGATTATGAACATGAATATGCTTTGTGAGTAGTTACATTTGTTCCTGAGGACAAGGAAGAAGTCTTGCTATTAGTAGTCATGTGAATTTGGCATTCATTCGATATTTTGATGAGATGTATGTTGTCTAGCCTCTAGTGGTGTTATGTGAACGTCGACTACATAACACTTCACCATTATTTGGGCCTAGAGGAAGGCATTGGGAAGTAATAAGTAGAGGATGGGTTGCTAGAGTGACAGAAGCTTAAACCCTCATTTATGCGTTGCTTTGTAAGGGGTTGATTTCGATCCATATGTTTCATGCTATGGTTAATCTCGAAATGAAAAAAAGAAATTTGAAACTAATTGCCGGTTTGATGTGTTTTAAAAATGTACAACCCACTCATTACTGATAGGCCATTTTGTCGGCCAGCCGAATGAAGCTCTCCTCGTCTTGAAAGATTTGCAGCCCAACAGGCCTGACAAAGCGACTTACTTGGCAAATCACAAAAAACTGGGTTGTGGCCATGGACCCAGCCGTCAGCCTCTCCACATATAGTACTCTTCTGATGGAAGTCGGTCGTTGACCACATTGACCACGCCGCGCCGAGAGCACAAAGACAGTGGACGACGGCAAGGCCTAGGAAGGGGATAACGCGGAGCCGGGGAAGACACGGTAGTGGATGTACGCGCGGAGAGGAGTACGAGGGTTTACTGTTTCAGCTGCGGCGTGAGGCTGCCATCGCAACAGAATAACAGGGGGTGTGGGTGAGTGGAGGGATGGCCTGGCCAGTGATGGGAGTAGTATGGGGGCGGTGAGGCCTCCGCAGCAACATAGCCGACCACGGGAGGTAGGAGCAGGTGGCACAACCGGCGCTGCTTTGGGCGGCTGGAGCAAGAAGACCAGAGGTGGAAGAAACACTATGGCCATTGGATGGACATCGTACGGTCACTGGAGCTAGAATCGTTCATATTGACTAAGTTGACAAAGCCCTCCGTCCCCGTCAACTTAGGAGGCCCACAAGTCAGCCACCCACTATGGTGGGTCCCAGCTAGCAGGGGGTCTTCATTTTTTTGTAATAAGGAGGCACTTCCTTGCGTGCGAAGATATAGTTGGTGGGTCCGAGCTGTCAGCGGCGGTAACATTTTTTTTCATGAAATACAGAAGCCCTTTCGGTGGGTCCCAGATGTCAGGTTGATGAATCATTATTTTGCGTGTAATGAGGAGGCATTTCCTTGCCTGCGGCCGTGGACCCAACTATCAGCCTCTCCACGTACAGTCCACTTCAGATGCATTTCGGTTGTTGACCACGTTGACCAGGCCACGCCGAGAGCACCAGGGCGGTGGACGACAGCGAGGCCTAGGAAGGGAACGACACAGAGCCAGGGAAGACTCGACAGTTGTTTCCCACACGGAGGAGTACGAGGGTTTACTGGTTTGTCTGCCGTCCCTGGAGAATAACAGCAGGTGTGGGTGACTAGAGGGATGGCTAGGCCAGCGATGGGAGTACGGTGGGGTGGTGAGGCCTGCGCGGAAGCATAGCCGACCGCAGGAGGAGGGAGCAGGCAGTCCCGCCGGCGCTTGTTTGAGCGGCTGGAGCAGGAAGAGCAGAGATTGAAGAAGCACGACAGCCGTTGGATGGACATCCAACAGTCACTACTCTTGTGTGCATTATTTCTAACAATGTACAACCCATTTGCTAATTCTTAAGAATTTTTTTGGAGCCCATCTTCTTTTTGTTAGCATTACACCCCATATTGTGGCCACGGTTAAAAGGTATATGAAATTTTGCATATTTCGATGCAGTCAACTGTTTTTAATCCCGAAATATCGATTCACATTCAAACTATTTTGAAAAAAATAATTTATATAAATCTAAAATCCAAATAATTGTCCACGCATAAAAATTAATGGAATTTAAAATCTTGTAATGAAAAAAATTGAAACTAATTCCCGGTTTGATGTGTTTTAAAAATGTACAACCCATTTCTAGGCAAACCGAATGAAAGTCTCCTCATCTTGAAAGATTTGCAGCCCAACAGGGCTGATAAAGCAAGTAGGCCTCGTTTGGGTATTTCTTTTAAAAAATAGAACTGGGCTAGCCATTTTCAGCAAGAAAAAAAACACAACTGGCTCATGATGTGGTAAACATAAATAAAACCCTGGCTAGACGGGCCACAGCCCCCGCACAGCCCTGTTATTACCCTGATCCGTCGCTAAAACTAGTATAAATAACAACTGCTTGTTCCTCAAAAAAATAAACTACGCGACCTGCTGGGTCCCTGGTGTCAGCCGCTCGTAGTGTAATTCTCTCATTTATTGACTACATTGACAATGGCGTGAGCCCCAGATGTCCAACCATTAGGAGGAACCATATTTTTGGACTTGTAATATAGAGGCACTTGCTTGCGTACTGCCATGACGCTGGTGGGGCCCTACTGTCATCCTCTCCACGTACAGTCATCTCCTTGTTCCTCTTGGTTGTTGACGATGTTGACAACGCAAGAGGGCGGCGCACCGTGCACGGCGAGCGAACTAAGGCCGCAAGGCGGAGGACGACAGTGAGGGCTCAGAGGAATGAATAGGAGTCGTGGAAGATGCGTCGATCCAGTCGTAGGCAGAGGGGAGTACGAGGGTTGGCTGGTTCGGGTACAGGTGCGTGTTGGGGCTGACATCGCTGGAGAATAACAGGACATGTGGGGGAATAGAGGGAGGGACTGGCCAACGTTGGAGGGTACGTACGGTAGGGCAGCGGAGGCGCAACCAGCCATGGGAGGCGGGAGCAGGCGGAGCCAACAGGGTGCTTTGGTTTGGGTGGCTGGAGGAAGAAGAAGACAAGAGATAGAAGATACACGACAAATGTTGGATGTCAATCCAACGGCTGGTAGGCAGAATCGTTTGTTGACTGGCTAGTAAGTCGACACCACCTTGGATAGGCTATTTCCTCGCGGGTCCCAAATGTCAGAATCCAAATATGTCACGGTGATGCAGCCTTTCCTATGAAAATTTACAGCCCATTTGATGTGCTAGTTCGAAATAAGTTTGTGGGTGCTGGTGGGGGATAATCACTTGGCTTCTGTAATGCACAGTGAGCTCAAGTAGCCGGCGAGAGTGATGTTATTTCCCTTGGCTGGGATTTGTTAGTTGTTACAATATTTCACTCTAAATTAAACGACTGGCAAGCCATTTGCCTTGCTTCAAAGAAAATATGACAGTCACAGTCGAGTTGAAAAGGGCAAGCACATCTAACTCCAGCTTACAAACTGTACAAAAGCACGAGGGTTAATTGTTCATCAGGTTTACAAAAAAGCCAGGCTGAAAAGGGCATCAACATCTAACTCCAGCACTGTTTTCGGCAGTCACAGTCAAATGGATCGGTCAGGTCCATAGAATGAACATCCTAAGTCGTAAAATTTACTGGATTATGACCACAATATGTTGTAAATAGAAGCCCGGCACGTTCAGAAGCTCTTTTGCCCACCTGAAACTCCTTTTTTTGCTCTTCCACGTACCCATCCGTCAAAACCATGCTGCTGAGAAACTTAAGCCTGATGGACAATAGTAACCTCCCATTCAGCAAGAAGAATGTGACAAATCTAGTATTTGCACGGTTGGCTACATATCGTTCTAGCATTATTGTCTTCAATCGAATCTCATGAGATGTGAGAAAATCCTGATGCTTACGAATCCACCGATTGGTTATAACTTTCTTACCCCGTCCTGTTGCCTAAATAGACATGAAGATTGAAAACAGTTAAGGTCTAAAAAAGGAGTGTCAAAAGAGCAACAGCTGAACGGTTAATTCTAGTACACTATATGCGGGCTTCCAATGTGCGTGAAATTATCACCTTTATATACAACTTCTCCACACATGGAAACTATTACATCAAGCCAATAATATTTTTTAGATCAAAACTATTCATTTGGATATATAAGATCTTGACAGAATCCAGCACCATTGATAGGCCATCCATGGAGAAAATCTTCATTGAGCATAGAACATAATATTAGTACAAAATGTGTACTCCAAGATGACATATAACTTATGCGCAGAAATTTAAAATGCAACTTATGGTTACAAGTGTAGATGATAATATAAAGTACCTGAAGAACTGTGGAGCCAAACACCATATTGAAATGAGCACAGAGATCATGTATTACACCCAAGGTCTCCAGTTTAGGTGCAGAGAGGATGGTTATTTGCAAAGGTGAATAACCAGAATCAAGGATCAACCTTTGAAGTGAAGGGGCATCTTGGATGATGAGCTGCCTTCCGTCAAAAGAAATTCCAATTCTTACAAGGTTAGGCGACTTTATTTGGAGACAATCGATTCTAACTGTGAAAACAAGCAGCAAGCACTCGAGGGTAGGGCAACTGAAGGGGATGATGCTGTGCAATGAGGCCTCCGATATACGAACCCACACAAGTGAAAGTTTCTTGAGAAATGGGAGTCGAAGGTTTAGTACCAGATTGTCTGGTAGGTCGCACAACGCAAAGGTGGCGGTGTGGAGGGAGGAGGAAAACTGTGAGATGGACATCGGTGCTGAGGGCACAGGTAGATGGCTTTTGGTATCTGGTAAGTGATTTCCAGGGGAATAGTAGAACTCAAGCAGCTGTAGTTCTGTGAATTCAGGGGATTTCAGCCAGGCGTCCACCGTGAAGGGCATGGTAATCTTGCTCAGGTAGCATGAGGGATGCAGAGGCTTTGAATGGAGCCCTGGTGGGAGGAGATGATGGCTCTGGGGATTCCAAAATCATTGAAGAGAGGTAGTTGACGACAATCGAGATTAAGGGGCATGGCGCGCCATAGAGGGTGCCACCGAATTGAGAGGACTTGGGTGCGGCAGCAATCCTTGGTGGGGAGAAGCGAGATGATCTCCCCAAGGACGGCGTCCAGGAGATCGCTGATGCAGTCCACCCGAGATTCTATGGGTTCCTGGGATCCAGTGGGGGCGGGGTCCCCTCTTCTCCCCACGCTGCCGGGTGCGGGATCTACAACAGGCGTCACCACTGGCGGAAACCTCATCTTCTTGGCGCTGGGGTCAGCCGACTCCATTTTCCTCGAGGGCGTCGCGTTCATGGATTTGAGCAGAGTAACGAATGACGAGCCTAGTTGTAGTGCGAGTGAAGAAGAAGGGGATCTGGGGTTTTTCTGTAGTAGTGAGGAAGGGGAGCTGGGGTTTCTGTAGGAGCGAGGTGAGGAATTTGGGGGTACGAATGGAGCGAGCTGACGTGAGGTGGGTGGGAGTGAGGAGGAAGAAGAACACCGAGGTTTTTTTGGGGGGAGGTGTGCTGGGTGTGGGTAGCGCCTCTCATTCAGTAAATATATGGACTTTTGAATTGATTTTACTATTTACTAGGGTGGATGGGCTGTTTTGTCTTGGGCCCAGAGAAATGATTACTACTAGTACAGTGGAAACACTCTACAGCTACCCTAAAAAACAATTACTACTAGTAAAGTGGATGCAATACCGCTTCCGGCTCCTCCTAGGTCATCGAAACGTCTCCCTCTATTGAATGCCATTATACTTTTGTTCACCGACATGCGGGCCATGCAGCACGCGGGCCCAAATGCCATCCACCAAATTAGAAGGCAGTATTCAGGCGGAGAGTCACTCCGGTAGTAGCACGACAGTAACGAGCCGTCGTATCACAAAACCCCACCTCCCTGCAGTCTAAGTTTGACGGACGAAGCAACCATCATTTCACTCTTCCCTGAATCCCCTTCTCCCTCACCGTCTTCAAGAAAGGCAACACTCGCATCTGCCACTGTTCTTCTCTCCCAACGAAGGGAAGGTAAGCGGATCCGTGATGTTGGTATATTTTTGTTCAGAGAAAAAAAAGATCTTTTGCAAAGCAGTAACCGATCCTCACTCTCTTTTTTGTTTCATTATCATTACGATTGTGTTCTCCTTCCAGTGGTCTCCTAGTATTCGTCAGTTTCATGATGGACCAAGGAGAACCAGGCAAAGATCTGCTGATATTGGAGCAGGCGCGGGAGGCTGATCCCCACGAGACAGAGAGCTCCAAGAAGATGGAGGCAGCCACCGAGCCGACCCTAGATACGCTCACGGCCACTACTGAGATGGTCAACGCCCCGTTTGAGGTTACAGCCCCTGTGGCACTGCAGGAGCAGTTTTCCCCCTTCGAGGATGTGCTCCCCCCGCCGCCGAGCTGCCCAAGGTGATTTTCTTCTTTGCCGATCTCGATTGTGGTTTTTCATCTAAGTATGTGGTGATGAATAATGCAAAATTTTATTAGCTTCGATGCCATGCTATACATAGTGGTTTAAATAACTTGTGTTTCTTATACTGGAAAGTAATTCCGAATTTGTTTCTGTTTCAATTAGAGCCCTGATGCAGACAAGGATTGTTTGGTTGTACATGTCACTCGCTATGAGGCGGATGACCTGAATATATGCACTGGGAAAACAGAGTTTTTAGGCTGTTGGATCCTGGAAGCCATTTGCACTTATACCAATGAAGAGTTGTATTCCAGCCTCACTGTTGTCAGGCGTGTTGACCAGGGTGTACTGAAGCACAAGAAGTTCAAAGCTACTCTTTCGTTTGTGAGGCATACTGTTCTTGTCAAGCTTACGCAGGAAGATGACGTGGCATGCCTCCACAAACAAGTTCATGAGTGGCAAGGCCACAAGGTTGTCTTCATGAAGGTTCACAGGATTGAGCTGCTGCCGGACGTCCTCCATGATGTTCATGGCAAGGTCCGTCTTGTGTCTAGCCCAAATTAGATCGAGGCATGAAATAGTTGCCCCAGCTAGAGTTTAATAGTAGTTTTTATTATGTCTAATTATCCAAACCTTGCCTGTTATCGAGCCCTCTGGGCTAGTACTCTGTTTGAATCCGTCTATGGGAACTGCTGCTACTTTTGTGTGCCCGTGAATCATGTGAGAACCATCGTAATTGTTGCCGAAACAGATGCGTCCTCACTAGTTTTTTCATGAATATGGCATGGCAAGACAGAAGTTGTCACGGTTTATCATACGAGCAGTGTGTGTTTTGATGAAATAGAGTACTCGTTCGAGAACTGTGCGCCGATGTATACATAAGTACTTGTAAACACTGTTCGTGCTACCCCACTTGTAAGCAGCTGTGTAAAACACGGCACATTGGCTCAGCTCGCTTCAACACTAGGCTATCGACCAGCTAACAATCAACAATCTGCTGTCTGACATATAAGCAACTATGTATCTTGTTACAGTGGTTCATGCAGTTAACTGAGGCCACAATGTAAATTCCAAACCTTCACACGCTAGTCCAGCGTTCATGTGGAACACTCACATTAAACTCGGCTTCATAAAAACTTGAAAAGCATAAGTGAAGCAAGTTTATACATCTCAATGATTCATGGAACATAACAAACATTTAATAGTTCATAGCAAAAGACAAAGTTGTGAGAAGGTTTACAAATCAGGAAAAACCAAGAAAGGCTTCTCTGAGCAAAGGGGCTCCCGACAGGCTTAAATTTCTAGGAGTTCACTCTGGTTTTTTCTTGTTGCCACCATCCAGGGTTAGGTTCTATCATTCCAGAATAACCAATTATAATTGTGTTCTCAGCTGGAATGCTGAACTGAACCATGTAGTGTACTGACCAGGTGAAATTCTTGTGCATTCCACTAAATTTAAGCACCGCTATTTGCAGAAATAAGCAGACCACAATGCCTCTTGTTCGTGCACCTATCCAAAAAACCGTAGTGCAGCCGTGCCAGCTAGTCCTCTGTCCATGGATGAACTGGTAGAAAGTGCATTCCGGACTAGGATGCAGTTGTTTTCACTCATCCCTACACTGTAATAAGGAAGTAAAACGTACGAATCAACTTCTTTTATATTGTGTTGGTCATTCTACCTAGTAACTACCAATGTAGGAATACCTGGAAGACGGGTGGTTAGACGACGACAACGAGGGATAGCCATCTCATTTTGCGCAGTTCTACTAAAACTGAGGTGTGTGCTTTTGATTGCGCGGATAGAAACAATATGGAGACAGACATCCCAAAATGATATGGAGACAGACATCCCTGTTTGCGCAAATACAAAATACGGTTATTTAAACAATGACAGATATTTGCAGTGGCATATGATTAACAACAACATCTATTGTGTTATAATTGGCACTATATTAACAGTATGAAAGTGTCCTTAAGTAAGTAGCATCACATCACATCAACACTGCCACTAGATTAACATGCAGAACAATAGCATTAGTATTATTGTCATGAGAGTAGCACATGGTCAGTAAATGTGCAATCAAATTTGTGCAGTTCCACTAGGATGAAGCAATGTTAGCGGTGTGAGATTTAAGTGTAACTGCAAAAACACAATTCATGGGAAATAAAGCAAGATGGAAGCACTTCATAAAATGGTGGTGGCATTGCTTCAATTTATCGACGACACTAGACCATTACTTATAGTGACATTAGGTGGCATTGCTTAATGCTTAATGTGATTTTACATTAACGGTAGCGATATGGGCGTAGGGACAGCAGGGGCATAAAGTGGTGAGGCAGATGTGGTTGCCGAGAGCAGCAAACACTCAGGCAGCATGTCTGCATTTTTCCCATTTTTTTATCTCCTGGGCGACATTTTCCTATGTGAGCATAGGAAATCTAGACCTGCTCATTCTCATTTGCGTTGTCCCCCAACACCCGTCACTTTATTTCCTTTTTCAACCAAGAGATAGGTCCACTTCCCCCCACCCTTCGCCATCCACCATCCTTTCTTCGTCTTTTCAACCAAGAGACCAGTTGGGTAGCCAGTATCTACTACTTCCCCCTGTTTCCTCTTAGAACCAAGTCCTAGATTCATGCTACAGCTTTCCCACTTTCTTCCCTATTTGAACCAACTCTTAGAATCAACTGTATGAACTAGCTTTACCTCTAATAATAGTAAAAGTCTAGGTGGCTTTAGAACAGCGGACGGAAGTAGAAAAAGATCCACACGAAGCCAAGTGGGGAGCTGGGGCAGTAGAGCAAGGCGGGTTTCGAAGGAACATATACCTGAGGGTCGTCGTCATGTGGCAAAGACAGCGTCGGGAGGCCGCATCTTGGCCACTATACCGCATGGAGGAAGAAGGGGTCGGAGGCCCTCCTGAGCCGGCGCTCTCTCGGAGAGAACGGCACGGCCGCTGATTGGGACGTGCAGGCCGCCGTTAGTCTCCTCCCTCACTGACGATGACAGCGTGAATGATGCACCTACACCCCTGCCCCGGTCGAGGTTGTCCGGACGGATTTGTTACCAGTCGTGAGCTGAGAGAGAGTGTGGCCACCTATGTCTTGCTTAGACCTGCAGAGCATGAGAGAGTGAACAAGAGGAACCCTAGTAAAGCAAGCGCTAAGGCTCCTGCTTATATATATAGTGGAGTGTTTTTGTTGTACCAGCTTCAAAAAATACGCTCCTACGTGTACCCGCGAGTGGGTGTGAGAGAACTAGTGCGTGCGTGCACCGCTTCTTTTCGTGAGAGTACAATATAATATGCCCAAAGAACGTTCGCCACAAGAGTAATAGTATAAGTGTGTGACGTGTGAGCTAAAATAAGATGTGCGTGACGTCTTTTGTTTTTTAGAAGTTCTGAGGGTAGGGTGTGAAGAGCACATATGTGTGTGACGTCTACCTGCATATAGACGGTGGGTGCGAGAGGACTCGGGAGAGTCGTGACTCGTGAGGGTGCGTGTGCGTGAGAGAGAGGGGGGCACGTATCAATGCAATGCATGTGTATGTAAATCATTAACCGACAAATGTTCGCCACAAGCCTTTTCCCGACGAACGCCGTAAGAACCGTTAGATCGGCATCCGACAGTGTCAGTTTTGCCATGTCATTTAATAGAACAACCACTCCTCCTACACACAAATCTTCCACGTGAGTGTTAGCAACTGCCGTATGCTCCCTCCGTTCCAAAATGCAGTGCATACAGCTTTATTGAAAATTCGAACCTCGCAAACTTTTTACCGAGTTTTCGTGTACCAAATTGCACATGTAGAATACCCTGTATATATCATTTCATTCATCTTCGAGAGGTAACTATAAAGATGGGGGAGGAGTCTACAAAGAAAGACCATCGTATCACCTGCAGAAATTTCAGCCATCCTTTGGTGTGGAGGAATATCATAGGAACTATATATGATATGATTTTTATAGGATTTTTTTCCTTTAGAGCCAATTGGTTCATAGGATAGATTCATATACTCCACATTTCAAAGGAAATAAACATGATATCATTTCTATAGCTTTAGAGCCACTTGGTTCATATGAATGGATTCCTATACTCCCATAATTTCAAAGGAAAAAACATTAGCGTATATTCAATACAAAAGTTCCTATGATATGAACCAAATTACATCTCTTTTCTAATCCCTCCTCATAGGAATTGAGATACATGTCATCTCTAGATTCAATAGAAAAGTTCCTATGATGTGAACGAAATGACATCTCTTTTCCAATCCCTACTCATAGGAATTGAGATACTCCATGTCATCTCTTTCCCTACAACTTCCATGTATACATCTTCTATTCCTAAATAGCTACTACAACCCACTAGTAGCTTTTTTCCAAGACATGCAACTATGGCACAAGAACTATATAGTGTGCGAATAACTTTGAAAGATGGTCGCTGGATGAAGCTAATCCGACAGTGCAGAGATGGAAAATCCAAGCACTACTGGCCGTTGGATATCATCAACATTCCACCAGATCCGCCACATGTACAATTTAGAAGACTCCATGGTTGAACTTAAGCATAATGCACAAACCTCAAAACACAAGCACTTCTCCTTTGTTCCAGAATCTTTCGTATCATAATTGAATTTTTTTCTAAATAAATTGCCATTATTTGTTTTTACTTTATGCTTTACAATGCACAACCCCATGAATCTTAACATTTTTATAAAACTAATTGATTTTGAATGAGATGAACTATAAGAACTAAACGAACATCTACATCATGCATATATGACTCAAAGCTTTACATGCTATAGTGTGTATTTATTCATAATTTGGTTTCGAAATATCATGCTTCAATACATGTGTACCTTACTAGTTTTGAGTAGAGTAGCAAATTTCACGCGGCCTCGGGTATATCAAAATGCAGGGCCCATGCATCATTGCCTTTCGGTTGAACCTACGTCCACAATTTTTTGTACGTACTATATCTCCACTGGTCCCCGAACCCAAAATGCTGCCTCATTCCCCTAAAACCAAGTGGCCCACACATATTTAAGGCATCAACTCGAACTGAATCCCTCTCCCGTTTACTACGACGTGGCCCCGCACGCCGTAGTAGTACTCCTACAAACCCTACCGCCGCACGCATCATTGGTTTTCTTTAAGAGGACGAGGGAGAAGCCAATTTGTAGTGGAGGCGCTTTTAAAATGATCTGTACTGGAGACCCCTACCCTAGGGTGCCCGAGGTAGTTGCCGCAAACATCATTGGTTTTCTCTTTTCTTTATGCTCTTGCACCCTAGAGTGAAATGATGGTTGCTTCGTCCATCCAACTTAATGCGGGAAAGATGGGGCTTTGTGATTTGACCCCTCATCGCTGATTTTCTACTACTGCGGTGCTACGACCGGGGTGCCTCCAATTCCAACCGCTGCTCCGAACTATAATTTGGTGCATCGCACATGGAACAAGACGGTGGATGAGCCACAAGTCGACCAAAGGGGTCCTATTAGGTGTGTCGCCATTTCATGTGCGGACTGGCCTTGCTTGAGTTGCTACGCCAACACGACATGTGCAGCCTACCACTTGGTTTTGCTCCTTGGTGAATCCCGACTATATTGATCTAAAAAGATACATATTGAACTACCCTCTCTGTCTTGTTTTTTAGGCGTCTCGGTTTATAGGGCATGCACATAGTTCTAGGTCATCCATTTCACTAACTAAATATGAGTTACTATGTCACAAAAAGTATATCATTGGATTATTAAGCTGATGTAGTTTCTAAACATATACTGTTCATCGCATATATAGCCAGTTAAATTCTCAACCTAGAACGACGTGCATGCCATGTAAACTGATACGGAGGAAGTATAGTAGTAAAAATGAGGTGATTTTACCGAGCGATCGGCGGGGGAGCATGACCTATCATGCGGTCCCACATGTCATGATGTACCAAGGCGATGCGCATGTCCCTCTTGAGGCAGAAGCAATACTACGTGGTTTGAGATGATGGTGAACCGAAGTGTGCAATAATGGTTGCTTCGTCTGTCTGGGAAGGTGCGGCATTGTGATTTGACGTCTCATTGCTCATTACTACTACTACTGGGGCGGTATGACTGGGGTGCGTCCCCCTGCTGTCCTGCACTGCTATTTGGTGCTTGACACGTCGACCCAGTTGCTATATGTCCCACATGTCGGGGACAAGAAGTACAAAATTCATGAAAGCGAGCATCGACAGAGGAGTACAAGACACGGCTTGGGTTTTGCTGCTTCGTGCGATCCATCGATACAAACCCTAACTAAAAAAGGTGGGGGCAGGTCTTTTCCCGCGTGGCAGGTAGGGGAGTTTGGCATAGTCTGTTCGAGGCAAGGAGGCAGGAAGGGAAACAAGCAAATAAAGGTTGAGCGACTTAGGTTTGGGAAAATCTGATTTTACGGAGTACGTACCCACTAGGGTTTATAGGGCTCGTCTAAAAAACATTCATTTTTCCGTTTTATAAGTCTCAGTTCTAGTACTAGTAGTAGTACCATCACATGTTGGATTTTGAGGTGCGTTAGATCACCCGATGCAAGCAGTGTCAAGACAAAACTCACCAATGCATGTAGAAGTTCATGGAAATTTAGTGGTCATTCATGCATTCATTCTAATTAATGCCTCGGTAAACATAACTCCTTGAGAAAAATGAGTGTACTAATTACTTGTGCAAACTAGGAGTACAAAATTAATTCGACCACTCGCTGTCTTCCTTGGTTGGAGAGATTTTGAAATTGAGCCATAAACTGGAGAGGAGGGAGTAGTAACTTTTGTCTCGATTACTATTTGTGTCCTTGTATAGATGCAAAATGTATTTTTTATTGTGGCCTTGTATAAGTAAATGGAGGGAGTACTAAAGGACATATATATTCCAAACAATATGATAATCTCTCTAACCAAGGTAGTAGGGACGAGGAGTAAACGGAGGGAGTAGTAAAATTTTCTCCTCATCCTGCGAGCCACCGCGCGTGTGGGCGAGGGAGCGGGCGTATGGCGTACAGTACTACTACTAGTAAGCAAGCTTCACCTCATCCTACGAGCCACCACGCCCGTGGGCGGGGGAGACGGCGTAGTAAGCAAGCTTCTCCTCATTCTACGAGTTGACGGGACACATCAAAAGTACTCCAGTGTATAGAGCCTTGCTTCTAAGGTAGGCCCCACATGGTTTGCCTCTTTTTTAACATAACGCATCAAGTCACAATTTGTTTGTTCACCCGTGGTAGACGATCCTCCCTCCACCAAGTGGACAACCAGTACACGGTCAAATTACCATGTGGGCTGCCTTTTCATATAGAAATGAGCTCCATCGTGTACCCGCGCGGGTGTGGTTGGGAAAGAGACGGGAGTACGTGCGCCGTGTGTGCACCTCTTCTCTTCGTGCACGTCCCCCACCTACGTGGGCGTGTGTGAGAGATACAAACCTAGACAAATGACTTGTGCGGAATAACTACTCTTCGTAAGCCATTGTAAGAGTGGACAAAATGGTGAAGGAGGAGATAGGGGAGCGGCGAAGGTGTGCGATTCTTGGTCGGCGTTTGGCCCCGTTTAAATAGGAGATTAAATAGACAGCGGACGGGAGGAGCTCGGCCGGTGTTGCATTTAATGCCGGACATGTGTCCAGAGTTGGTTTCTCGGCTTCCACACGAGCGGGTTTCATGGAGGCGTTTGAATGCGGCAAGGAGGCGTGTTCAGCCGGGCGTGCAGTGAGTGGCGCCCTCGACTCTGACGTAGGACATCGTGCCGTTCTTCCACTGATGTGTGGGCTCTTTGGGTACATGGCCTGCATGTCAGTGACCCAACGCAGGCAGCGCACAGCAGAGGAACCTTTGGTGGGCCAGGGCTGTTAGAAGCGGGCATTTCATAAACCGATGATTGTTCATTGAGTGTGATGTCATCCTTTTCATGTAGATAAGCCTACTATGTTGATAGCCCGTTCGATACATTGTGATTCATAAAGACCGCTGCAAACATCCATGTTCTTCTTATCATAGATAAGATTGATTAATACCCGTAACAATCAATGTCCTTAACAAAGGGTGCATGCACGTATAGGTTGAGCGTGTGTCTTGTGTCATGTGCTGTGTGAATGCAGGCGTGCGAGTGTTGCGTGCGTGCAAGGGTACGTTTCAGTGTTGCATGCATTTGTGCGTACGTGCATGTGTTCGTGAGTGCATGTGTACGTGTCACTGTTGCACGCCTGCATGCGTGCGTGTGTTTGTTATGTGTATGTGTTAGTGTTGCACGCCTGCATGCGTGTGTGTCTTGCGCGCGTGCATGTGTACGTGTGTGGTGAGGCTACACATTAGTCGAGTGACTTTTTCATCTCTGGTCATTAGATTTTCCAGCCGTTGGATACGAAATCAAGGGCCTGCAGTTTATCATCAAACTCCACCCCCTAAGCCGCCAGCCACCACCGGCCGAACCGCTGGCCCCCGCCGCCCGCGTTCGGCCCGCGCCGCCACACCGCCCCGCCCGCCCCGAAACCACTCCCCACCACCGGTCCGCCGCCGCACCGACCATCCCTCTATCCCCCCTTGCGCCGAGCTTTTTCTCCGGCGATCCCCACCCCACCGCGCAATCAAGGCGCCCCCCACCGCCGGCGACTGCCAACCAGAGGTCTCACAACTTCGAGTACCCACCGACCACTAATTTATTACCATTTATGTCCTTCATATACGCGCTGATGGGTGGGCCCTATGGTAATGTGCGCTGCTGAATGTGGACCATTTGACTGGTCAATTGATCATGTCATCAACAAATTACAGAGCTGTATGGTGAGCTAGTGACTGTATGATCACCCTAAAATGTATTTTATTAACACAATACAGACTCAAACTACCATTTCTTTCTTTCATATACGGGCTGACAGGTAGGCCCCACAGTTACGCGCCCCGATGGTGCAACACTAGTTGCGCCACGTGGAACATTTGACTGGTCAATTGATTGTGTCATCAACAAAATACGGAGTTGTATGGGTGAGCCAGTGACCGTATAATCATGACATGCATTTTTTTAACACGATACAGACGCAAGGGCTCATATATACGCGCAAGCACTCTTCGCTATAAGCGCACACACGCAGACCCTACCCCTATGAGCACCTTCGAGAGAGTGAGACAACATATGATCTTGAGAATTTATGAAGTCACCATAGGCGCCTCGTAGTCGAGTGGAACGTCTCCTCCCACTGAACGCACATCACCGGAAAATACTGAAATTAACCCAGGATAAATGTGAGCACCGGGACTTCAACCCTGGTGGGCTCGAGAAACCACTGTCCTCCTAACCACCCAACCACATGTTGGTTAGCACGACAAAATGTATGTGGTGACCTGATGACCTTATTCTGAAGTCCAGTGACCATATCGTGCTTTCGCTTCAAAAACAATGACCATAAGCGTCGTCAACAAAATACGGAGCACGCATCAAATGCAAAGTCCGTCAGTGTCATCAAGAAAATACGGAGACGTATTTTGAGCTAGATACCGTATGATCACCATGAGAATGTATACGGTGACCGTAATGAGCATATTCTAAAGTCCAGTGACCGTATAGTGCCTTAGATTGAAATACAGTTGCCATCATGCGTGAATGTGTCGTGGGCATGCATACTTTTAGAGGGCCGAGAGATAGTTTGTGTGCGTACGTGAAAGTGGTGTAGAAAGAGGGGTGTCCGGTGGAGACAAGGAGAGATATGCCCTTAGTTTCTCTTTCCCGTGACTAATATTTTAGGAGAATATATAAACATTCACAATGCAGAACAAATATTTTTGGATGCACCATGCAATTAACTTTCATGTATAACATTGTACTATTGTATATGCTTATTTTCTTAGTGGTTGATTGCGTGTGTGGTGTGGTGGGCACATCATTTCTAGTTGTGGTGGGCCAACATGAGGACTCATGGGTCTGTTCCATCCTGCGCCACATAGGTTGGACCGAGACGCGTTATACGAAGACCCATGTGGATGACTGGGCATACAACACGAAGCTAGCTACCAGAGTCGCGGAGGACTCTATCCCCACTGGTGATAAGCCGACTATATATGATTTGTAACCCTAGGCCCCCAGTATGTTACAGAAGCTTGGGGGCTAGTTCGTCGATAGTATACACACACACACAATGCCTGGTATTCACGTGTACTTTGTACACACCCCTATGACTAATATACAATACCAGGAGTAGGCTTTTTCCTCAACTGCAAGGGTCCGAACTAGGGTAAAACTTTGCCTCGTATTACCATCCATCCTAACAGTCAGGGATATCCTCCCGAATGATATGATGGAATCATATCTGCCAACTACTAAGAGAGAGGTGTGTCTGGGGGGGGGGGCAATGTGTGCGAGAGAGGCCTAAAGATAATGTGCGTGCGGGAGACACGTAGGCACATATATGTGCGTATAGAAGGCTAGTAGAGACTGTGCGTGTGTATATATGCATGTGAGAGAAACAGTGTTTTCCAACTGAGATTAGTGAAAAGAGTGGTACATAGTAGTCAGAAAGAGAGAGAGAGAGATACAGAGAGAGCATGTGCATGAGACTCCCGGACACCCCGAGAGAGATTGTGAGCATGTGTGAAAGAGAAATGCCGATGCATATAAAGTGTGTGCACTTATGCGGTAGATAGAGAGATATATAGCGCGTTTGTGAGAACGGGCCGAGGCATAGTGCATCTACGTGTCAAAGGCGGTTCTACACATTAAATTAAAATACAAATGGTATTATTATTTTTGGATGAGATCATGAATTTTGAAAATTGCGTATGGACGAAAATCGGTCTATCAGACACCCATACTCTATTGAATTCTAGCATGTGCATGTGTTTATTTCATATTATCGATCCATAGAGTGAGAGCGGTTTGAAATATAGGCAATGGATGCTTTTGCAATTCATATATAAACATTAATTAGTGCACTCCATGTTGTTAGTGTGAAGCACTTTATACATCTGTCACTTGCATGGATACATTCCAAATTGCTAGATACGAAATAGAATACATGTCGAATTCAACATAAAGGAGGTTTCAAAGATTTGAATTCATAGGAAGTGCATTAATCTATTTGAACCTGAGATAATGGCATTTGTAAATCAGATGTAAAAGGGGGCATCAATCTTTGTTGTGCGTTTGAACATGCTATATATATCCATATGCATGTCTAACATTTTCTTGCAACCAAGGAGATTATATCTGGAACCATGCATGAAATGAGGTAAGTTGCATATTGTTTAATATATACCCGTGTACAATGTATATTCAAATGTACCCCCTCCATTCCAAAATAATCGTAGCTTTAGCATTTTCAAGAGTAAAGATTTGTGAAGTTTCACAAATCCTGAAAGTTCAATTCAAGAGAACCGAAAACATTAATGCTTCCGCTCCCAAATATTGAACGAAGCGCCAAATAGGCCTCTGGTCACCCGAAACCGCGCGAGACTAATGTTTGGTGGTAGGAAATTACTGTCTTGACTCTGGCCCGTGTAGCCTATCGGCCCGATGTCCAAAGGTCTAAACCGAGGTAGGTTTGTAAATTCACCATGACGCCAGTCTCAACCGCCTCCGAGAATCATTCATACGCCGTGGGCGCCTAAACACCCATGCGCTCGCCTGAAATCTATCCCGCCCACATTTGGGACACCTGAGATTACTGTCCTACCCCCAACCCGCAATATATCCAAAATTTTAGATGGGCGCAAAGTTTGTAACTTTCCCCAAATTTCAAACAAGCGCGTCCCAAACCGAAACATTGTTCCCCCTTAGTTCCCCGCCTCCCTCCGTTTCCCCATTCATACTCCGTGGGCGCCAAAACGCCCTCTCCACTAGCCGCGAAACCCCAGCCTCCTCCATCCTCCACCCCATAGCGCCCAATCCACCGCCGCCCTCCTCCATCATGTCGGAGCTGGTACCCCGACGTTGTCGTCCAACACAACCGCAACGCCCTCAAGGACTTAGCAGCTGAACTTAAGGTAGAGCTGCCTCCACAACGCCGACGCCGACGTGCGCCGTACCAGAACCACTCCGACCACGCCGTCCTGTGCCTCACTGCTGCCTCTCCATTGTCGCAACCATCCACCGCACCGGAGCTGTTCCCGCTATGCCGTCGTTCGCCGCCTCAGATCTAGTTCCCCGCTGCTGACAGATGGCCACCGCACCACACTCAACAACTTGGCCATGGGTTCGTCCAAGGGTCCACCGTCCTCCACAACTTCTCGTTTCCAGCGAACCACAAGAAGATCGTTGGAAAAACAGAAGGAGGACACAAAATTGCTAGCAGAAAGAGGTACTCCTCTTCCCTTATTCGTGCAAACCTTACGTCTCTGCTCACACCGTATTCATCACACGAAAGAAACTAGTTGAGCGCTTCTTACTGCATCTTCTTCGTGATACTAAATGCACAAGGTTTCCTCCCTTTACTATTTCACCTTTGCTAGAGGTCAGTAGCCCGCCTGGATTTCAATTCAGGGTCAGTCAAACCGCAATTAAAAGAAGCAGCACCCGCTTAGGCGCGCGGAGCACCTAGTCCGCCTGTTCACCGGGGAAGCGGCGCATCGGTTCCTATCATAGGGGTGTGGGGCGCAGGAGCTGCTTGCGCCTGATCTGGAGGTCGGCGGGGCTTGAATGGATGGCCGGGGGGCGGTGCCAAGCATGGCAGTGCGGTGAGGTCGAGGGGAGGGCGTAGGCAAGGGACTGGGCCGGTGGTCGTTGGCGTTTCAAGGAAGATCATCAACACTGACTGGCTGGAGGTAGATGAAGGTGATATGCCCATTCTTTGTACATCAGATGGTGCAGAAAAAATGGACTGACCTATTTGTTTTTAGTCAACTGTTATTTTCATAGAATCATGTAGTAATTTAGTGTGCCATGCATGTTGTAGAGCTATCATATGTCTCCCGTCATTTATTTCTCACCCACCTGCTATCTGCTACCTTTACATTGTACTATTTGTGCACACACTTCACCCATACTCACACTATTGTTTTTTTATGCATGGGTATTTCATACTTTGACACAGTGTTGATGAATGCAGAAAAGAGAAGACAGAAGTCGCTCCAGTGTAATTCACTAAGAGTTTCAACGCTCTAAAGGGTGCAGTGTCAGCAGTTGGAGATAGTAAACGTAGCTCTACAGTTGATGATCTCAATTGCCACACACAACCATCCCAGGTGCTTGCTTTAACTTCGCGCTGTCAAATCTGGTCGCATGTTGCATATGGTGTCTAGCTTGTATTGCTTCCAATTTGGTTAAATTGCATCTGCTTACATTACACATTATACCTTTGATAATGACATGCCTTCCTGTTTTTGATACATACTACATATGTCTAATAACCATGTTCGTACATCAAACTAATGCTCTTTTGTATACCTCATCAATCACTTATGATGAGACAGTCACCCCAGTGGGTTACTGTGAGATGCCATACTCGTTTAAAGAGTGCAGTGTCATCCTCCCCACATGATTCTCAAGAAACAGCAAGGCTAAATGAAGATAGTCAACGTAGCTCTCTAGTTGATGATCGTAATTCCCCCACACCACCATCACGGGTGCTTGCTCTAACTTCGCAGTGTGATATGCGGTTGCATGTTGCATACGGTGTCTAGCTTGTAATGCTTCTAATTAGGGTAAATTGCATCTTCTTAGTTTACACATTATACCTGTGAATATGACATGCCTTCCTATTTTTGGTACACACTACATCTATGTGTTAACCTTGTTCTTACATGAAACTACCTCTCTTCTGTATCCTGCATCAATCACTTACGATGAGTCACCTTTATTTGTTGCATATTGCATATTATTTCTAGCATGTTGCCATGTATTGCTTCTAATTTGGTCAAATACATTTGTTAGGGCACCCTTTTAATTTGGCAGAGTGATATTGTTTTCATCTTTCATATGGTTTCTAGCTTGCATTGATTCTAACAAGTTCAAGGGCCTTGTGCTTAGTTTACACTTTATACATCATACATGTCAATATGTCACGCCGTCCTGTTTTTCATACATATTCCATCCTCCTATCATGCGGCTGCCTTACATGAAAGTAGTGTTCATTAGTATCATGCATCAATGAGTTCTGAAGAGCAAATTATATTCCTTTTTATTGTGGGTTTGACTTGACAAGGCAAAATCAAGAAAGAGGAAGGAAAATAGTAAGGAAGGCGATGATGGTGGTCCTCTGCAGCAACGTAAATGGAGCATATGTACCGATTCTCCTTGTACTGATAGTGCATTACAAGGTCCAAGTCTCCGCTCCCCTACTCCACCATCCAAGGTGCTTGCTCTAACTTGGCAGTGATATCTGGTTGCATGTTGCATATGGTGTCTACCTTGTATTGCTCCTAATTAGTGTAAACTGCATCTGCTTAGCTTACACATGATACGTGTGAATATGACACGCTTTCCTGTTTTTGGTACATACTATATCTGTCTATCACACCATGTTCTTACATGAAACTACTCTTCTTGTGTATCATGCATCAGTCACTTATGACGGGACACCTTTAAGTTGGCAGTGTGATATTGGTTTGCGTCTTGAATATGATTTCTAGCATGTATTGCTTCTAGTTTGATGAACGCCACCTATGACGAGATAGTTTTAACTTGGCAGAGTGATATTGATTGCACCTTTCATATGGTGTCTAGTTTGCAGTGCTTCTAATTTGTTGAAGTGTCTTCTGCTTAGTTACCACATCATAGGTGTGAATATGTCAAGCCGTCCATTTTTTCATATATATTCCATCCTCGTATCATGACTTTGCCTTTCATCAGAGTAGTGTTCATCAATATCATGCATGAATAAGTTCTGAAGAGCGAATTATATTCCTTTTTCTTGTCGGTTTGACCTCACAATGCAAAATCAATAAAGCTGAAGGAAATTGGCAAGGCATTGGATGGTGGTGGTCCTTCCGAGCAACTGAAACGGAGGTTCTCTATAGAGTCTACTCCGCCATCCTCCCAACAAGATTCACAAGACAACGCAAGGCTAGACATTCAACGTAGCTGTGTAGATGATGAGCACATCTTCCCTACTCCACCATCACACGTGCTTGCTCTAACTTGGCACTATTATATGTGGTTGCATGTTGATTTTGATGTCCAGCTTGTACTATTGCTTCTAATTTTGTTGAATTGCATCTGTTTACTTTACACATAATGCCTGTGAATATGACATACGTTCCTGTTTCTAAAACATACTATATCTGATCACACGATGTTCTTACATCAGACTATTTTCTTGCATATCCCGCATCAGTCACTTATGATAAGGCACCTTTAAGTCGCCACTGTGATATTGGTTGTGTCTTGTATATGATTTCTAGCATGTATTGCTTCTAATTTGTTGAAACGCCATACAATTTGAACTTGGCAGAGTGATATTGGTTGCATCTTTCATATGGTGTCTGATACGTCTCCATCATATCTACTTTTCCAAACACTTTTGCCCTTGTTTTGGACTCTAACTTGTATGATTTGAATGGAACTAACCCGGACTGACGATGTTTTCAGCAGAACTGCCATGATGTTGTTTTTGTGTAGAAAACAAAAGTTCTCGGAATGACCTGAAACTCCACGGAATATCTTACAATAAATAATAAAAAATCCTCGCCAAAGATGAAGACCAGGGGGCCCACACCCTGTCCACGAGGGTGGGGGGCACCCCCCTAGGGTGTGCCCCTACCTCGTGGGCCCCCTGGAGACCTCCCGACTCCAACTCCAACTCTATATATCTGCTTTCGGGGAGAAAAAAATAAGAGAGAATAAATCATTGCGTTTTACGATACGGAGCCGCCGCCAAGCCCTATAACCTCTCGGGAGGGCTGATCTGGAGTCCGTTCGGGGCTCCGGAGAGGGGGATTCGTCACCGTCGTCATCATCAACCATCCTCCATCACAAATTTCATGATGCTCACTGCCGTGCGTGAGTAATTCCATCGTAGGCTTGGTGGACGGTGATGGGTTGGATGTGATTTATCATGTAATCGAATTAGTTTTGTTAGGGTTTGATCCCTAGTATCCACTATGTTCTGAGATTGATGCTGCTATGACTTTGCTATGTTTAATGCTTGTCACTAGGCCCCGAGTGCGATGATTTCAGATCTGAACCTATTATGTTTTCATCAATATATGAGAGTTCTTGATCCTATCTTGCAAGTCTATAGTCACCTATTATGTGTTATGATCCGTTAACCCCGAAGTGATAATAATCGGGATACTTACCAGTGATGACCGTAGTTTGAGGAGTTCATGTATTCACTATGTGCTAATGCTTTGTTCCGGTTCTCTATTAAAAGGAGGCCTTAATATCCCTTAGTTTCCATTAGGACCCCGCTGCCACGGGAGGGTAGGGCAAAAGATGTCATGCAAGTTCTTTTCCATAACCACGTATGGCTATATTCGGAATACATGCCTACATTATATCAATGAATTGGAGCTAGTTCTGTGTCACCCTATGTTATGACTATTACATGATGAACCACATCCGGCATAATTATACATCACTGATCCATTGCCTACGAGCTTTCCATATACTGGTTTACCCTTATTTACTTTCCCGTTGCTATTGTTACAATCACTACATAATACCAAAAATATTATTTTGCTTTCATTACTCTTTTGTTACCGTTACCATCACTATCATATTACTTTGCTACTAAACACTTTGCCACAGATACTAAGTTTACAGGTGTGGTTGAATTGACAACTCAGCTGCTAATACTTGAGAATATTCTTTGGCTCCCCTTGTGTCGAATCAATAAATTTGGGTTGAATACTGTACCCTCGAAAGCTATTGCGATCCCCTATACTTGTGGGTTATCAGTGTCTAGCTTGCAGTGCTTCTAATTTGTTGAAATGCCTTCTGCTTAGTTACTACATCATAGGTGTGAATATGTCACGCCATCCTGTATTTCATACATATTCCATCCTCGCATCATGTGTTTGCCTTTCATCCAGGTAGTGTTCTGAATGAGTTCTGAAGAGCGAATTTTATTCCTTTTTCTTATCGGTTTGACTTCACAATGCAAAATCATTACAGCTGAAGGAAATTAGTCCGGTAGTGGATGATGGTGGTCCTTCGGAGCAAATCAAACATGCGGTCTCTATAGATTCTACTCAGCCATCCTCCCAACAAGATTCGCAAGACAACACAAGGCTGGACAGTCAACATAGCTGTGTAGATGATGAGCACACCCCCCTACTCCACCATCACAGGTGCTTGCTCTAACTTGGCACTATTATATGTGGTTGCATGTTGCGTATGTTGTCTAGCTTGTATTGCTTCTAAGTTTGCTGAATTGCGTCTGCTTACTTTACACATAATGCCTGTGAATATGACACGTGTTCCTGCTTCTAGAACATATGTGTACATGATGAGCACATCTCCCCTACTCCACCATCACAGGTGCTTGCTCTAACTTGGAACTGTTATATGTGGTTGCGTTTTCCGTATGATGTCTAGTTTGTATTGCTTCTGATTATGTTGAATTGCATCTGTGTAGCTTACAACTTATATCTGCAATGATCACTTACCCATAAGACACATTTAACTTGGGACTGTGATGTAGGTTGCATCTTGCATTGTCTTCTAGCTTGTACTGCTTCTAATTTTTTGAAATGGCACTTACGTCAAGACACTTTTTACCTGATAGAGTGATATTGGTTGCATGTTCATATGGTGCCTAGCTTTCATTTCTTCTAATTTTGTTGAAATGCCTTTCGCTTACTGTTTTTTCATACATATTCCATCCTCCTATCGTACGTGTGAATATGAAACGCTGTCTTTTTTGTATATATTCCATCCTCCTATCATGCGCTTGCCTTACCTCAATGTAGTGTTCGTTTGTATCATGCATCAACCAGTTATGCAGAGCTAATTTTATTCATCTTCTTGTGGTTTTGACTTCATAAGGCAATATTAGAAAATAGGAAGGAAAAGACTAAGTTAGGGGATATTGGTGGTCCTCCGCACCAATGCAAACAAAGACTCTCTAGATTTGCCACTGCTATTTCTAATGAAGTTGAAGTCCCAAGTCTACATGATGAGTTCATCTCCCGTACTCCACCATCGCAGGTGCTTGCTCTAAGTTGACAGTGTGATAATTGGTTTCATGTTGCATATGTTGTCTAGCCTGTATTTCTTCTATTTTGATTAAATTGCACCTGCTGAGTTTATACATTATACATGTGCATATGGCATGGCGTTCTGTGTCTAGAATACACTGCATCTATCTATCATACCATGTTCTTACATCAAAGTACTGTTGTTGTGTATCCCGCATCAGTCACTCATGATTGGACGCTTTTAACATGGCAGTTTGATAGTGGTGCATCTTGCATTGATTTCTACGTTGTACTGCTTCTAATTTTTCGAATTGCCACTTATGATAAGACACTTTTAACTTGGCAGAGTAATATTGGTTGCATCTTTCATATGGTGTCTAGCTTGCATTACTTCTATTTTCTTGAAAATCCTTCTGCTTAGTTTACACATCGTAGCTGTGAATATGTCATGCCGTCCTGTTTTTCTTACATATTCCATCCTCATATGGTTGTCTTACATCAAAGTATTGCTTGTCTGTATCATGCATCAATGAGTTCTGAAGAGCGATTTTATTCTTTTGCGTTGTGGGTATGGATTGACATGGCAAAGTCAAAAAAGAGCAAGGAAAATAATATAGTAGGGAGTGGTGTTACTCGTCGGGAGAAACGGAAAAGGATCTGCCGTCCAGATTCTGCTGGTACTTATAGTGCAGTAGAAGGTCCAAGTCCACTGGCTAAATCTACAAACACAGTATAACTTGCTCCACCAGCTGCAGCATCCGCTTCAACTGTACCAGCATCTCAACGAGTTACTCGTTCGTTTGCTCCGGAACTGGCCAGTTCCCAAGATTCCTTCACACCTAACACTACTTCTAAAGCACTGCTGACACAACAGGACTTGGCAAGATCAGATGAACCTCATGAGCATCAACACCAAGACGGTACCTGACCGAGTCAAGTTGCAGTTGCATGCTCCTTTATATGTACTCTCACAGTTTGATGTACACTAACACTTTCCATATTCGTTGTTGAATTAGCTCCACGTCACAAGCGGAAACAAACATCAGGGATAATGCTTGACAGATTAACAAAATCTAAAGGAGGAAGAATGGAGATCCATTTTGAGGCAGGTTTAAAAAGGTCACATGATGCTACAGAGTCAGCCAAGTTAGTATCAGAGGCAGCTGTTGCCGTTAGGTGTCATGCACGTATCCTCCCAACGTGGATCCAGTACAGGAATGATAAAGACAATACCCAGTTTAACATCTTCCTTGACCATTTATCCGTAAGTGATGTTATTCATCGCAATTAGTAATATTGTCTTGCTCTATCCCATACTTTCTAGCTTCCTCCTAATAAGACTCACATTCTTTTTTCAACAGATGAGGTTCAAGTTGGATCTAAAAGATGATGCAACTAAACAAGCATGCACTCAAGTTTTTCAGTCTGCTCTGCGACAGTATCAGTAGCACCTTAGAAAATCTCACTTTGAAGGCAGGGCTAACAATGAAATTGCCCAAACATCTAAAGTGGAATATATTACAGATGAAGACTGGACAACCCTCGTTAAACACTGGTCTGATCCAAAGTATCAGGTTGGCTATATGTATTTGATTAGACCACATATTAAACTTGTATTTATGTATGTGCCTTACAAGTGTATCTTCTTCTAGGCTAACTATTTGAAGAACAAGACCAACCGTTCTAAAGTGAAATTCCAATAGACAATAGTATCTTGTAGCTATATTGCACACTCCAAGGCTCTTGTAAATAGCTGCTACTTCCTTCTTTTTTCTGTGCCATATTATCGTATCTATATTGACTTGTTCCAAATACAGAGGAAAGCCTGTGCAGACCAAAAAGAACCTGAACCAAATGCAGTGCAAATCTTCAAGGATTGCCACACCAGCAAGATGAAGGGCATGAGCACACCAGTTCAAGCCGCTGTTGTAAGTCCTTACTCCTCCTGCCTTTGAACTGATTGGTACTATGATGTGTTCATTTAACTACTTGGTTTGCAGCCAATGTCAGTTACTCTGTTCACTTTTACACATAGTTGTCTTAACGTATCATTTCACCTTACATGGTTTAAAAAATATGAAGGATATAATTTTGGTCTTGATATACAATGTAGTTGTTATGTTCACGTGCGCACACAATGATAAAATAGCCTGTTTGTTTTATATCTGTTTGCCCATGATATGAATGAGTTCATACTATGTTCATCCTACTTTAAACCATGTCTCTTTATCCTTAGATGTCAACGAATGTGAGGAAATAGACAATACAGTAGGCATGCTACATGGACATATGTTCCGAAAGTGATTTTATTATGTAGTTTGCACTACAATACATGCTAATGTATTACAGTAGTTCACCAAAACAAGTTATGTATAAACGTGTAACCTACTTTGTTTGTTTTTGTCTCATTAGTAACTTATCTGGTACACTAATCTACAAGTTCAAACTTTCAGGAACCTATGGAACAAATATTGAACAGCCACAACCACCTGAAGGTGACGAGGCTACCACAGGTACAATGTCACCTCTTGCTGCAGTGCGTCACTATCTATCCACTAACAGTGGAAAAAGCACCTTCCTGCGTAATTCTGGGTTGGTTGTCAAGGTAACCTCGTCCAAAACGCCTAATGAACAAAATCTTCCTGCTAGATAGAGTGATATATATGGGCTCCAGACACAAGTCCAATCCCTAATGGATGTCGTTTTGGAAACAAGAATAGTGGTTGACAAATGTCGTCAAGATATGAATGGTTTTGAAACCAGACTATCAGACATTCGCTTCGTTGTTCAAGAGCAATGGCGGAAAAAAGGTGAAGATCGTGCCGCTCCATCAGATTCTACACCTGAAACATTAGCACTCAGGTCAAATGATATGTGCTTCTATACATCTGATGGTGCTTTTATCTACAAGGACTGTAAACTTAATGCCAACAGGCCTTTTGTTGTATGGTTGGAATTTAGTTTGTTGTGATACAACATTTATGATGTTGCTAAAGGCTGTAGTAATTTCGACGCTATTTTTGTATAGTGTAGGTTTATCTTAGTAATGTATTCGGCCAAAAGCTTCATAGGAGCCCAACATGCCAACATTCGTCGGGCCCATTCCAGTTGGGCTAAAAATGATTATGGGCCGAAATTTGCATGTAGCCCACTAAAAATATCTTGGCCTAAATCAGCATAAGCTTTCATATTTTTCTGGTAGGCCTATGCCCATAGTGGGCCTTTAACAGGCCTAAACATAATTTGGGCCCTCAGCAACACTAGGTTGTTTACAGGTGTAAATATCTCGAGCCCATAAAAAACATGGGCTTTAATAGACCGAAAGTGAGATTTGGCCCAGATTGTGCCAAATAACCCACTGGTCTTAGCAGGCTGAAATGGCGGTCCATTTACGATGCGGATCTTTCACAGGTTGAAATTCGGATGGGCTGTTAATGCGCCGACCTAATACACGGGCCTTTAACAGGTCGGAACTTCGGTCGGGCTAGATTATCATCACTTTTATATGGGCCGTTAATGGGGCCGATGTGACGTTGGTCCACATATGGCCCATGGATTTCGTCCGACGTTAACAGGTCGAAAATCACAACAGGTCGAAAGTGGCCCAAATCTATAGTGGGCCTCCAACAGGCCGAATGTCAGACATGGCCGAATATGACCCAAATCCTTCACGGTCGTTTATGGGCCGAAAGTTTCAATGGCCTGTAAATGGGCCCAAATGAAGCAGGACCTTTAACAGGCCGGAAATACACTGGGCCGTAATTCGGACCATATACTTAGTGGACTGTTAATGAGCCAGAAGTGACCATGGGCTACGATGATGACAAGTTTAGGACAGGCCGTTGACGGGCCGATTTGAGACTAGCTGTATGGGCCTTAACTAAGAATGTTGGGCCTTTAGCTGAGCTGGCCCATTATGGTCTGCAAAATCTTGTGGGCCTTTAGCTGGGCCGGCCCATTATGGTCCGCTAAATTTTGTGGGCCTTTAGTTGGGCCGGCCCATTTAAACTTTATGGGCCCGTCCACGTGTCAACATATCATAGGCCCATCTCGACCGTTGGATGAGTGACACCTGTGCCAACGCGGAGCTGATGCGTGGTTCCATCGGCCAATGAGAATTTTACACGTGGAAAATTGGCATTGGTCGTGGCTGTTAGCGGGTTATCGGGTCCAAAACCAGACCCGATAGCTTAACGACGTCTTGTTACGGTGGATGCCACGTGTTGGTCACCCTTGACGAAAGCACTTCTATGATGCACGATTTATTGTCATGGAAGTGGAAACTTCCGTGATGATAATTTTTGGTAATGTCATGGAACACTTCTACGACAGCACATGTATGACTATCTTCATTCTGTCATAAATTTGTCATGGATGTACATGCATGATAGAAAACATGACCTACTGTGACAAACACGTATCATCACGGAATTGTATTTTTTTGTACTGTATTCTAAATTTTGCTACATTTGGATAAAAGGTGCCACATGCACTATATACGTCAAAGGGGATTTTCCCCCTCTTCTTTCTATATTAGGCAAATTAATGATGTATTGTTCTTTTGATTACTCTCATTTTCCATGACATCATGTTTACCCTATCTGTTTAATTATAGATTTTTGTCCTTCGATTTCAACTCTTGTACAATTCTTTCAATTTGGGCCCATATTTGCATGTTACCATATTTTCTTTAACAATCCTACCATTTTCTAGAGAACATCCCTCGCTATGCAACATATTATGTGGTGCACAATTTTTCCCTTTACATACATCAAGGCTCCATGGATGTCATACTACACACAAACCATGGATTTACAATCGTTGCTACTATAAGACTTGATGGACGTGGTGACTCCTATTTTGGCACTGGCTTTTGGAATGAAATTGCAAAGTTTTATGTACTGAAAGCTGGCACTAAAATTGCACTGCACATAAAAGGGCCTGGTCATGAGATAGATGCTAACTTCCCTGACAAAATCATCCGTCCAGACTTTGTTCGAAGTAAGTTTTCTTTTCAACTATTTGCATATGTTGACTTACCCCGCAATGTCAAATGAATTGTGTAGTATTTAAGCAACCAATTGTTATTCCATTTTCTTACTATATTCCTACCTAATAACTTATAGTTACCAATACACTTTTCTATTGCCCTATTTTAACTAAATACTCCATGTACTCCCATTTCTATCAGAAAGTGGTGCTGACAAGGAGGCTCCGGAGGTGGAGAACCAGGCTACCAACAAGCAGAGGCGGGGCGAGCTAGAACCGCAAGCGACTCCAGCAGGCCTAGACTTAATCAACAGCCTCCCTGATGATATGTTGAGAGTCATCATCTCCCTCCTCCCAATCAAATATGGGGCGTGTACAACCCTCCTTTCCCTGCGGTGGCGCCCCCTATGGAACTCCAGCCCTATCGACCTCATCAACACCCACGAGCTCTGCCATGGCTATCGCAAAAGCTTGGATGCGTTCTCCGAGATCCTCGGCAGTCAACTTGGCCCAACCAGAGGCCTTAGAATGGGCAAGTTCCGTTTCAACGGCAAGGACCTAGCTAAGCTTGACGACTGGTTCCGATCCCCCACCCTAGATCAGCTCGAGGAGCTCACTTTTGATGATGGGCATATGCGGTTGCTGCCAACGTCTGCAGTCCGCCTCGCGCCCACACCGCGCGTCGCCAAGTTCAGAAATTGCCATTTCCCTCCCCTTAATGGTGCGCCCGCTCTTATTCTACCATGACTGAAGCACCTCGAGCTCGTTGCCGTCTGCCTCTCAAAGGGTGACATGGAGTGGCTGCTCTGTGGCTGTACTGCACTCGAGTACCTTCGTCTTCAAGCGATCAATGGGTTGAGTACCTTCCACATCACCTCCATGACTCTCCGGACTATTTACGTGTCTTGCTGGTGCTGCAGGAAGACATTACAAGATGTGTACCACGGTATGGTCATCCAGGACACACCTGCATTTGAGAGATTACTTGTAGTTGATCAAGAAGGTCCAATAAGAATCAATGTCATTTTTGCGCCGAAATTTACAGTGGTGGGCTACTCGTCTGACAAATGCTCCGAACTTGTTATTGGATCCACACTCGTTCAGGTACAACAGTCGCCTTCTAACTCTCCTTCCACAAATTAACATTATTTCTAATTTTGAAGGTATTTGTTCGTCTGTCATTCAGAAAATGATTCCGACAAGCTTGACCCCGAAACTGCGCACAATGAAGGTCTTGGCACTAGAATCTATCGGGCCCGACCTGGAGCAAGTTGTCAGTTTCCTAAGATGCTTTCCGTGCCTGGAGAAGCTATATATCGAGGTGATGTTCCTTTCCTGTTAAATGTTAACCATAAGGGAGTTCAATTCGTGACACCTTTTTCCAAGTTTACAATGACAATGTACTACGATTTTTGAAGGTTCTTTTGGAAGATTTCAGTACATACATGCCCCCCCATATTGGTTGCTTGATCCATATGGTTACAATAAATAAGCATTTCTCCTTTGGATTCATTTGTACTAGTTTTCTTAGGGAACTTTTCATCCACTCCAATCTCTTGTGAAGAAGGCTACATTTTTCTAGAATGTAATCAAATGCCCATGTTAATCATGTCAGATCGAAGATGGCATGTTAGTGCATTTTACAAATCCTGCAAACCAAATAGCTAGGCATGTAGTAATGTTCAAAACTGCATGTAGGCACTAACACGTTTTCTTCTTTTGCAGATAAGATTAGGCCCAGTTGTGGATAATGTGATATAATATAACAAGCACGTCGAATGCCTAGATCTGCATCTCTCAGAAATTGCTTTGAACTCCTACCGAGGGACCTTACCGGAGATTATATTCATCGGGTTCTTTGTTCTTAGAGCAAGGGTGCTGAAGGAAATGAGGTTTGCCCTACATTTATTTCGCAAAAATGAATAGTTTGTTGATCAGCGCCGGTGCCTGCGGTAGAATGGAGTAGGCTCCAAAAATGTTGAATTTCATTTTGGAACTTCATATGACAGAGTAATCGGAAGTCACCGTGTCAACCCCATACATGACTTCTCAGTGGCTGACCCCTTTGCAAAAATTGCTAGGTTTCGAAACCAGACTTAGAAGCGGTGATATTAGTTTGAACCTCTCTGATATCCATGTTCAGCGGATCAGCGCGAGCGTTTGCAGCTGATGAGCTTAATTTCATTTCTAATATTAGTTTGAACCTTGTAATATTCGAATTTGAGCCATATAACTTTGGAATTTGAACCTTGTAACATTTCGAGCTTTTGTGGTACAATCGTTGAAATGGCATTGTATGAGACTCATATATTGCTAGCACTATTTTGACCTTAATATGCAATGCAATGGTCTTAGATTTTATTAACCATTCTCAAATCAGTTTACCTTGTCGATCTCACAGCACACGATCTATATAGCTAACTCGACTGCGATCTTCGACATTATTGCACACAGTTGGTTTCTTCCACCGTGTGCACTGTAGAGCGCATAATTAATTATCGCATTCGAGTGTCCATCATCACCCTTCTGTGTAACTTTGACCTCATCACCCAAGGGTAAACTTATGACCAAAGTCATTCCACACACTTTGTTTTTACAAAGCTTTTTGCCAATAAACGCCCATGATTTGTCCCTCTTCTAGCCCACACATGCCCACACTAGCCAGGCGGGAAGCTTGCGTAGTAAACAGCGCGATAGCGCGGGAACAGGCTCACCGATGATACATTTGGCGCCTCTTCGAGCCCACGCGTGCGGTGCGATGTTGTCAAGCGTGCACTGGAATCCTCCGCTATGAACACCGTGACAAGACGTGATGATTACAGGCCGGCCGATCCCCATTTATTACAGCGGCCATTTAACCTACCCTTGTGTCTCTTCAACCTTTCGATCACGCCCCACCACTGCAAGAAGCACACCCACCATGAGAAATTCTTAGAGGGTATCCTGCGCGGCTCCAATGGCGCTCCGAGCGGCTGCCGATGACGACCGGTAGTTCACCATGTGTGTCATGGTGGACACCCACAGAAGGTTCATGGACCTTTCAGTGGTGTACACCAATGACCCGGTCTCGGTGGAGCACTCCATCCACATCATGGAGTTGTTGCTTATCGCTGAGAAGTACAAGGTGGTCGGGTTCCACCTCTAGTACACCCGTGCTTGTGTCGGGTCTTGTCCCAAGGTCGTCGTCGCCTAGATTTGCGTGCGCCACCATGTCCTCGTCTACCCCTACTACCTGGCCACAAGGCCTTGCGAGCGTTTTGCTAGGTTTGTCAACAATCCCCACTACATGTTCACTACGATGGACATCACCAACGATGTGAAGGCAGTCGAAAATTCAAGCATCGCCTGCCAGAATCTTGTCGACATCCAGGGCCAACACAAGATCTGGGGAAGCAAGGAGCATGAGAAGGACTCACTGGTTCACCTCGCCGAGGTCATCATCGACCCCTACTACAGAGACATGAAGGATTCATGCAACAAGGACAAGCGTGCCTGGCACTCGGCCTAGATGGAGAAACTCGACAAAGCTCACGTCGTGTACGCGGCCAAGGAGGCGTACACGAGCTACGACATGTATAGGCGGATCGTTGACATGAGGAAGTGTCTCCTTCCCCAAAACGGCCAGGGATCCAGCCGGAAGCAGAGCAATGGCAAGCATCATCGCAACAATAAGTAGATGATTAGATCCTCGTTTCTCCTACTTTAGTATGCATGTAATTGCTTTCTTTGGTGTGTGGAAATGTTATGCGTGTAGTCACTTGTGTAATTGTATGCTTAATTTGGTTATGCAATGCTGTCATTGTAAGTATATATGTTGATGCTCTGTAGACAGAGCATAGATGTTGTGCGGACAAAGAAAATTACATCGCACACGGACTAAACAATGGAACCCGTCGGTGATGTTTTCATCAGTCACTCACAATTGTATACCAGCAATCATTTTCTCACAACACACATGACTTGTTAGCAATAATTGTCTGTGTTTTTATCGGTCTTCGCACATGTTTCCGATTACAGACATGTTTGCCTTGTATCACACACATCTTGTTCATTTGAAACGTTTCTGTTCTCATGTCTCAACGCAAATAGTTCATTCGAGTGAACCGCATGCCGTATATCGCACACACCTTTGATCTGGCTGACCGTTTCTTTTGTGTTGCCTAATCACAAACAGTTCATCTGAGTGAACTGTATGTTGCACATCGCACACACCTTCATCTGGCTGCCCATTTCTTTTGTTCCTCCTCATCGCAAACGGTTAACTAAACTGAACCATATGCCCTCAATCGCACACGCAACTAAAATCTGAAATGTGTTTGATGCATCCTCCATTGCAAATGTTTTGCACCTTTTTGACGGGTTTTTTATACCACCGTTTGCGATTATGGCATCGCACACAGTTTCGTCGAAGGGTCTCTAATCGTAGTGTCGCGTTAGCAGCATCCTGTAGTAGTGTGTGGTCCACGCACAACTCGAATGCCTTGTGTAGCTCTGGACGGTCACCAAAGAATGGTCCTAGCATCTCCTCGGCCTTCTTAATAATATGCCACCTGCAGTGCCTGTGCACTGCCAACGGAAAGACCTCCTCTATGCCTACACGCATGCTAAAATCCCGGTATGTTATTATGTTCATCGGAGCAAGTCCACCCATGCACTCCGAGAAGGTTTTGAACAGCCAAGTGTAACCAATCGTATCTTCGTTCCGAACGAGTCCGCAACTGAACTGCAATGACTGATTGTGCTTATTTATTCCTATGAATGGAGCGCAGGGCATCTTGTACATATTAGTGAGATATGTCGCATCGAAGAAAATGCAATCACGGAAATGTTTGTACGCTGTTCTTGCAGCACCATCCACCCAATACATGTTTCTGACACGGTCCTCATCGTCCAATCTTATCCTGTAGAAGAAATCGGCATCTGCTTTTGCTTTCTCTTCGAAGTAGGCTATCATGTCTTCTATGTCAGCCAACCTGCTCTCTCTATGGTACTTTGCCTTTAGGTTTGCGACGTTTGCCGGTATGTAGGGCATGCTACTCAGTCTACCATCTCCGTTGTGGATCAGGGATAGTATTTGGACCATTCTTGATGGACTGACGTTACAATCATGTAGAAATTTTACGAATTTCTTCTCGAGGGGGCTGAATCCTCTATGGGCGCTCAGAAATTTTACCAGGTTAAACTTCTTTATGAGTTCGTGGTTGTGTTCGTTGAAATATTCGGTGACCACCCACCATGCTCCATCTGCGTTTAGCTTACACCGGACAGGGCACTCCGCCTTGACAATGATACCTCTCTTTCATTCTGGCACGACAGGCGCAACACCTTTACCCTTCTAGGAACCAAATCTCTGCCCAACATATGGTGGTTAAGGTATCATGATTTCCGATTGCCCATCTTCTTCATCCCCTTGTGCTTCGTCATCTGTTTCATCATTCACTTCAGTATCTGCGTCTATTTCATCTGCTTGAGTGTTGCTTGTGCTGGTGTGCAAAGGTGTGATTGTCGTCATTGCTGGAATGATTGCCAGTTCCGACACTGATTCTGCATTGTTTGTGGCAGCTTTGTTGACTTGCTGGTGGAATGGTCCTTCCGTGTGCTCGGAGGTTCCAACAATAGATGCCCCCGCGCCGCTGTTGATTGCAGTTGAAGGTCCTGTAAAAAAACAAAAAAACAGGTATGTGTGTAAGCATTGCTTGAATGGCAGGTTTATCGTAACGAAATATAGAAACTGAATCTGATTTGGCATAATATCATTCATACAGCAAGCCATGACATCTGCATCTGGCCATGCATGGCAACTGCAGCTTTTCAGCCATGGCATCTACAGTGCAACAAACATGACAGCTATTGTTGCCAAGACATGGCAACCAGCATCTTTAGCATCAAAACTTGCATTCTAGGTACGAGCCCACTAGGCAAATGGAGTTAATCACGAATGTTTTACACACGCAGACAGTAATTGACAAATCCCGAAGACAAACCAGTAGATGACTTTTTTGCACATGTCCACTTGGTAGCATTTTTGTTGTTTTCTGCCACCAGAGTGACAAATCCACTCCCCCATGCTTTTCCACAAAAGCAAATGCAATATTGTTATGTTGGTTCACATATTTTTTACCTTGTTGTGCCACATGTGCTAACCGAAGCTGGTCTATCATTCCAATATGTTGTGCTTTATCTGCAATAGCATTGACCTGCAACGGTGAAGCTTGCCATGATACGTTTGCCGATGTGGTTCCGCCATAACAACCTGTGATCATTAACATTTGGCCAATGCATGGCAACTATAGTTTGTACAACATGGCACATGTAGTGGTTCAACCATGGCAAACAGATTTGCTCACACTTGGCACCGATAGTTGTTTACACATTGCAATCACAGTTGATTAGACATGGCAACTGCAATTGATTAGACATGGCAACTGCAGTTGTCCACACATGGCAACTGCAGTTGTCCAGACGTGGCAACTGCGTTTTGTCAATTCACCATGTAAACACTCATGTCACCTATGTTCCTTCTCTTGATTCACTGTCCACAAAATCACTTCATACAACTCACATGTGTACGACGTTGATGGCAGGTACATGGTTGTCGCCTGTTGCCACGTGTTGCATGATGGCCCTGCGGGTTTTCCATAAAACTCGTAAGTCTTTGCCATCCTTGCTAGTTTAATTACATGGCCACATCAGTATGCTTCTTTCGTATGCGTTACCTTGATTTGCCACATTGGCTACTTGAAGTTGGTCTCCCGTACACATCATTAGCGCCTTGTGTTTGAACTTGTCATGGTATCCCTGTGTGTGTGGTTGTGTCATAAGAACCTGCAAAAAATGACATTGTAGGACATAAGTAGAATGCCATTTTCCTCGTCACAAACATGGCAACTGTCCCTTTTTTGATCATGCATCGTACTGATGCTCACGTACTGCTCTAGTAGTGGCAGCAACGACCCTGCGGAAATGAGTTGATTGTACTCTGCTACATCCCAAGGGGGCTCTTTCGACCTTTGAGAAAACCAAGGACCAGTGCCGTCTTCATGACTCATTTTTCCGTTTTTTTCTCCCACTGTGTTTTCATTCACTGCATGAACAAGAACACATGAATATTCGAAAATGCATTCTTGATGTTTGCACATACAAGAAAACACGACAATCTTATCACATTTTCTTGCATAGACAACCAATACATCACGGCAAGTAGGACATGCACATTCATTCTATTTCCTAAAATCTGGATGCCAACTATCATTTTGAACCGATGGCAATAGCCAATATAATATGATGGCAAGTAACAACCTAACATGGTGGCATCTAACGGCAAACATAGGTGGCAACTAACAACAAATATAGATGGCAATTAATTTTTCTCCCTCCCTATGCACCACACAAATTCCTCCTTTCTTCCCCTAATTTTAGTGAACCCTACACATCCTTCTGGAGCAACTACTCATGACAACCCAACCCAGACGCTTAGATCAACGGAATATAGGATGGAATATGGCAGATTTGGCGTATGTTGGTGAGCAAAGGGGAATACACACAAATGCGTGATGTGTTTGCCATGACAGTGTGGATCTAGTCGCCATCTTCGTGGGCAATCTGGAATTTTAATTTTTTGTGACAGAAGAAGGACGAGAAACATGAGGAGATCGGAGATCAACCTGTTAGCTCATCGTCACGGGGCGG
>NC_041380.1:311002910-311006211 GCF_002162155.2 Triticum dicoccoides | reverse complement strand
GGGTGGCGGTGGGTGTGGGGGTGGGGTGGCGCTAGAGATCTGGTCTGGTTGCCATGGCAACTAGAGAAGGAAGATGATGGAGGTAGGGGATCGAGAGGTAGGAGACGACGGCGGCAGGTCGCACTGGGGTTCATCCGTAGGCCGGCATGACGGGCGCGTTAGGTCGTGGGGCAGCGCGATTGATCGCCCGAACATGTGGGCATTTGTGCCACACACCGGACGTGTGGGCTGTGGCTGCATGCGCCCGGACGCCGTCGTGCGGGCGGGGTTGTCTCCGTGCCACACAGGGTGTGCGACACAACCCCCCAGATGCCACACGTGTGGCAGTTATCGTCGTCCTTAAAGATTAATCTATTGCTAATTAACCACCGGAGGATGCATCTGGGTAGCCCAGCCACAACCACTCACAATTTTGACTTGAATTTTTTTGTAGATTATAGACTTATGTCTTGTAAACACTCATCATATTTTGAAATGTTTCAAATTGTTATTTGAAAAGGATAGCACATAATGTGTGGTAGCACCTCATATATATCCCTTGAAGGATTATACCGTGTTGTCGCAAAGAGAAAAAGGATTATACTATGATTCACTACTGCTGCATTTGCAACAGCCACAAACATCCGCTATATCACTGCTCTACCCTGGAGTAATCTAAGATAATTGCATGGTTCTGATGGTCAGGAATCAAATAACGCAATGTTCATCTTGTTAGATTTGCTTTTCAAGGAGCATCTCGCACCTCCAACTTTGCTAACAGCTCTGGTCAAGATTTATGGTGGTTCCTTGTATGCTTCATGGTGGAGGCCAAGGTCGCTAAGGTTGCCTAGACTCTGTGGAAGTGGGAGGTTGTTCCTCATGGAGCCAATGCGTTCTTGGTTTCTTTCTTGTCCACGGAAATATTTCAGTGAGGTAGCTTTTGACCTCAGTGTCAAGTCCAATGGCATGATGGTTGTTATAAGTGAATGGAAGGTTGAGGAGACTCCATTTATACTTCTATTGCAACTAGTTTGGGTACATGTCATTGGCGTCCCAACTCTCTAGCACTTCATTGGTCTATGGGCGATGGGACCAATTATTAGCGCCACTCAGTATGTTGACCCTGTCTGCTTGTGTCGACATGGTATTGTCTGAATCCAGGTTGCAATGCATTCCAAAGACATAATTGTCAAAGAGCATGGGTGTAACGATGCCTGGCTCTTGAGATGTTTATGTGAAGCTCAATGGATATGTGTTTCGTTATGTGTTGGAGGAGGAGGATTATGTCCCTGGCCATGACTTTTACACCTCTTATTTGGGAACACCATGACGATGGACCTGATCATGGTGCAAACCATGATGAAGATATGCAGGATAGGGATGCAAACAAGAGAACTAGAAACGCTGGAGATGAAGGTGATAGTTGATGTCTGCTAGAACTACGTTGGTATTTCCCCAAAGAGGAAGGGATGATGCAGCACAACAATGGTAGGTATTTCCCTCAGTGATGAGACCATGGTTATCGAATCGGTAGGAGAACCAAGCAACACTACGTAAACAACACCTACACACAAATAACAAATACTCGCAACCCGACGTGTTAAAGGGGTTGTCAATCCCTTTCAGGTAACGGCGCCAGAAATTAGCAAAGGAATGTGAGAGAGTTGTGATAATAGATAGATCAAACGCCAAATAAAATAAATTGCAGTAAGGTATTTTTATATTTTTGGTTTAATAGATCTGAAAATGAAACCAAAGGAAAATAGATCTCAAAGGAAAATATATTTAAGAAGAGACCCAGGGGCGTAGTTTTCACTAGTGGCTTTTCTTGAGAAAAATAGCAAACGGTGGGTAAACGAATTACTGTTGGGTAATTGATAGAACTTCAAATAATCATGACGATATCTAGGCAATTCTCATTATATAGGCATCACGTCCAAGATTAGTAGACCGAGTCCTGCCTGCATCTACTACTATTACTCCACACATCGACCGCTATCCAGCATGCATCTAGTCTATTAAGTTCATGGAGAAACAGAGTAAATGCAATAAGAACGATGACATGATGTTGACAAGATCTATTTATGTAGAAATAGACCCCATTGTTTTATCCTTAATAGCAATGATACATATGTGTCGGTTCCCCTTCTGTCACTGGGATCAAGCACCATAAGATCGAACCCATCACAAAGCACCTCTTCCCATAGCAAGATAAATATATCAATTTGGCCAAAAAAACAAATATCAGAGAAGAAATACGAGGCTATAAGCAACCATGCATATATGGGACTAACGAAGACTCAAATAACTTTCATGGATAAAAAGAGTTAAATCTGATCATAAACTCAAAGTTCATCGGATCCCAACAAACACACCGCAAAAGAATTACATCATATGGATCTCCAAGAGACCATTGTATTGAGAATCAAACGAGAGAGAGGAAGACATCTAGCTACTAACTACAGACCCGAAGGTCTACAAAAGACCACTCACGCATCATCGGAGAGGCACCAATGGACATGATGAACCCCTGCATGATGGTGTTTAGATTGGATCTGGTGATTCTGGACTCTACGGCGGATGGAATTGATTTTAGTCGACTCCCTCAAGGTTTCTGGAATATTGGGGTATTTATAGAGTAAAGAGGCGGTCCGGAGGCACCCGAGGTGGGCACAACCCACTAGGACGCGTCTGGGCCTGTTGGAGCGCCCTAGTGGGTTGTGCTCCCCTCGGAGCACCCCCTAGGCGCTTCTCTGGCCCATTGGATGTCTTCTGGTCCAAAAAAATCCACAAAAAGTTTCGCTGCGTTTGGACTCCGTTTGATATTGATTACCTGCGATGTAAAAAACATGCAAAAATTAACAACTGTCACTTGGCACTATGTCAATAGGTTAGTACCAAAAATGATATAAAATGACTATAAAATTATTATAAAACATCCAAGAATGATAATATAATAGTATGGAATAATCAAAAATTATAGATACGTTGGACATATCAATAGTACGTCGTCTGGAGCTCAAGCAGTTACCCCTATACCTATGTAGACAACTCACTTGGGTGTTGACATTGCTCGAGCATAAAAAAATTTCAAATCCACAACTTGCTAATATGCAGGGTGTTGCGCCTTCGGCCCATCAGCATCATGCCTCATCTCCTACTGCATACTGGGGAGGTACCCAACAAAGGCCCTTTGCTCCTCCGGGCTAGCTCAAGTGTAGCCCAGCTATAGATTTTGGCTAGGCCTAGCTCATCGGCATCGAGCCTCAGGACGTGCAGGTGCATGCCACCCTGGGGTGGTGATGACCCACAAGTATAGGGG
>NC_041380.1:310978147-311002900 GCF_002162155.2 Triticum dicoccoides | reverse complement strand
CCAAGAATGATAATATAATAGTATGGAATAATCAAAAATTATAGATACGTTGGACATATCAATAGTACGTCGTCTGGAGCTCAAGCAGTTACCCCTATACCTATGTAGACAACTCACTTGGGTGTTGACATTGCTCGAGCATAAAAAAATTTCAAATCCACAACTTGCTAATATGCAGGGTGTTGCGCCTTTGGCCCATCAGCATCATGCCTCATCTCCTACTGCATACTGGGGAGGTACCCAACAAAGGCCCTTTGCTCCTCCGGGCTAGCTCAAGTGTAGCCCAGCTATAGATTTTGGCTAGGCCTAGCTCATCGGCATCGAGCCTCAGGACGTGCAGGTGCATGCCACCCTGGGGTGGTGATGACCCACAAGTATAGGGGATCTATCATAGTCCTTTCGATAAGTAAGAGTGTCAAACCCAACGAGGAGCAGAAGGAAATGATAAGTGGTTTTCAGCAAGGTATTCTCTGCAAGTACTGAAATAAGTGGTAACAGATAGTTTTGTGATAAGATAATTTGTAACGAGCAACAAGTAACAAAAGTAAATAAAGTGCAGCAAGGTGGCCCAATCCTTTTTGTAGCAAAGGGCAAGCCTGGACAAACTCTTATATAAGGAAAAGCTCTCCCGAGGACACATGTGAATATCGTCAAGCTAGTTTTCATCACGTTCATATGATTCACATTCGGTACTTTGATAATTTGACATGTGGGTGGACCGGTGCTTGGGTGATTTTCTTACTTGAACAAGCATCCCACTTATGATTAACCTCTATTGCAAGCATCCGCAACTACAACAGAAGTATTAAGGTAAACCTAACCATAGCATGAAACATATGGATCCAAATCAGCCCCTTATGAAGCAACGCATAAACTAGGGTTTAAGCTTCTGTCACTCTAGCAACCCATCATCTACTTATTACTTCCCAATGCCTTCCTCTAGGCCCAAATAATGGTGAAGTGTTATGTAGTCGACATTCACATAACACCACTAGAGGCTAGATAACATACATCTCATCAAAATAGCGAACGAATACCAAATTCACATGACTACTAATAGCAAGACTTCTCCCTTGTCCTCAAGGACAAATGTAACTACTCACAAAGCATATTCATGTTCATAATCAGAGGGGTAATAATATGCATAAAGGATCTGAACATATGATCTTCTACCAATTAAACCAACTACCATCAACTACAAGGTGTAATTAACACTACTAGCACCAATCCCAGACTTGGAGACAAGAATTGGATACAAGAGATGAACTAGGGTTTTGAGATGAGATGGTGCTGATGAAGATGTTGATGGAGATTGCCCTCTCTCGATGAGAGGAGCGTTGGTGATGACGATGGTGATGATTTCCCCCTCCGGGAGGGAAGTTTCCCCGGCAGAACAGCTCTGCGGAGCCCTAGATTGGTTCTGCCAAGGTTCCGCCTCGTGGTGGCGGAGTTTCGTCCCGAAAGGTTGCTTCTTATTTTTTTTCTTGACGAAAGACTTCATATAGGAGAAGATGGTCATCGGAGAGCCACCAGGGGGCGCACGAGGTAGGGGGCACGCCCTAGGGGGGGGGGCGCCCCCCACCCTCATGGAAAGGGTGTGGGCCCCCTGGTCTTCATCTTTGGCAAGGATTTTTTATTATTTATTATAAGGTATTCCGTGGAGTTTCAGGACTTTTGGAGTTGTGCAGAATAGGTCTCTAATATTTGCTCCTTTTCCAGCCCAGAATTCCAGCTGCCGGCATTCTCCCTCCTTATGTAAACCTTGTAAAATAAGAGAGAATAGCCATAAGTATTGTGACATAATGTGAAATAAAAGCCCATAATGCAATAAATATCAATATAAAAGCATGATGCAAAATGAATGTATCAACTCCCCCAAGCTTAGACCTCGCTTGTCCTCAAGCGAAAGCCGATAACAATAAATATGTCCCCATGTTTAGAGGTAGAGGCGTCAATAAAAATAAAATACGGACATGAGGGCATCATGATTATTCTCATAACAGCAACCTACATAGATATTGTCATATGATTACTTATGTTCAAGTGATGATCTATTCACAATGCAAAAGTATGAATCAGAAACCTCATTGAGAACCAACAAACTATAACCTCAGTCATTGAAACAATTGCAATTTATCATAACATCAGAAAGAGTCTATGTGAGAGCTAAAAAGCAAGTCCACATACTCAACTATCATCTAGTCCTTCATAATTGCTAACACTCGCGCAATACTTGTGGTTATGGCGTTTTAATCGGACACAGAGAAAGATAGGGGCTTATAGTTTTGCCCCACAACCTTTTACCTCGAGGGTAATGTCAACAATAATAACTCATGCCCCCCTACATCCAATTAGATATATATATCAGGTTCTTTCCAACATGCTGGGCTTGCCAAAGGATAAAATGAGAAAGGGAGAGGTGAAGATCACCATGACACTTTGCATAAGGTAGAAGATAATAAAAAAAGATAGGCCCTTTGCAGAGGGAAGCAGAGGTTGCCATGCGCTTTTATGGTTGGATGCACAAAATCTTAATGCGAAAGAACATCACTTTATATTGCCCCTTGTGATATGAACCTTTATTATGCAGTCCGTCGCTTCTATTACTTCCACATCACAAGATCGTATAAAGCTTATTTCTCCCACACTAATCATACATATTTAGAGCAATTTTTATTGCTTGCACCGATGACAACTTACTTGAAGGATCTTACTCAATCCATAGGTAGATATGGTGGACTCTCATGGCAAAACTGGTTTAAGGGTATTTGGAAGCACAAGTAGTATCCCTACTTGGTGCTGAGAATTTGGCTAGCATGAGGGGGAAAGGGAAGCTCAACATGTTGGATGATCCATGACAACATACTTTATCTTAGATATAAGAAAACATAACCCATTACGTTGTCTTCCTTGTCCAACATCAACTCTTCAGCATGTCATATTTTGATGAGTGCTCCCAATCATAAAAGATGTCAATAATAGTATATTTATATGTGAAACCTCACTTTACTTATTACTTCCTATTAATTGCAGCGATGACCAAAGCTATGTCTGCCAACTCCCAACAACTTCTAATCATCACACTCTTTCTATATGAAGTCATTACTATCAATAAGATCAATATGAACTTTTGTTTCTTCTTATTATTTTTCTCTTTTCTTTTATTCACCCAAGATCATAGCAAGAAAATCAAGCCTTTGACTTAACACTAATCTTTATTATATAGCTCACAGACTCGATTACATAGAGAGATCATAAGGCAAAACTCAAAACTAGATCATGCCATAAACTTTATTCTACTAGATCAAAATACTACTAACAGGATCGAACTAAGGAAAACAGTAAAGATAGGAGTTGTGATTGTGATACGATACCGGGGCACCTCCCCCAAGCTTGGCAGTTTCCAAGGGGAGTGCCCATACCCATGTGATTATATCTCCTTGGTTGGTGAAGAAGGAGGTGATGGATAGTCGCCCATCAAGCGTAAGAGGTCCTCTAGCTTGCGAATAATGGGCTTGAGTGCTAAGATATGCTCCTTCAACAAAATATTTTCACTTGTGAGATACTTGTTTTGAATATGAGTTAACTCAATCATTTGGAAAGCTTCAATCTCAGTTGGGGTAAGAAGGTTGTGATCAAGTTGAAGGATGTCTTCTGTTGCCGGAGCTTGGTTCTCCGTGGCCTTCTTGATCGCTTCATCCTTGTTATTCTCCATGGGTTCTTCCCTCTTCAGCTCTATCTTCATTAGCCAGGCATCTTTGTCACCGTTGTTGGAGGAGGGGGACGACATGATGCCTGGCCTTGACAACCCTGACAGAGAACAGCCCAAAACAAGAACATAGGATATTTGCGTGATACGGGAGTCAAAACCTTCGGGATAATATATACTGAATTTTTACCGACCAAAGTACGTATCATGCAAGAAAACGGAGTCCGGAAGGCACACGAGGAGCTCATGAGGTAGGGGGCGCGCCCAGGGGGGTAGGGCGCGCCCTCCACCCTCGTGGGGCCCTCGTGTCCTTCCCGGACTGCTACTTAATTTTCTATTTTTCTAAATATTCCAAAACGGAGAAATATTGCCTTAAAAATTGTTTTGGAGTCGGTTTACTTACCGTACCACATACCTATTCCTTTTCGGAGTCTGAAACATTCTGGAAAGTGTCCCTTATGTATTCCTCCGGGGTTACGGTTTCAATAATATTGGTTTCAATATTTTTGGGATTACCTGAGATATAATGTTTAATTGTCTGACCGTTTACCACCTTCGGATTTGGCCTTCGAAGTTGTTGATTTTTATGGCACCGGAACGATAGACCTCCTCGATAACATAGGGGCCTTCCCATTTAGAGAGAAGTTTTCCTGCAAAAAATCTTAAATGAGAGTTGTATAGCAATAGATAATCACCTACATTAAACTCACGCTTTTGTATCCTTTTGTCATGCCATCTTTTAGCCTTTTCTTTAAACAACTTGGCATTTTCATAAGCTTGGGTTCTCCATTCATCAAGTGAGCTAATATCAAATAACCTCTTTTCACTGGCAAGTTTAAAATCATAGTTGAGCTCTTTAATAGCCCAATACGCCTGATGTTCTAGTTCGAGAGGTAAGTGACATGCTTTTCCATAAACCATTTTATACGGAGACATACCCATAGATTTTTATATGCAGTTCTATAGGCCCATAATGCATCATCAAGTTTCTTGGACCAATTCTTTCTAGACCTATTGACAGTATTTTGCAAAATTAATTTGAGTTCTCTATTACTCAATTCTACTTGACCACTAGACTGTGGGTGATACGGAGATCCAATTCTATGATTGACGTCATATTTAGCAAGCATTTTACGGAAAGCACCATGAATAAAATGTGAACCACCATGAGTCATTAAATATCTAGGGACTCCAAACCTCGGAAAAATAACTTCTTTAATCATTTTAATAGAAGTGTTATGATCAGCACTACTAGTTGGAATAGCTTCTACCCACTTAGTAACGTAATCAACAACAAGTAAAATATGTGTATATCCATTAGAGGCAGGAAAAGGTCCCATATAATCAAAGCCCCAAACATCAAACGGTTCAATAACAAGTGAATAATTCATAGGCATTTCTTGACGTTTACTAATATTACCAATTCTTTGACATTAATCACAAGATAGGACAAACTTACGGGCATCCTTGAAGAGAGTAGGCCAATAAAAACCAGATTCCAATACCTTATGTGCAGTTCTATCTCCCGCGTGGTGTGCTCCATAAGTTTCGGAGTGGCACTTGCGTAGGATCTGTTCCTATTCATGCTCATGTACACAACATCTAATAACACCATCTACTCCTTTATAAATATGTGGGTCATCCCAAAAGTAATGTCTCAAATCATAGAAGAACTTTTTCTTTTGTTGGTATGTGAAGCTAGGTGGTATAAATTTAGCAACTATGTAATTAGCATAATCAGCATACCAAGGGGTACTACGAGAAGTACTTATGACATTTAATTTTTCATGAGGAAAGCTATCATCAATAGGTAGTGGGTCATCAAGAACATTCTCTAACCTAGATAAGTTGTCCGCAACGGGGTTCTCAACTCCTTTTCTATCAACAATATGCAAATCAAATTCTTGTAGCAAGAGAACCCATCTAATAAGTCTAGGTTTAGCATCTTTCTTCTCCATAAGATATTTAATAGCAGCATGATCAGTGTGGATAGTTACTTTAGAATCAACAATATAAGGTCTGAACTTATCACAAGCAAATACAACTGTTAAAAGTTCTTTTTCAGTAGTAGCATAATTTCTTTGAGCATTGTCTAGAGTCTTACTAGCATAATGGATAAAATTTAATTTTTTATCAGCTCTTTGCCCTAGAACAGCACCTACAGCATAATCGCTAGCATCACACATAATTTCAAAGGGTAAATTCCAATTAGGTGGCTGAACAATAGGTGTAGAGACTAATGCTTTCTTAAGAATTTCAAATGCTTCTACACAATCATCATCAAAGACAAATGGTATATCTTTTTGTAATAAATTAATCAGAGGCCGAGAAATTTTTGAGAAGTCCTTAATGAACCTCCTATAAAATCCGGCGTGACCAAGGAAACTTCTTATACCTTTGATGTCCTTGGGACATGGCATCTTTTCAATAGCATCAACCTTGGCTTTATCAACTTCAATACCTCTTTCAGAAACTTTATGCCCCAAGACAATTCCTTCATTAACCATAAAGTGGCACTTTTCCCAATTCAAGACAAGATTAGTTTCTTCACATCTCTACAAAACTCGATCAAGATTGCTCAAGCAATCATCAAAAGAAGACCCATAGACGGAAAAGTCGTCCATGAAAACCTCACAAATCTTTTCACAAAGTCAGAGAATATAGCCATCATTCATCTTTGAAAGGTAGCAGGTGCATTACACAAACCAAAAGGCATACATCTATCAGCAAAAGTACCAAAAGGGCATGTAAAAGTAGTCTTTGATTGATCTTTAGCCGACACAGGTATTTGAGAGAAACCAGAATAACCATCTAGAATGCAGTAATGTGTATGTTTGCATAATCTTTCTAGCATTTGATCGATAAAAGGTAAGGGGTAATGATTCTTCTTAGTAGCCTTATTTAATTTACAGAAATCAATTACCATTCTATAACCTGTAATAATTCTTTGTGGAATCAATTCATCTTTATCATTAGGAACAACAATAATACCTCCCTTCTTAGGGACACAATGAACAGGACTTACCCATTGACTATCAGCAATGGGATAAATTATACCTGCCTCCAGAAGCTTTAGTATTTCTTTTCTTACCACTTCTTTCATTTTAGGATTCAGACGTCGTTGAGGATCATGAACTGGTTTGGCACCTGCTTCCAAATTTATTTTATGTTGACATAGAGTGGTACTAATGCCCTTAAGATCATCAAGAGTATATCCAATAGCAGCACTGTGCTTCTTCAGAGTTTTCAATAATCTTTCTTCTTCATGCTCTGAAAGGTTAGCACTAATAATAACAGGATATATCTTCTTTTCATCAAGATAAGCATATTTAAGATTATCAGACAACGGTTTAAGCTCAAACACGGGATCACCCTTAGGTGGAGGGGGATCCCCTAGGATTTCAACAGGCAAATTGTGTTTCAGAATAGGTTCTTGTTTAAAGAATACTTCATCTATTTCCCTTCTTTCATTCATAAACATATCATTCTCATGGTCTAGCAAATACTTTTCTAAAAGATCACTAGGAGGTACGACAATACAATCAAGACCAGTAATTTCATCCTTATTAGGCAATTCTTCTTCACGGTGTTGTTTACTAAATTTAGAGAAATTAAATTCATGAGTCATATCATCCAAGCCAATAGTAACAACATTCTTTTTGTAGTCTATCTTAGCATTAACAGTGTTCATGAAGGGTCTACCAAATATAATGGGACAAAAGCTATCTTGTGGGGAACTAAGAACAAGAAAATCAGCAGGATATTTAGTTTTCCCGCACAAGACTTCAACATCTCTAAAAATTCCCACTGCTGAAATAGTATCTCTATTAGCAAGTTTAATTGGGACATCAATATCTTCTAACTCAGCAGGTGCAATTTCATGCTTGATTTATTTATACAAGTCATAAGGTATAACACTAGCACTAGCACCCATATCACATAAGCCATGATAACAATGTTCTCCTATTTTAACAGAAATAACAAGCACACCTACCACAGGTCTATGTTTATCTTTAGCACAAGGTTTAGCAATTCTAGCAGTTTCACCGCAGAACTGAATAACATGCCCATCAATATTATCAGACAAGAGATCTTTAACAATAGCGATATTAGGTTCTACTTTAACTTGCTCAGGAGGTGTATATGTTTTAATATTGCTTTTACAAACCACAGTTGAAGCTTTAGCATGATCCTTTATCCTAACAGGGAAAGGTGGTTTCTCAACATAACAAGTAGGAACAATAGGATCATTATAAGTGACAGTATTTTCTTCAACTTTAATTGGTACATCTACTTTTACTTCTATGGGAGGATGATATTTAAACCACTTCTCCTTAGGGAGATCAATATAAGTAGCAAAAGATTCACAGAAAGAAGCTACTATCTCAGAATCCAGTCCATATTTAGTGCTAAACTTGCGGAAAGTATCGGTATCCATAAAAGATTTAACACAATCAAACTTAGGTGTCATACCTGACTCCGTACCTTTTTCGAGATCACAATCTTTAGAGTTGTGTTTAATTCTATCCAATAAATCCCATCTAAATCCAATAGTCTTCATCATAAAAGAGCCAGCACAAGAAGTATCGAGCATGGTGCAATTATTTTCAGAAAGCCGAGCATAATTTTTTTGAAGAATTGTTTCTCTTGGGAGCTCATGATTGGGGCATGAATATAACATTGATTTAAGCCTCCCCCAAGCTTGAGCGATGCTTTCTCCTTCGTGAGGCCAAAAATTATATATATAATTGCGATCACGATGAACAAGATGCATAGGGTAATACTTTTGATGAAATTCCAATTTCAATCTTCTATAGTTCCATGATCTCGTATCATCACATAGCCTATACCATGTCAATGTGTCTCCCTCCAAAGATAAAGGGAATACCTTTTTCTTAGTAACATCATCGGGTATACCTGCAAGCTTAAATAATCAACAAACTTCATCCACATATATTAGGTGTTCATCAGGATGCTTTGTTCCATCTCCTGTAAAAGGATTAGCTAGCAGTTTTTCTATCATACCCGAAGGATACTCATAAGGAATTTCATTTTCAATAGGTTCAGTAGGTTGAGGAGCAACTCTTTGCTCTACTGGTCGGGGTGAAGATACCCCGAACAAGCCCCTCAGAGGATTACTTTCCATAGTAACAAGTGACAATAAATTTCAGCACACTATATAAATTTTTCCTTACCAAATTCCACCTACCAAAGGCGCTTCACTCCCCGGCAACGGCGCCAGAAAAGAGTCTTGATGACCCACAAGTATAGGGGATCTATCGTAGTCCTTTCGATAAGTAAGAGTGTCGAACCCAACGAGGAGCAGAAGGAAATGATAAGCGGTTTTCAGCAAGGTATTCTCTGCAAGTACTGAAATAAGTGGTAACAGATAGTTTTGTGATAAGATAATTTGTAACGAGCAACAAGTAACAAAATTAAATAAAGTGCAGCAAGGTGGCCCAATCCTTTTTGTAGCAAAGGACAAGCCTGGACAAACTCTTATATAAGGAAAAGCGCTCCCGAGGACACATGGGAATATCATCAAGCTAGTTTTCATCACGTTCATATGATTCGCGTTCGGTACTTTGGTAATTTGACATGTGGGTGGACTGGTGCTTGGGTGCTGTTCTTACTTGAACAAGCATCCCACTCATGAGTAACCTCTATTGCAAGCATCCGCAACTACAACAAAAGTATTAAGGTAAACCTAACCATAGCATGAAACATATGGATCCAAATCAGCCCCTTACGAAGCAACGCATAAACTAGGGTTTAAGCTTTTGTCTCTCTAGCAACCCATCATCTACTTATTACTTCCCAATGCCTTCCTCTAGGCCGAAATAATGGTGAAGTGTTATGTAGTTGACGTTCACATAACACCACTAGAGGCTAGACAACATACATCTCATCAAAATATCGAACGAATACCAAATTCACATGACTACTAATAGCAAGACTTCTCCCTTGTCCTCAAGAACAAACGTAACTACTCACAAAGCATATTCATGTTCATAATCAGAGGGATAATAATATGCATAAAGGATCTGAACATACGATCTTCCACCAATTAAACCAACTAGCATCAAGTACAAGGAGTAATTAACACTACTGGCAACCTACTAGCACCAATCCCGGACTTGGAGACAAGAATTGGATACAAGAGATGAACTAGGGTTTTGAGATGAGATGGTGCTGATGAAGATGTTGATGGAGATTGCCCTCTCCCGATGAGAGGAGCGTTGGTGATGACGATGGCGATGATTTCCCCCTCCGGGAGGGAAGTTTCCCCGGCAGAACAGCTCTCCCGGAGCCCTAGATTGGTTCCGCCAAGGTTCCGCGTCGTGGCGGCGGAGTTTCATCCCGAAAGGTTGCTTCTTATTTTTTTCTCGACGAAAGACTTCATATAGGAGAAGATGGTCATCGGAGAGCCACCAGGGGGCCCACGGGGTAGGGGGCGCGCCCTAGGGGGGGCACCCTCGTGGAAAGGGTGTGGGGCCCTGGTCTTCATCTTTGGTGAGGATTTTTCATTATTTATTATGAGGTATTCCGTGGAGTTTCATGACTTTTGGAGTTGTGCAGAATAGGTCTCTAATATTTGCTCCTTTTCCAGCCCAGAATTTCAGCTGTCGGCATTCTCCCTCCTTATGTAAACCTTGTAAAATAAGAGAGAATAGCCATAAGTATTGTGACATAATGTGAAATAACAGCCCATAATGCAAATAAATATTGATTTAAAAGCATGATGCAAAATGGACGTATCAGGTGGTTGGGCCTTCCTAGCTTCGACCACTCTGATGTGGCTCAAGCCAACAACGTATTGGAAGTATGCCCTAGAGGCAATAATAAATGTATTGCTATATTTTTTGTTTATAATTAAGTTTATATTTCTGTGCTATAATTGCATTGATTCTTGAATATGTTATTTGGAGGAAAAATCAATTGCATGTGTGAAAACATAAACACCGATATGATCCCTAGTCATGCCTCTAAGACTAGCTCTTGTATATGATCTTGTTTTCCTGGTCATGAGCATTGTTAGGATGCTATTAGTAATGAGAACGCCTTGTTATTAGAACAATGGAGTTGGATACACCCAACTTTTTAATTACCCCAAGATCACATCGTTATTATGTTTAGATAGTGAGAATATCGTACTAACATACCAGATGGTTACTTTGGGGTTACCGAATGTCACTCTGCAACTAGATGTGGATAAACTAACGTATGGGCATACCGGAAGGTATGTCTCTCTACATATGTTACATTAAAGTGGAAATCTTGTGGCTCTAGCCATCATGCCATGACGTGCAGGCCACTTAACATTACAACATATAACTGATGTCGCTTGAAGCGACGTCGGTATTTCCCCAAAGTGGAAGGATGATGCAGCACAGCGGCGGTAGGTATTTCCCTCAGATATGAAACCAAGGTTATCAAACCAGTAGGAGAACCAAGCAACACAACGTAAACATCACATGCACACAAATAACAAATACTCGCAACCCGACGTGTTAAAGGGGTTGTCAATATTGGGGACAGTAGAAAGTTGTAAATATTGATAGATCGAACGTCGAATAAAATAAAGTGTAGCTAGGTATTTTTGTATTTTGGTTTAATAGATCTGAAATAAAAGATAAAAAATAGATCGCAAAGGAAAATAATATGAGAAAGAGACCCAGGGGGCATAGGTTTCACAAGTGGCTTGTCTTGAGAAAATAGCAAACGATGGGTAAACATATTACTGTTGGGCAATTGATAGAACTTCAAATAATCATGACGATGTCCAGGCAATGATCATTACATAGGCATCACGTCCAAGATTAATAGACTGACTCCTGCCTGCATCTACTACTATTACTCCACACATTGATGACCCACAAGTATAGGGGATCAATTGTAGCTCTTTTCGATAAGTAAGAGTGTCGAACCCAACGAGTAGCAGAAGGAAATGACAAGTGGTTTTCATCAGGGCAATGTCTGCAAGTGCTGAAATTGTAAGTAACAGAGTAGTTTGATAGCAAGATAATTTGTAATGAGCAAGTAACAATTGTAGCAACAAAAGTGCAGCAAGGTAGCCCAATCCTTTTGAGGCAATGGACAGGCCAAAACGGTCTCTTATGATAAGCAAAGCGTTCTTGAGGGTACACGAGAATTTCATCTAGTCACTTTCACCATGTTGGTTTAATTCGTGCTCGGTACTTTGATAATTTGATATGTGGGTGGATCGGTGCTTAGGTGTTGTTCTTACTTGAACAAGCCTCCTACTTATGATTAACCCTCCCGCAAGCATCCGCAACTACGAGAAAAGTATTAAGAATAAATTCTAACCATACTATTAAACTTTTGGATCCAATCGGTCCCTTACGGAATAGAGCATAAACTGGGGTTTAAGCTTCTGTCACTCTCGCAACCAATCATCTAATTGCTACTCCACAATGCATTCCCTTAGGCCCAAATATGGTGAAGTGTCATGTAGTCGACGTTCACATGACACCACTAAGGGAATCACAACATACATACTATCAAGATATCGAACACATATCAATTCACATGATTACTTGCAACATGATTTCTCCCGTGACCTCAAGAACAAAAGTAACTACTCACAAATAGTAATGATGCTCAAGATCAGAGGGTTATTAAATAGCATATTGGATCTGAACATATAATCTTCCACCAAATAAACCATATAGTAATCAACTACAAGATGTACTCAACACTACTAGTCACCCACAAGCACCAATCTATAGTTCCGGTAACAAGATTGAACATAAGAGATGAACTAGGGTTTGAGATGAGATGGTGTTGTTGAAGATGTTGATGGAGATTGCCCTCCCCAAGATGGGAGAGTTGTTGGTGATGATGATGACGATGATTTCCCCCTCCGGGAGGGAAGTTCCCCCGACGGAATCGCTCTGCTAGAGGGAAAAGGTGCTCCTGCCCAAGTTCTGCTTCAAGATGGCGGCGGTCAGTCCCGAAAGTCCTCTCCTGATTTTTTCTAGGTCAAAATGACTTATATACCAGAAGATGGGCACTGGAGGTGGGCCTGGGTGAGCACAACCCACCAGGGCGCGCCTGGGCTCCCTGGCGCGCCCAGGTGGGTTGTGCCCACGTGGTGGGCCCCCTCTAGTAGTTATTTGCTCTAATATTATTCATATATTTGATAAAAAATCTCCTTGAAGTTTCAGCTTGTTTGGAGTTGTGCAGAATAGGTGGCCTGACGTAGCTTTTCCAGGTCTAGTTTTCTAGCTGTCGGAATTCTCCCTCTTTGTGTATACCTTGCATATTATGAGAGAAAAGGCATTAGAATTACTCCAAAAAGCGTTATTATGGATAAAAACATCATAAATAACAGTAAGAAAACATGATGCAAAATGGACGTATCAACTCCCCCAAGCTTAGACCTCGCTTGTCCTCAAGTGAAAAACCGAAATCGAAAAACATGTCCACATGCTTAGAGAGAGGTGTCAATAAAAACAAAATACAGACATAGAAGCATCATGTTCATTATTATAACAGCAACAAACTTAAACATAAAACTTTTATCATAGAACTTTTATAATAGACTTCTCATGAATAAGTAACAATTCATCACACTATCGGAGTATAAAGAAAAAACTCTATTAAAAACCAACAGACTATGTTCTCAGTCAACTTTGCAACTACAATTCATCATCTTTTCAGGAAGGGTCACGTATTGGAGCCTTTAGGCAAGTCCACATACTCAACCATCATATAGTCTTCTATGATTGCTAACACTCACCGCGTACACATGAGCAAAACGTTTCAACATGACACATAGAAAGATAGGGGCTTATAGTATCGCCTCCCAACATATTCACCTCAAGGGCGATGTCAACAATAATAACTCATGCTATCTATATTCAACTGGACATATGTGCCTAGATCTTTCCTCACCACATGATGCTTGCCAAAGGAGAAAAATAAAAAGGAATAAAAGGAAAACTTTGACTCTTTGCATAAAAGTAAATACATAAAAGTAAAAGATAGGCCCTTCGCAGAGGGAAGCAGAGGTTGACATGCGCTTATTTGTTTGTATGCTCAACCCCTTAGTGCAAAAGAACGTCACGTTGCATTCCCCCTTGTGATAGCGACCTTTATAATGCAGTCTGCCTCTTTTATTCTTCACCATCACAAGTTCGTGCAACGCTCAATTTTCTCTTACACTAAATGATCTCACACTTTTAGAAGCAATTTTTATTGCCATTTTGCACCGACGACAACCTACTTGAGGGATCTTTCTCAATCCCTAGGTAGGTATGGTGGACACTTGAAAATAAGATTTGGGTTTAAGGGTTTTTGGATGCACAAGTAGTATCTCTACTTAGTGCGGAATTTTTGGCTAGCAAAGATAGGGGGCAAGCACCATATGTTAAAGGATCCATGACAATGTGACTTCTATGTGAATATAAACAAACATAAACCATTAAGTTGTCTTCCTTGTCCAACACCAACAATTTTGGCATATAATACTTTGATGAGGGCTCACAATCACAAAAGATTTCTAGGATAGTATATTTATATGTGAATCTTCTCTTACCTTATTAATTCTTTCATGAGTTGCATCATTGACTAATGCTATGTTTGTCAATCTCTAATAAAATTTTCTACTTATACTTTTCCTTATGTGGTGTCATCACCTACCATAAGATTATCATATGATCTTATCATTTATTTCCTTTCTTTCATCTGCAACATGAAAATAAAGAAAGCAAAAACTCAAACTAAACTTTATTATATATCTTGCACACGATTACATGGATAGATCACTAAGCAAACTCTCGAAAAGAAAGGATCGAACTAAACTTTTATTCATCTAAAGCAAAAGATCGAACTAAAATAAGTAAAGGCAAAAGATAATGGGATGATACGATACCGGGGCACCTCCCAAGCTTGGCGGAAGCCAAGGGGAGTGCCCATACCCGATACTCAATTATCTTTTGGTGATGAAGAAGAAGGTGGTGGTGAAGAGATCTTGTCCTCGGATTTCCATGGCAGTGGTCCACCATCATAAGAGGAGGAGTGAGTCTCACGGGTCCTGCAACTAACAGCCAAACTCATACCTTCAAAACTCGCCTCATATTCAAAGACTTGGTTTTGGAGATCATAGATCTGGCTTGGAGGAAGTTGATTTGGTCATTGAGGGTGATGATGATGTCCTTCATGGGCTTGCCATCCACCTTGAGATCACGGGAGAGGTCCGTGATCATGAGGTGATTGGCATTGAGCCCACGCTCCACCACCCCCTTGCACTGGAAGACATCTTGTTCCATGGCTTCAAGTCTGGCCTCCACGGTTCTCGTCCCCTTGGGACATGTCACATCGCGAAGGTGAAGCACCCCCTCATGCATCTGGATGACCTGAGGGTGCTGCACCACCTCCCGCGGATATGGGTTGATGACATTCTTGAAGAACTTGTCCTTGGAGGAGCTTGAAGCAGCCATGGTAGACGGGATCTAGCAGAAAGCAGCAAGGAAAAGAAAACAGAAGATTTCTCCGTGATACGATGGTTAACAGGTTTGGAAGGTATATATAGATTTTTTATCTTGGGAAACAAGCAAACAAAAGAAAAACGGAGTCTGAAAGGTGTCCCAGGTGGGCACAACCCACCAGGCAAGCCTGGCACGCCCTGGTGTCTTGTGCCCACCAGGGTACGCTTCCCAGTAGTTTCTTATTTTCCTATTTTTCTAAATATTCCAAAACTGACAAAAAATATTTTTGCAGATTTTTCGGAGTCCGTTTACTTATCGTATCACATACCTCCTTATTTTCACGATTCTGGAGTGTTCCAGGAGGACTCTTTTATGTGTTCTTCCGGTGTCATAGTTTGGATAATATTACTTTCAACATTAATGGGCGTACCTGAGATATAATGTTTTATTCGTTGTCCATTGACAACCTTTGGGTTAGTACTATTGGGAAACGTAGCATGCAATTTCAAAAAAATTCCTACGATCACGCAAGATCTATCTAGGATATGCATAGCAACGAGAGGGGGAGAGTGTGTCCATGTACCCTCGTAGACCGAAAGCGGAAGCGTTTAGTTAACGCGGTTGATGTAATTGAACGTCTTCATGATCCAACCAATCTAGTACCAAACATACGACACCTCCGAGTTCAGCACACATTTAGCTTGATGACGTCCCTCGAACTCTTGATCCATCAGAGGGTTGAGGGAGAGTTTCATCAGCACAACGGCATGGTGACGGTGATGGTGATGTGATCCACGCAGGGCTTCACCTAAGCACTACGACGCTATGACCGGAGGAGTAAACTATGGAGGGGGGCACCGCAAATGGCTAAGAATAATCGTTGTGTCTCCAAGGGGTGCCCTACGCACGTATACAAAGGAGGGAAAGGGAGGAGGTCGGCCCTAGGGGGGGTGCCATAAGGCGTGAGTCCTATTAGGACTCCTAGTCCTAGTAGAGTTCGCCCCCCTCTTTTCCTTCTCATGGAGGTGGAAAGGGGGAGGAGAGGGAGTAGGAGAAGGAAAGGGGAGCGGCGCCCCCTTCCCTAAACCAATTCGGCCTTCTCCCTTGTGGGGGTGCACCATCCCCTTGTGGGCTGGTTAGCCTCCCTCCTATTATGGCCCATATGGCCCATATATTCCCTCGGGGGGTTCCGGTAACCCCTCCGGTACTCCGGTATGTACACGATACACTCTGGAACCCTTCTGGTGTCTGAATACTACCTTCCAATATATTAATGTCAGGACCCCAATTCTAAGTCACACCAATCTAGCCTGTAACACCTCATATCACTTTGCGGCCTCACGCACGGTATTCCCACGGGTGTCGCCTTACCATGGCCCGGGACCGTTTGCGCCTTTTGGCTCACGTATATGATACTGTCGCTAGCATCCATATGACAAAGAACCCGGGCCGGCATGACTAGTCGTGAACCCAACGTGGCACTAACTTACGGGGACATGCATACATGAATCAACATCAAGCATGTCGGTCAGCAGCGTGTGAATCCGGGCTGTAGCACTGGGCTAACAGGACTCCGGGAACCCGGGCTATAGCAGGCTAGGCAGGACTCCGGATGTCACCGTGTGACATTTCCCCGAAGGGACAGACACAGGAACGAGGTGAATCGCACGCCGGCCAATCAAGTGCTTCGAAGTAGTAGTGCTGGGCTAGCAGGACTCCGGTGAACCGGGCTGTAGAGGAATACTACGGCTCATGGAAGCACAAGACTACATTTCCCCATAAGAGAGGCTACCAAGGATAAACAACTAGGTTGTCGGATCCCACACATACCAAGCATTTCAATCATACACACAATATGCTCAATATGTGCAATACAACATGGCATCACAACAAGACTCTACGACTCAGTGTAATTATACATTAGGCTCCGAGGAGCAAGATATTACAAACATGGGTCTCATGACCCAACATTCAGAGCATACAAGTCAAAGCACATGCGGAAGCTTAACTTGTCCGAGTATAGACAACTAAAAATGAAGATAGCTGAGGAGCCTGACTATCTACAAGACCCTCCCAAGGGTACAAGATCGTAGCTGAGGTAACAAGCTAAATGTCGAAGTCCTCGTGGAACTACTAGCGAGACCGAAGTCTCTCTGCAAAACATAAATTAAGAAAACGTGAGTACAAATGTACCCAGCAAGACTTACATCAGAACTAACTACATATGCATCAGTATCAACAAAGGGGGTGGTGGAGTTTAACTGCAGCAAGCCAGCTTTGACTCAGTGGCTAACCTGAACTACGACTGCAAGTAACTCTTTTGAGGTGGCACATGTTGGGGTTTCGTAGTAATTTCAAAAAAATTCCTACGCTCACACAAGATCATGTGATGCATAGCAACAAGAGGGGAGAGTGTTATCTACGTACCCACGCAGACCGACTGCGGAAGCGTTGACGCAACATAGAGGAAGTAGTCGTACGTCTTCCCGATTCGACCGATCAAGCACCGAAACTACGGCACCTCCGAGTTCGAGCACACGTTCAGCTCGATGACGATCCCCGGACTCCGATCCAGCAAAGTGTCGGGGAAGAGTTCCGTCAGCACGACGGCGTGGTGACGATCTTGATGTACTACAGCAGCAGGGCTTCGCCTAAACTCCGCTACAGTATTATCGAGGAATATGGTGGCTGGGGGCACCGCACACGGCTAAGGAATAGATCACGTGGATCAACTTGTGTGTTCTAGGGTGCCTCTACCTTAGTATATAAAGGACCAAAGGGGGGAGGCTGGCCGGCCATAAGAGGCGCGCCAGGAGAGTCCTACTCCCTCTGGGAGTAGGATTCCCCCCCCCCCAATCCTAGTTGGAATAGGATTCGCGGAGGGGGGGAAAAGAGAGAGGGGGGCCGGCCACCTCTCCTAGTCCTAATAGGACTAGGGGAGGGGGGGAGGCGCGCAGCCCATGTAGGGCAGCCCCTTCTCTTTTCCACTAAGGCCCACTATGGCCCATATAGCTCCCGGGGGGTTCCGGTAACCTCCCGGTACTCCGGTAAAATCCTGATTTCACCTGGAACACTTCCGATATCCAAACATAGGCTTCCAATATATCAATCTTTATGTCTCGACCATTTCGAGACTCATCGTCATGTCCGTGATCACATCCGGGACTGCGAACAACCTTCGGTACATCAAAATGCATAAACTCATAATATAATTGTCATCGCAACCTTAAGCGTGCGGACCCTACGGGTTCGAGAACAATGTAGACATGACCGAGACACGTCTCCGGTCAATAACCAATAGCGGGACCTGGATGCCCATATTGGCTCCTACATATTCTATGAAGATCTTTATCGGTCAGACCGCATAACAACGTACGTTGTTCCCTTTGTCATGGTACGTTACTTGCCCGAGATTCGATCGTCGGTATTCCAATACCTAGTTCAATCTCGTTACCGGCAAGTCTCTTTACTCATTTCGTAATACATCATCTCGCAACTAACTCATTAGTTGCAATGCTTGCAAGGCTTATGTGATGTGCATTACCAAGAGGGCCCAGAGATACCTCTCCGACAATCGGAGTGACAAATCCTAATCTCGAAATACGCCAACCCAACATCTACCTTTGGAGACACCTGTAATGCTCCTTTATAATCACCCAGTTATGTTGTGACGTTTGGTAGCACCCAAAGTGTTCCTCCGGCAAACGGGAGTTGCATAATCTCATAGTCATAGGAACATGTATATGTCATGAAGAAAGCAATAGCAACATACTAAACGATCGGGTGCTAAGCTAATGGAATGGGTCATGTCAATCAGATCATTCAACTAATGATGTGACCTCCTTAATCAAATAACAACACTTTGTTCATGGTTAGGAAACATAACCATCTTTGATTAACGAGCTAGTCAAGTAGAGGCATACTAGTGACACTAAGTTTGTCTATGTATTCACACATGTATTATGTTTCCGGTTAATACAATTCTAGCATGAATAATAAACATTTATCATGATATAAGGAAATAAATAATAACTTTATTATTGCCTCTAGGGCATATTTCCTTCAGTCTCCCACTTGCACTAGAGTCAATAATCTAGATTACACAGTAATGATTCTAACACCCATAGTTCACATCGGTATGTGATAAACACCCAAAGGGTTTACTAGAGTCAATAATCTAGTTCACATCGCTATGTGATTAACACCCAAAGAGTACTAAGGTGTGATCATGTTTTGCTTGTGAGATAATTTAAGTCAACGAGTCTGTCACATTCAGATCCGTAAGTATTTTGCGAATTTCTATGTCAACAATGCTCTGCACGGAGCTACTCTAGCTTATTGCTCCCACTTTCAATATGTATCTAGATCGAGACTTAGAGTCATCCAGATCTGTGTCAAAACTTGCATCGATGTAACTTTTTACGATGAACCTTTTTGTCACCTCCATAATTGAGAAATATTTCCTTATTCCACTAAGAATAATTTTGACCGCTGTCCAGTTATCTACTCTTAGATCACTATTGTACTCCCTTGCTTAACACAGTGTAGGGTATACAATAGATCTGGTACACAGCATGGCATACTTTATAGAACCTATGGCTGAGGCATAGGGAATGACTTTCATTCTCTTTCTATCTTCTGCCGTGGTCGGGCTTTGAGTCTTACTCAATTTCACACCTTGTAACACAAGCAAGAAACTTTTTCTTTGACTGTTCCATTTTGAACTACTTCAAAATCTTGTCAAGGTATGTACTCATTGAAAAACTTATCAAGCGTCTTGATCTATCTCTATAGATCTTGATACTCAATATGTAAGCAGCTTTATCGAGGTCTTTCTTTGAAAAACTCCTTTCAAACACTCCTTTATGCTATGTAGAATAATTCTACATTATTTCCGATCATCAATATGTCATACACATATACTTATCAGAAATGATGTAGTGCTCCCACTCACTTTCTTGTAAATACATGCTTCACCGCAAGTCTGTATAAAACTTATATGCTTTGATCAACTTATCAAAGCGTATATTCCAACTCTGAGATGCTTGCACCAGTCCATAGATGGATCGCTGGAGCTTGCATATTTTGTTAGCACCTTTAAGATTGACAAAACCTTCTGGTTGTATCATATACAACTCTTCTTTAATAAATCTATTAAGGAATGCAATTTTGTTTATCCATTTGCCAGATTTCATAAAATGCAGCAATTGCTAACATGATTCGGACAGACTTAAGCATAGATACGAGTGAGAAACTCTCATCATAGTCAACACCTTGAACTTTGTCGAAAACCTTTTGCGACAATTCTAGATTTGTAGATAGTAACACTACTATCAGCGTCCGTCTTCCTCTTGAAGATCCATTTATTTTCTGTGGCTTTCCGATCATCGGGCAAATCCATCAAAGTCCATACTTTGTTCTCATACATGGATCATATCTCAGATTTCATGGCCTCAAACCATTTCGCGGAATCTGGGCTCATCATCGCTTCCTCATAGTTCGCAAGTTCGTCATGGTCTAGTAACATGACTTCCAGAACAGGATTACCGTACCACTCTGGTGCGGATCTCACTCTGGTTTACCTACGAGATTTGGTAGTAACTTGATCTGAAGTTACATGATCATCATCATTAGCTTCCTCACTAATTGGTGTAGTAGTCACAGGGACATATTTCTGTGATGAACTACTTTCCAATAATGGAGAAGGTACAATTACCTTATCAAGTTTTTTTACTTTCCTCCCACTCACTTCTTTCGAGAGAAACTCCTTCTCTAGAAAGTTTCCGAATTTAGCAACAAAAGTCTTGCCTTCGGATCTGTGATAGAAGGTGTATCCAATAGTTTCCTTTGGATATCCTATGAAGATTTACTTCTCCGATTTGGGTTCGAGCTTATCATGTTGAAACTTTTTCACATAAGCATCGCAGTCCCAAACTTTAAGAAACGACAGCTTGGGTTTCTTGCCAAACCATAGTTCACACGGTGTCGTCTCAATGGATTTAGATGGTGCCCTATTTAACGTGAATGCAGCTGTCTCTAATGCATAACCCCAAAACGATAGTGGTAGATCGTAAGAGACATCATAGATTGCACTATATCCAATAAAGTACGGTTATGACGTTCGGACACACCATTATGCTGTGGTGTTCCATGTGGCATGAGTTTGTGAAACTATTCCACATTGTTTTAATTGAAGACCAAACTCATAACTCAAATATTTGTCTCCGCAATCAGATTGTAGAAACTTTATTTTCTTGTCACGATGATTTTCCACTTCACTCTGAAATTCTTTGAACTTTTCAAATGTTTCAGACTTATGTTTCATCAAGTAGATATACTCATATCTGCTCAAATCATCTGTGAAGATCAGAAAATAATGATACTTGTCGCGAGCCTCAATATTTATCGGAACACATACATCAATATGTATGATTTCCAACAAATCTGTTGCTCGTTCCATTGTTCCGAAGAACAGAGTCTTAGTCATCTTGCCCATGAGGCATGGTTCGCAAGCATCAACTGATTCATAATCAAGTGATTCCAAAAGCCCATCAGTATGGAGTTTCTTCATGCACTTTACACCAATATGACCTAAACGGCAGTGCTACAAATAAGTTGCACTATCATTATTAACTTTGCATCTTTTGGTTTCAATATTATGATTATGTGTATCACTACGATCGAGATCCAACGAACTATTTTCATTGGGTGTGTAACCATATAAGGTTTTATTCATGTAAACAGAACAACAATTTATTCTCTTACTTAAATGAATAACCGTATTACAATAAACATGATCAAATCATATTCATGCTCAACGCAAACACCAAATAACACTTATTCAGGTTCAACACTAATCCCGAAAGTATAGGGAGTGTGCGATGATGATCATATCAATCTTGGAACCACTTCCAACACACATCATCACTTCACCCTTAACTAGTCTCTGTTTATTCTGCAACTCCCGTTTTGAGTTACTAATCTTAGCAACTGAACTAGTATCAAATACTGAGGGGTTGCTATAAACACTAGTAAAGTACACATCAATAACATGTATATCAAATATACTTATGTTCACTTTGCCATCCTTCTTATCTGCCAATCACTTGGGGTAGTTCCGCTTCCAGTGACCAGTCCCTTTGCAGTAGAAACACTTAGTCTCAGGCTTAGGACCAGACTTGGGCTTCTTCACTTGAGCAGCAACTTGCTTGATGTTCTTCTTGAAGTTCCCCTTCTTCCCTCTGCCCTTTTCTTGAAACTAGTGGTCTTGTCTACCATCAACACTTGATGTTTTTCTCGATTTCTACCTTCGTCAATTTCCGCATTACGAAGAGCTTGGGAATCGTTTCCGTTATCCCTTGCATATCATAGTTCATCACAAAGTTCTACTAACTTGGTGATGGTGACTAGAGAATTCTGTCAATCACTATCTTATCTGGAAGATTAACTCCCACTTGATTCAAGCGATTGTTGTACTCAGACAATCTGGGCACATGCTCACTAGTTGAGGGATTACCCTCCATCTTTTAGCTATAGAACTTGTTGGAGACTTTCATATCTCTCAACTCGGGTATTTGTTGAAATATTAACTTCAACTCCTGGAACATCTCATATGCTCCATGACGTTCAAAACGTCTTTGAAGTCCCGATTCTAAGCCATTAAGCATGGTGCACTAAACTATCAAGTAGTCATCATATTGAGCTAGCCAAACGTTCATAACGTCTGCATCTGCTCCTGCAATAGGTCCGTCACCTAGCGGTGCATCAAGGACATAATTCTTTTGTGCAGCAATGAGGATAAACCTCAGATCACGGATCCAATCCGCATCTTTGCTACTAACATCTTTCAACACAATTTTCTCTAGGAACATATCAAAATAAACACAGGGAAGCAACAACGCGAGCTATTGATCTACAACATGATTTGCAAAATACTACCAGGACTAAGTTCATGATAAATTTAAGTTCAATTAATAAAATTAATTAAAGAACTCCCACTGAGATAGACATCCCTCTAATCCTCTAAGTGATTACGTGATCCAAATTAACTAAACCATAACCGATCATCACGTGAGATGGAGTAGTTTTCAATGGTGAACATCGTTATGTTGATCATATCTACTATATGATTCACGCTCTACCTTTCGGTCTCCGTGTTCCGAGGCCATATCTGTATATGCTTGGCTCGTCAAGTATAACCTGAGTATTCCGCGTGTGCAACTGTTTTGCACCCGTTGTATTTGAACGTAGAACCTATCACACCCGATCATCACGTGGTGTCTCAGCACGAAGAACTTTCACAACGGTGCATACTCAGGGAGAACACTTCTTGATAATTTAGTGAGAGATCATCTTATAATGCTACCGTCAATCAAATCAAGATAAGATGCATAAAAGGATAAACATCACATGCAATCAATATAAGTGATATGATATGGCCATCATCATCTTGTGCCTGTGATCTCCATCTCTGAAGCACCGTCATGATCACCATTGTCACCGGCACGACACCTTGATCTCCATCGTAGCATTGTTGTCGTCTCGCCAATCTTATGCTTCCACGACTATCGCTACCGCTTAGTGATAAAGTAAAGCATTACATCGCGATTGCATTGCATATAGTAAAGCGACAACCATACGGCTCCTTCCAGTTGCCGATAACTCGGTTACAAAACATGATCATCTCATACAATAAAATTCAGCATCATGCCTTGACCATATCACATCACAACATGCCCTGCAAAAACAAGTTAGACGTCCTCTACTTTGTTGTTGCAAGTTTTACGTGGCTGCTACGGGCTTAAGCAAGAACCAATCTCACCTACGCATCAAAACCACAATGATAGTTTGTCAAATAGACTCCGTTTTAACCTTCGCAAGGACCGGGCGTAGCCATACTCGGTTCAACTAAAGTTGGAGAGACAGTCGCCCGCAAGCCACCTATGTGCAAAGCACGTCGGGGGAACCGGTCTCGCATAAGCGTACGCGTAATGTTGGTCCGGGTCGTCTCGTCCAATAATGCTACCGAACCAAAGTATGACATGCTGGTAGGCAGTATGACTTATATCGCCCACAACTCACTTGTGTTCTACTCGTGCATATAACATCAACATAAATAACCTAGGCTCTGATACCACTGTTGGGGTTTCGTAGTAATTTCAAAAAAATTCCTACGCTCACGCAAGATCATGTGATGCATAGCAACAAGAGGGGAGAGTGCTGTCTACGTACCCACGCAGACCGACTGCGGAAGCGTTGACGCAACGTAGAGGAAGTAGTCATACGTCTTGCCGATCTGACCGATCAAGCACCGAAACTACGGCACCTCCGAGTTCGAGCACACGCAGCTCGATGACGATCCCCGGACTCCGATCCAGCAAAGTGTCGGGGAAGAGTTCCGTCAGCTCGACGGCGTGGTGACGATCTTGATGTACTACAGCAGCAGGGCTTCGCCTAAACTCCGCTACAGTATTATCGAGGAATATGGTGGCTGGGGGCACCGCACACGGCTAAGGAATAGATCACGTGGATCAACTTGTGTGTTCTAGGGTGCCTCTACCTCGGTATATAAAGGACCAAAGGGGGAGAGGC
>NC_041380.1:310907958-310977894 GCF_002162155.2 Triticum dicoccoides | reverse complement strand
CTAGTTGGAATAGGATTCGCGGAGGGGGGAAAAGAGAGAGGGGGGCCGGCCACCTCTCCTAGTCCTAATAGGACTAGGGGAGGGGGGGAGGTGTGCAGCCCATGTAGGGCAGCCCCTTCTCTTTTCCACTAAGGCCCACTATGGCCCATATAGCTCCCAGGGGGGTTCCGGTAACCTCCCGGTACTCCGGTAAAATCCCGATTTCACCCGGAACACTTCCGATATCCAAACATAGGCTTCCAATATATCAATCTTTATGTCTCGACCATTTCGAGACTCCTCGTCATGTCTTTGATCACATCCGGGACTCCGAACAACCTTCGGTACATAAAAATGCATAAACTCATAATATAATTGTCATTGCAACCTTAAGCGTGCGGACCCTACGGGTTCGAGAACAATGTAGACATGACCGAGACACATCTCCGGTCAATAACCAATAGCGGGACCTGGATGCCCATATTGGCTCCTACATATTCTATGAAGATCTTTATCGGTCAGACCGCATAACAACATACGTTGTTCCCTTTGTCATCGGTATGTTACTTGCCCGAGATTCGATCGTCGGTATTCCAATACCTAGTTCAATCTCGTTACCGGCAAGTCTCTTTACTCGTTTCGTAATACATCATCTCGCAACTACCTCATTAGTTGCAATGCTTGCAAGGCTTATGTGATGTGCATTACCGAGAGGGCCCAGAGATACCTCTCCGACAATCGGAGTGACAAATCCTAATCTCGAAATACGCCAACCCAACATCTACCTTTGGAGACACCTGTAATGCTCCTTTATAATCACCCAGTTACGTTGTGACGTTTGGTAGCACCCAAAGTGTTCCTCCGGCAAATGGGGGTTGCATAATCTCATAGTCATAGGAACATGTATATGTCATGAAGAAAGCAATAGCAACATACTAAACGATCGGGTGCTAAGCTAATGGAATGGGTCATGTCAATCAGATCATTCAACTAATGATGTGACCTCGTTAATCAAATAACAACACTTTGTTCATGGTTAGGAAACATAACCATCTTTGATTAACGAGCTAGTCAAGTAGAGGCATACTAGTGACACTAAGTTTGTCTATGTATTCACACATGTATTATGTTTCCGGTTAATACAATTCTAGCATGAATAATAAACATTTATCATGATATAAGGAAATAAATAATAACTTTATTATTGCCTCTAGGGCATATTTCCTTCAGCACACGAGTCCACAAATTCACCATATCAATACACCACTATGGATCCGCTCCCGTCTCCCTACGAGAACGCCATCCATAGCACTCACTCTTATCTTGCGCATTTTAGAGTATCCACTTTCACTTGTCTATGAACTATGCAAGGGGTCCAAGTTTCCACATCCGAGGAATCCGGCTATTCGAATAGATAATGATAACCCTGCAGGGGTGTACTTCTTCACACACGCTCTCGCCACTTATCGCCCTGTACACGTCATGTACCTCGGCAACCTTCAAGCGGAAGCCGGGCGAGGGAGTCGGCCACGACCTGACTAACCAACAAGTCTCTAGTCCAGGTTTAGCGCCTATTCGGGTTCCATCCGCAAGGAGATCCGGCCGAGGTGTCGCTCATGGCCCCAAACGATGTGTGCAGGGTTCCCAAGCCCACCATCCGGGTGCCACTTGGTACACCGTGCCACTGTGCCTAGTCTGTCCCAAGCCCACCTGTACCGGGTGCCACTTGGTAGACTACTAACACTACCTACAAACACCAGAAACTAGTTGCAACTCCTAGACAGAGATCGAGTTGATTAATAAGCCGAGAGGGGCCGACTTACCGGAACCCAATGTGTGGTAGTAACTGTTCCTGGATCACAAACACAGAACTCAGTTCCTAAGAACGGCTGCAATGAGACAACCCACCATGTACTCCTACATGGCCTCTCATCGCTACCTTTACCAAATCGTGTTCACACACTTAGCTCTCAACGGTAGGACATGTTCACCATGTTCCAATTCATTCCCAATGAATCAGACCTGACTCAACTCTAAGCAGTAGCAGGCATGACAACAAGCATGAATGAGTAGGCACATCAGGGCTCAAACAATTCCTACTCATGCTAGTGGGTTTCATCTATTTACTGTGGCAATGACAGGTCATGCAGAGGAAAGGGGTTCAGCTACCGCAACATGTAACAGTTGAAACGTTGTTGTCCTAATGCAGTAAAAGAGAGCAGGAGCGAGAGAGTGGGATTGTATCGGAATGACCAAGGGGTTTTTGCTTGCCCGGCACTTCTGAAGATAGTATAGTTCTTCATCGGTGTCATCGATCACATCGTCGAAACCACGTCTATCGAGAGGGAACAAACACCGGCAACTGAGAAAGAACACAATCAATGCAATGCCACAATATAATGCATGATCATGACATGGCAATATGCTGTGATTTGAGCTAATGCATCTAGCTATGATTTAAATGAAGTTGGTTTGAATACATGATTCAAATTCCAACTCCATATATGATTATTTAAATGCCCTTTATTTGTTTTGTCCAAAACAGAGGACAAACATTGTTCAAACATGCATGAAAATGGTACAGATGGATTCCTTGAAGTTTTTTGATAATTTTTCATATATAAATTATTTCATTCTGAACTACGGTTGAATTTCTATGATTTTTAGAAGTTTGGGGTATTTTTTGAAAATAATAAATCATTTAAGATTTATTTAAATTCCAGAAAGGAATTATTGCGTCAGCATGACCTCACAGTGACGTCAGCAGGTCAACGGCTCAGTCCTGGTCAAACCTGACGTGTGGGGTCCACACGTCAGTGACACAGTTAACTACAAGGGTTAATTAAAATTAAACTAACCTAATCTAGATTAGTTAAGGCTTGGGCCCACATGTCAGTGGCACTTGCTCTAATTAGTGATTAAGCTAAAACTATTAGGGCACTGGGCCCACTAGTTAGTGACTATACTAATTAATCCAAGTTAGTTAGCACTAACCTAAAACTAATTAGAGATTAACAGGGCGGGCCCATGCGTCAGTGACCCTAGGAGGTCAAACAAGGTCAGACGGGGTCAAACCCCTGGGTCAACTCGCCGGAGTTGACCCGCGGCTCGTCGCCGACGAAGCCCGAGACGACGGAGGGACTCGGAAATTACCCACGGTCGACCAAATCGGTCGCGGTTTGGTCCTACGCGTACCTGGGGCTCGCGCGCATCTGGTAGGGCATGCGGGAGGAGCTGGGGTGGAGTGAGCTCGCCGGAGTTGAGCTGGTGGCGGCGGCCGGCGTTCGGCGTTAGTGGGTTAGGCGCTACAGCGCACCTCAGGAAGAGCGAGTGGGTGCGTTCGGCTCCTGGGAGCGTGCTGATCACGAAGACAATCTCGACGCGAGCTTTGCTAGCTCTGTCTACGGCGGCCTCATGACCAGCGGTGAAGAGCTCCGGTCACGGTTGGGGATCGGGGCTAGAGCATGCGCGGAAGTGAGGGGACAGGGGGAAAAGAAGGAGGAGCTCACGGCGATCTCGCAGAGCAGCTCAATGGGCTCGGGGAAGCTTTGGTTGCCGCGAATTCGACGGTGGCGATCCACGGTGGCCGAGGCCGAAGACAACGATGGTGGCGATGAAGCAGGGCCTCCGGCGTCATGTAGCTCGGTGGAGATGACGAGGAAGATGCGGCTGTGCTCGTGGACACGTCGGGGAAGCGAGGGTGTAACATCCCAAATTTTCAATTTGGAATGTTATACATTAGATCATCATGCATATCATATTTTATTTGCTTTGGGTTTTGATCCTAGGAAATTCTAAGCAACTCAAGGACCCACGGAGAGAGTTGGGGATTTCGTTATTTTTATATTTGAGTTTTCTCAAATTTTGAGAATAGGATCATTTGATTTTATTTATTTTATCATCAATTATTTCTATTACAAAAATATGAGAGAGGGAATAATATGACTTTCCCAAAATATAGAAATATTGAGGATTTAATAAAAAATCAAATAGTTTTATTTCGGAGTTTTTTTGTTGTTTTTATTTGAATTAGGAAAAATGCGCGTTTTTCAAAATTTCATTTAGGGCCCAAATAAATGTTCACTTTGTCGGATTGATTTTAGAAGCCCGGGAAAATTTATTTCGGGATTTTTGGAGTCCGTTTAGTATTTCTTTTTATTTTTTTTCTTCCGAGCGTAATTATTTAAAAAAAACGCAACCGACTTTGGGCCATACTCGGCCAGGACTCCGCCTGGCCGGGGCCTTTATAAGCCGGGGCAAGCCAGCCCGAAGGCCCAGCCGCCCCGAAACCCTAGCCGCGCCCAGCCCCAGCCCCGCCGCCGCCGCCGCCGCCAGCCGCCGCCGCCGCCCCGCCGCCGATCCGCCGGAGCCGCGCGTCTCCCGAGGTTCGCCGCCCCTCGAAATCCGTGTCGTTTTTTTAAAAAAAAAATCCATTCGTCGTTTTTCTTTTTCGTCGGATTTTTCCGCGGTTATTTTCTGATCGCGATTTCTGATCCGATTTTCGTTTTAGTTTTTCTTTTCGCTCGTTTATCGGAATCAGGCGATTCAAGCGCCTGGAGTTTCGTCTCGAAACCCTCTATCCGAATAATGAACTTAAACAAGTTTTTTCTACTGTAAAATCTGACTTAGGTTCAGATTACTAGAACGAAGTTGTTTTCTTTCGCCGTTTGACTTTCTTTGTTTCGTTCGATTTGATTCTTTTTGCCAAGCAGAGTTCTTAAGTTGAACCTTCTGGTTAGATCTCTTATTTGAGTTTTACCTGTGCATTAGATGAGTACTTATTGTATGCTTGTTTGTTTGCCTGCGATAGAGTACCTGGAGTGCGCCGCCTGTTACTTCGAATCGTTAGGTTTCACGGATCATCAGCAAGGCAAGTAACACTTTGATCATACCTTTTCTACAACCCAGTTTTTTTTGCATTAGATCAATCTTCACACATTGCATTATTAGGATATAATTAAACTGTGGGATGGGAAGTAGATGAGGTAGTACCTATTACCTGTTTATTATCAAACCTTTGGGAGTTACTTCTACGTTTGCTTATTATGCCATGCTATGCTAGTAGACGTGGATTGGGTGAGTGAAATCCATGACAGATGTGAGATTGATAATTAATGGTTTATCTAAGGTGGCAACTTAAATACACACCTTGGTGGATTGAGGCACCTGGGTATTCCAGGACATGCCTATTTTCTTTTGGACCGTCACCCAGACTCAAAGGGATCATGAGATTTTTCAAACTAGAAACTTCCGTGTGCAGCCACAAGCCATTATGGGCTCTGGCATAGTTGATTAAGTCGTGCGAACTCTTACAGGGTAGACTAGCAGATGTAGGGGAAAGTAGGTGTACCGGTCTATCCATCGTAAGGTGCTAGCGCTTCTGAAAGGCTGTGTCTCGATCATCCGTTTCTCAAACACCATGTAGTGTGAGAAATCCAACGGAGGCGATCGAGTCATGTGGGGAAAAGTGCGCAAACCTTTGCAGAGTGTAACAAACTAAGCATGATTAGCCGTGTCCCCAGTTATGGACATCTTGAGTATCTAGTATCTGGATTATCATGTGAATCTCAACATGTTACTCTAAAACTAATATTGTTGGGTTAATGATGATTTTTAATTGGGATTGAGAATGCTGTCAACCATTCTCAATGTTTAACAACCACCATGATAGTAATTAAATTTATTCCTTTTGAAGTAGGGAAAAATTGGCTTTATGCAAAACTGTAACCATAGAGCTTTCCACCAGCCCAATATGCATATAGTATAGCTGTTGCATTCCATTACTCTCTATGTGTTACCTTGCCAGCATATTCCATGTGCTGACCCGTTTTTGGGCTGCAACGTTAATGTTGCAGACTTTTCAGACGATGATTAAGGAGTTTAGGTCGTGGTTCTATACTCAGTGATGCCGTTGGAGTTGATGGACTCACTTATCTTTTAAGCCTTCCGCTGTTATCGTAATTAGATGGCCTTAAGCCATATTTATTGTAATAAGTTCTCTTTTGAGACACTCGATGTAATAAGTGTGTGATTGCTACTCTGCTATAAATCCTCCGAGTACTGTGTGGTGTCAGCATTACTGATCCAGGTATGACACCGGAGCACAGAGATCAGACTGTTTGAGGTCTGGTCGCTACAGAGATGGTATCAGAGCACACGCTGACTGTAGGACACGACCACTAAGCTAAAGACCTAGATCACTACTCACTTTCTTCTCTTATGATCTCTCATCTTTTCTACTCTTTAGGATGGCGGATGCAAGGAACAAGTTCACCCAACCGGATGAAGGTACACCCTTTGGACGCCACTTGAAGGAAGTCACTAGATACCTGAACATAGGAGTACCAAGCTTCACGGGAACCTACAACGCCACTTTACCTGAAGAAGAGCGCTGGATGATTCAAGTTCAAATCCCAGGAAGGACGTTCATGCCAGTCACTGAGCCCATAGAGTTTTCTTTTGATGCACCAACTTGGAGTCTAGGAAAGAGTATGGCAGCTCACATCGCCATGGGACGCATTGGAGAAGTCTACCACAAGGATCTCAAGGATACTATCTACCAGATTTGCGGGCGCCGAGATGAACACTGGGAGATGATTAACACCAGGAAAGATAGATCAATTGCAGCTTTTATTCAGGAGTTAAATCAGCACATTCGATGACAGGAGAATCAGATGTGCGCCGACATGATAGATCTGAAGAAGGCTAAGACTAGAATCAAGGAACTAGAGGAAGAACTCAAGGCTACATGTGAAGATTATGAAGAAGAAATTGAAGTATTGGTGGATAAGAATGCCGACCTAACTATGAAGCTAGCAGTATTTACGGGAGGCCCGACACCAGTAGATGAAGACGAAGAACCCAAGGAGATTAGCCTGGAAGACTACATCATCATCGACGGCACCGACTCAGAAGCAGATAGTAGCGATGATGACTATGTTGATGAAGCAGGAGCAGATATCATGGAGTCTACAACCGTAGAATATTTCTAGTAGACCACCTCATCAGTAGTAGTAGTCCACCATGTAAATATAGTAGTCCAAGCACTTTGCGATAGTTAGATCGATTGTATGCCTTTGTTTGTTTGAATGAAGTGAATTGTTTGCTTTTGCCTCATGTGCATATGGGTAGTGTTTTCTCTTTAGACCCCCTCTATTCTTATATCTCATCTTTTCTAAACCCTTAGATGCCTCCGAGACGTGACCCCGGATTTTCCTTTCCGTGGGAGCTCACCCAGTTGATCCAGCAGCAGAACACCTTGATGCAGTTGCTAGTCCAGAATCAGGGGAACAACAACAACTACCCACCACCACCACCACCCCCTGTTGACCACTTAGCCCGTTTTCTTAGGCTGAATCCGCCGGTGTTTTCCAGTAGCACCGAGCCGATAGTAGCAGATGATTGGCTCCGCTAGACAGCTAGGGAGTTGACTACAGCAGGATGCACAGATGTGGAGAAGGTTAAGTTTGCCGCACATCAGTTAGAAGGACCCGCAGCATCATGGTGGGAGAATTTTACAGCCACCTTTCCAGTCGACACTGTCACATGGGATCAATTTCAGCAGGCTTTTCGTACTGCCCATGTTTCAGCAGGAGCTATGGCCATGAAGAAGCGTGAGTTTCGTAACTTGCGCCAAGGAGGACAGACAGTTGGCCAGTATGTGGAGGAGTTTAGTAAGCTAGCACGTTATGCCCCAGATGACGTTGCTACGGATGCAGCTAAGCAGGACAAGTTCCTGGAAGGACTGAATGATGAGTTGAGTATGCAGTCGATGGTAGCCACCTTCAACAACTACCAGGAGTTGGTAGACCGTGCTCTTATGATTAAAGGGAAGCAGCAGCAATTTGAGAACTGCAAGAGGAAGTATGGACAAGGAAAGTATAATTCAGGAGCTCAGCAGAAGCCACGTTTTACCCCTAGACCGGGAGGACATTTTCAGCATACCCCTGGAGTAGGTAGCTCGCACAATCACAATGGCACCAAGAATGGTAATGGGAATGGAGGAAGCAATGGCCAGAACCGCAGCACCCCATCAACCCCAGCCAAGAGAGATCTGAGTCAAGTCACCTGTTTCAAGTGTTCCAAGACCGGACATTATGCCAATGAATGTCCTGAAGGCCAAAACGGCAATGGAAGCTCTGGAAAGAAGCCGAACCCTTTCAACAGGGGACAGGTGAACCACGTTAATGTGGAGGAGGTTGAAGCTCAGCCCGATGCAGTAATAGGTAAGTTTTGGTTAATTCATTTACTGCACTCGTTCTTTTTGATACTGGTGCATCGCATTCATACATATCAAGGGGATTTGTGGAAAAGTATAGCCTACCCACTAGGGTTCTCAAAACACCTATGCTAGTAAGCTCACCAGGAGCAGAGTACATGGCTAGTCAAGGATGTTTTCAAGTGCCATTAAGTATAGGACGACATGTTTTCCCAACAGATTTAATTATTCTGGAATCCCAAGGTCTGGATGTGATTCTTGGTATGGATTGGCTGTCGATGTATGGAGGAAACATCGATTGTGCTAGTAAGTCAATTTTGCTTACCACCCCAGAAGGGAGAAGGATCAAGTATGTATCCCGACATGCGCCAAACACGACACAAGTAAATTCATTAACAGGAGTTGTGTAGGAGGAAGTACCAGTGGTAAGGGAATTCCCTGATGTATTTCCAGAGGAGTTGCCAGGCATGCCACGGGATAGAGATATTGAGTTCTTTATTGAGCTATTGCCAGGCACAGGGTCAATATCAAAGAGACCATATAGGATGCCAGCAAAGGATTTGGTGGAAATTAAGAAACATATTAAGGAGTTACTGGATAAAGGTTACATTCGCCCAAGTTCTTCACCTTGGGGATCACCAGTACTATTAGTAGAGAAGAAGGATGGATCGTTAAGGATGGTTGTTGATTATCGAGGATTGAATGAAGTAACAATCAAGAACAAGTACCCGCTACCAATGATCAATGATCTGTTTGATCGATTGCAAGGAGCTAAAGTATTTTCCAAGATCGATTTGCGATCAGGGTACCACCAGTTGAAGATTCGAGAACAGGATATTCCGAAGACAGCTTTTACCACCAGGTATGGGCTGTATGAGTATACCGTTATGTCATTTGGTCTGACTAATGCGCCTGCCTATTTTATGAACATGATGAACAAAGTGTTTATGGAGTTTTTGGATAAGTTTGTCGTAGTGTTCATTGATGATATCCTGGTTTATTCAAAGAATGAAGAGGAACATAAGGAGCATTTGCATTTGGTACTTGGAAAGCTCAGAGAACATCAATTATATGCCAAGTTCAGCAAATGTGAGTTTTGGTTGAAGGAAGTAGGATTACTCGGACACGTTATATCTGGAGAAGGTATAGCTGTTGATCCCACTAAAGTTGATACCGTGACCAAGTGGGAAGCCCCAACAACAGTTGGAGAGATCCGGAGTTTTCTTGGACTCACAGGATACTACCGGAGGTTTATTGAGAATTTTTCAAAGATTTCGAAGCCTATGACGGAGTTGTTGAAGAAAGATACCAAGTTCAAATGGACTGAGCAGTGTGAGGCTAGTTTCCAGGAGTTGAAGAAACGCTTGGTTACCTCACCAGTGTTGATTTTGCCAGATCAGACCAAGGATTATGAGGTGTATTGCGACGCTTCACGTCAAGGACTTGGAGCAGTGCTTATGCAGGAAGGGAGAGTTGTTTCATATGCCTCAAGACAACTGAAGCCCCATGAGTTGAATTACGCTACACATGATTTGGAGTTAGCAGCCGTAGTGCATGCCTTGAAGACATGGAGACATTTCCTCATCGGAAATCATTATGAGGTGTACACGGATCATAAGAGTTTGAAGTACATTTTCACACAGAAGGAGTTAAACCTCAGACAAAGGAGATGGTTGGAGCTCATCAAGGATTATGATATGAGATTGCATTATCATCCCGGGAAGGCTAATGTAGTAGCTGATGCATTAAGCCGCAAGAGCCATGTCAATACGTTAATGACGGGAGAAATACCCAAGGAGTTAGCAGAAAATCTTCGTGAACTATGTTTGGAAATAGTTCCGAGAGGCTATGTAGCATCGTTGGAAATTCAGTCAACTTTGATGGACAGAATCAGGTAAGCTCAGAAGACTGACAAGGAGATTGCTTCCATAAAGGAGAAAATGAAAGAAGGAAAAGCTAAAGGATTTTGTGAGGATGAGCACGATACCCTATGGTTTGAAGACCGTGTCTATGTGCCCAATGACCCGGAGATCAGGAAGTTAATTCTGCAAGAGGCCCATGATTCACCCTATTCGATTCACCCAGGGAATACCAAGATGTATCTGGATTTGAAGGATATTTTCTGGTGGACCGGAATGAAGAAAGAAATAGCAGAGTATGTAGCAGTTTGTGATGTATGCCAGAGAGTAAAGGCAGAGCATCAGAAGCCAGCAGGATTGTTACACCATTGCCGATACCCGAATGGAAGTGGGATAAGTTAGGCATGGATTTTATCACGGGATTGCCCAGGACTCGTTCAGGCTATGACTCGATTTGGGTTGTAGTCGATCGATGACGAAAGTAGCTCATTTCATCCCAGTAAAGACCACTTATACCAGTGCTAAGTTGGCAAAAATATACATGACCAGAATAGTATGTCTGCATGGAGTTCCGAGGAGTATCGTATCAGATAGAGGAACCCAGTTTAAATCAAAGTTCTGGAAGCAGTTGCACGAAACTTTGGGAACCAGGCTAGACTTCAGTACAGCTTTTCATCCGCAGACAGATGGACAGACCGAGAGAGTCAATCATATTTTGGAGGATATGCTGAGAGCTTGTGCGCTAGATTATGGATCTAGTTGGGACGATAATTTGCCATATGCAGAGTTTCTCTTACAATAACAGTTACCAAACCAGTTTGAAGATGGCCCCTTTCGAAGCTTTGTACGGAAGGAGGTGCAGGACACCGTTGTCGTGGGACGAAGTTGGAGACCGTCAGTTGTTTGGACCTGACTTGATTAAGGAGTCTGAACAGAAAGTGAAGTTGATTCATGATAGGCTCAAGGTAGCCCAGTCCAGACAGAAGAGTTATGCAGATTCTAAACGCAAGGAGACAGTTTACAAAGTTGGAGACAAAGCTTATCTTCGAGTATCTCCACTTCGGGGAACAAAGCGTTTTGGAGTTAAAGGGAAGTTAGCGCCACGATTTGTATGGGAGAAGTGGCCTACAAGTTGGAATTGCCCGAAGGATTGTCAAGAATTCATGATGTGTTCCACGTTTCTCAGTTAAAGAAGTGTCACGCGGAGATGGCTGACATACCATTGAGAGACACAGTGCCTTTGGAAACTATTCAGTTGGATAACGATTTGACCTACGAGGAGAAACCAGTTAAGATCCTCGAGTTTGCCAGCCGAGTTACTCGCAGCAAAGTTATCAAGTTTTGCAAGGCTTGGTGGAGCCACCACACGAAGGATGAAGGCACCTGGGAACGAGAGGAAGATTTGCTCAAAGACCACCCTCACCTATTTTCTAGCCAACCCGAATCTCGAGGGCGAGATTCATCTTAAGGGGGGTAGGTTTGTAACATCCCAAATTTTCAATTTGGAATGTTATAAATTAGATCATCATGCATATCATATTTTATTTGCTTTGGGTTTTGATCCTAGGAAATTCTAAGCAACTCAAGGACCCACGGAGAGAGTTGGGGATTTCGTTATTTTCATATTTGAGTTTTCTCAAATTTTGAGAATAGGATCATTTGATTTTATTTATTTTATCATCAATTATTTCTATTACAAAAATATGATAGAGGGAATAAAATGACTTTCCCAAAATATAGAAATATTGAGGATTTAATAAAAAAATCAAATAGTTTCATTTCGGAGTTTTTTTGTTGTTTTTATTTGAATTAGGAAAAATGCGCGTTTTTCAAAATTGCATTTAGGGCCCAAATAAATGTTCACTTTGTCGGGCTTGATTTTAGAAGCCCGGGAAAATTTATTTCAGGATTTTTGGAGTCCGTTTAGTATTTCTTTTTTTTTCTTCCGAGCGTAATTATTTTAAAAAAAACGCAACCGACTTTGGGCCGTACTCGGCCAGGACTCCGCCTGGCCGGGGCCTTTATAAGCCGGGGCAAGCTAGCCCGAAGGCCCAGCCGCCCTGAAGCCCTAGCCGCGCCCAGCCCCAGCCCCGCCGCCGCCGCCAGCCGCCGTCGCCGCCGCCGCCAGCCGCCGTCGCCGCCGCCGCCCCGCCGCCGATCCGCCGGAGCCGCGCGTCGCCCGAGGTTCGCTGCCCCTTGAAATCCGTGCTGTTTTTTTTAAAAAAAATTCCGTTCGTCGTTTTTCTTTTTCGTTGGATTTTTCCGCGGTTATTTTCTGATCGCGATTTCTGATCCAATTTTCGTTTTAGTTTTTCTTTTCGCTCGTTTATCGGAATCAGGCGATTCAAGCGCATGGAGTTTTGTCTCGAAACCCTCTATCCGAATAATCAACTTAAACAAGTTTTTGCTACTGTAAAATCTGACTTAGGTTCAGATTACTAGAACGAAGTTTTTTTCTTTCGCCGTTTGACTTTCTTTGTTTCGTTCGATTTGATTCTTTTTGCCAAGCGGAGTTCTTAAGTTGAACCTTCTGGTTAGATCTCTTATTTGAGTTTTACCTGTGCATTAGATGAGTACTTATTGTATGCTTGTTTGTTTGCCTGCGATAGAGTACCCGGAGTGCGCCGCCTGTTACTTCGAATCGTTAGGTTTCATGGATCATCAGCAAGGCAAGTAAAACTTTGATCATACCTTTTCTACAACCCAGTTTTTTTTGCATTAGATCAATCTTCACACATTGCATGATTAGGATCTAATTAAACTGTAGGATGAGAAGTAGAGTAGGTAGTACCTATTACCTGTTTATTATCAAACCTTTGGGAGTTACTTCTACGTTTGCTTATTATGCCATGCTATGCTAGTAGATGTGGATTGGGTGAGTGAAATCCATGACAGATGTGAGATTGATAATTAATGGTTTATCTAAGGTGGCAACTTAAATACACATCTGGGTGGATTGAGGCACCTGGGTATTCTAGGACATGCCTGTTTTATTTTGGACCGCCACCCAGACTCAAAGGGATCATGAGATTTTTCAAACTAGAAACTTCCGTCTGCAGCCACAAGCCATTATGGGCTCTGGCATAGTTGATTAAGTCGTGCAAACTCTTACAGGGTAGACTAGCAGATGTAGGGGAAAGTAGGTGTACCGGTCTATCCTTCGTAAGGTGCTAGCGCTTTTGAAAGACTGTGTCTCGGTCATCCGTTTCTCAAACACCATGTAGTGCGAGAAATCCAACGGAGGCGATGGAGTCTTGTGGGGAAAAGTGCGCAAACCTCTGCAGAGTGTAGCAAACTAATCATGATTAGCCATGTTCCCGGTTATGGACATCTTGAGTATCTAGTATCTGGATTATCATGTGAATTTCAACATGTTACTCTAAAACTAATATTGTTGGGTTAATGATGATGCTTAATTGGGATTGAGAATGCTGTCAACCATTCTCAATGTTTAACAACCACCATGATAGTAATTAAATTTATTCCTTTTGAAGTAGGGAAAATTGGCTTTATGAAAAACTGTAACTATAGAGCTTTCCACCAGCCAAATATGCATATAGTATAGCTGTTGCATTCCATTACTCTCTATGTGTTACCTTGCCAGCATATTCCATGTGCTGACCCGTTTTTGGGCTGCAACGTTAATGTTGCAGACTTTTCAGACGATGATTAAGGAGTTTAGGTCGTGGTTCTATACTCAGTGATGCCGTTGGAGTTGATGGACTCACTTATCTTCTAAGCCTTCCGCTGTTATCGTAATTAGATGGCCTTAAGCCATATTTATTGTAATAAGTTCTCTTTTGAGACACTCGATGTAATAAGTGTGTGATTGCTACTCTGCTATAAATCCTCCGAGTATTGTGTGGTGTCAGCATTACTGATCCAGGGATGACACCGGAGCACAGAGATCAGACTATTTGAGGTCTGGTCGCTACAGAGGGGGAGGCGGTGGCCGCGGTGGTGCTTGTCGGCGGCGATGATCTTCGCTCGGGTGGCTGCGGCGTGAGCGCTGGGGAGAGAGGGAGGAACTAGAGAGGGGGGAGGGAGATGCAGGCGGTGCCATGGCGCTCTTGGCGCCCTCCAGCAGCAGCAGCGGCAAGCAGGAGGTGGCCGCGTGCATGCTGGCGTGCGGAGGCCACGCGCCCCTGCCTACTGGCGTGAGGTAGGGGATGATTGGCGTCTCCAGTGGGTTGGGCTGCTACAATAACGGGCTGGCTAGGTATTCTCTCTCTTTCTAATTTTGTTTCTGTTTTCTATTTCTGACATTTGTTTTAATTTGGTTTTTGAACCAAACTAATTTTTCTGCTTCTGACAATTTTTGGAGGGACTAAATGGATTATTCCAAAGCCGCTCAACAATTATCAAAGTTATTGGACATATAGTTAATATATCACATATATAAATCCAATGCAAATATTTATTGGATTAACTCAAATGCCCAAAATAAATATTTCTGTGACTCCAAAAATATTGGTTTGAATTTTACCTCTTGCCAATATTTTTCTAGCTTAACAGGAACATTTTCTTGGGTTATTTGAAGCAATTTTTAATGTTGATCATTTTTTTGAAATGATTTCTGAGGCTTTCCACTTTCCCCAATTCAACTTTGAGAATTTAGACATGATGCATGGATGCTCTCTTATGCAACTATTGCAAACAATTCTAGGGCTGTGACAATTAATCTTTACCTCTCGACCATTTCGAGACCCCTCGTCATGTCTGTGATCTCATCCGGGACTCCGAATAAACTTCGGTCACCAAAACACATAACTCATAATACAAATCATCGTCGAATGTTAAGCGTGCGGACCCTACAGGTTCAAGAACTATGTAGACATGACCGAAACACATCTCCGGTCAAACCGCAATAACAACATACGTTATTCCCTTTGTCATTGGTATGTTACTTGCCCGAGATTCGATCGTCGGTATCTTCATACCTAGTTCAATCTTGTTACCGGCAAGTCTCTTTACTCGTTCTGTAATGCATCATCCCATAACTAACTCATTAGTCACATTGCTTGCAAGGCTTATAGTGATGTGCATTACCGAGAGGGCCCACAGATACCTCTCCGATACCCGAAGTGACAAATCCTAATCTCGATCTATGCCAACCCAACAAACACCTTCGGAGACACCTATAGAGCATCTTTATAATCACCCAGTTACGTTGTGACGTTTGATAGCACACAAGGTGTTCCTCCGGTATTCGGGAGTTGCATAATCTCATAGTCAGAGGAATATGTATAAGTCATGAAGAAAGCAATAGCAATAAAACTTAACGATCATTATGCTAAGCTAACAGATGGGTCTTTTCCATCACATCATTCTCCTAATTATGTGAACCTGTTCATCAAATGACAACACATGTCTATGGTCAGGAAACTTAACCATCTTTGATTAACGAGCTAGTCTAGTAGAGGCATACTAGGGACACCTTGTTTTGTCTATGTATCCACACATGTATCAAGTTTCCGATTAATACAATTCTAGCATGAATAATAAACATTTATCATGATATAACGAAATATAAAATAACAACTTTATTATTGCCTCTAGGGCATATTTCCTTCAAGTACCGTCGGCATTATTTATTTTGATGGCCCTAGACCGATAAACCTCCTTGATAACATAGGGGCCTTCCAATTTTGAGAGGAGTTTTCCTGCAAAGAATCTGAAACGAGAGTTGTACAAAAGAACATATTCTCCAACTTTAAACTTGCGCTTTTGGATTCTTTTGTCATGCCATCTTTTAACATTTTCTTTGAATAATTTTGCATTTTCATAAGTTTGGGTTCTCCATTCATCTAATGAGCTAATATCAAATAACCTCGTTTCACCAGCAAGTTTGAAATCATAATTAAGCTCTTGATTTCCCAATATGCTATATGTTCTAGCTCAAGAAGCAAATGACAAGCTTTTCCATAAACCATTTTATAAGAAGACATACCCATAGGATTTTTATATGCTGTTATATAAGCCCAAAGTGCATCATCTAATTTCTTAGACCAATTCTTCCTGGACCTATTAATAGTCTTTTGCAAAATTAATTTTATTTCTCTATTTCTAAGTTCAACTTGACCACTAGACTGAGGATGATAAGGTGATGCAATTCTCTGGCTAACATCATACTTTGAAAGCATTTATGGAATGCACCATGACTAAAGTGTGAACCACCATCAGTCATTAAATATCTAGGGACTCCAAACCTTGGGAAAATAACTTCCTTAAGCATTTTAATAGAGGTGTTGTCATCAACACTACTGGTTGGGATAGCTTCTACCCATTTAGTAACATAATCAATAGCAAACAAAATATGTGTATACCCATTAGAGGAAGGAAAAGGTCTCATGTAATCAAATCCCCAAACATCAAATGGTTCGACAGCAAGTGAATAATTAATAGGCATTTCTTGACGCTTACCGATATTACCTGTTATTTGACATTCATCACAAGATAAGACGAACTTACGGGCATCCTTGAAGAGAGTAGGCCAATAAAATCCATATTGCAATACCTTGTGAGCATTTCTATCTCCAGAATGATGCCCTCCATAAGCTTCGGAGTGACATTTCCGTAGGATTTGTCCCTGTTCAGGTACACAATGTCTAATAATACCATCTACTCCTTCTTTATAAAGATGTAGGTCATCCCAAAAGTAATATCTTAAATCATAGAAGAATTTTTTATTTTGTTGATATGTAAAACTAGGTGGTAAATATTTAGCAACAATGTAATTTGCATAGTCAACATACCAAGGAGTACTATGAGAAACTGCTCATCAGGAAAACTATCATCAATAGGTAGTGGGTCATCAGGCAAATTCAAGCCTAGATAAATTATCAGCTACGGGTGAAAGGATCGTTGTAGTTTCCTAGAGGGGGGTGAATAGGCAACTACCAATTTTTAGCTTTTCATTACCAATTTAAACTTTGCATCAAAGTAGGTTGTCTAGATGTGCAACTAGGTGAGCAACCTATATGATGCAACAACAACAAGTACACAAGCAAGCAAGAGATGCAACACAATATAATCTTGCACAATTAGAGGTACGAGATAACCAAGAGTGGATCTGGTGAAGACGAGGATATGTTACCGAAGTTCCTTCCATCTGAAGGGAAGTATGTCTCCGTTGGAGCGGTGTGGAGGCACAATGCTCCCCAAGAAGCCACTAGGGCCACCGTATTCTCCTCACGCCCTCACACAATGCAAGATGTCGTGATTCCATTATTGGTGCCCTTGAAGGCGGCGACCGGACCTTTACAAACAAGGTTGGGGCAATCTCCACAACTTAATTGGAGGCTCCCAAAGACACCACGAAGCTTCACCACAATGGAATATGGCTCCACGGTGACCTCAACTGTCTAGGGTGCTCAAACACCCAAGAGTAACAAGATCCGCAAGGGATTAGTGGGGGGGATCAAATTTCTCTTGGTGGAAGTGTAGATCGAGGCCTTCTCAACCAATCCCTAGAAAATCAACAAGTTTGATTGGCTAGGGAGATAGATCGGGCAAAATGGAGCTTAGAGCAACAATGGAGCTTGGGGTAGGAAGAAGTAGTAAAATCGGAGAAGAAGACCCCTTTTATAGTGAAAGAACAAATCCAACCGTTATCCACTAACTCAACCTGCGACGAGCGGTACTACCGCACCGGACAAGCGGTACTACCGCAAGGGCCTGTGGTACTACCGTGAAGCACTGCGGTACTACCACGCCCCCCTTGTGGTACTACCACAAGGCAGGATTAGTCTAGGCTGGGAAGGCACAAACATATAAAAATACATCCGTGGCAACTTTCGCCGAGTTTTGATCTATGCAAAAATCCGACACGGTACTACCGCAAGCCAGGAGTGGTACTACCTCATAGGGCGCGGATGTAAGAAATTACATCCGCCCCTACTTCCGCTCGTGCTGCTGTGCAGGCCTGAGGCCACGGTACTACCACGTTCAAGAAGCGGTACTACCGGGCCCATGGCCGGTACTACCGCAGGGGCCTGTGGTACTACCGCTCTAAGGAGCAGTACTACCGCATGCCCCAGTTCAGCAACACTAGGAGTCCTTCCTTTTGCAGAGATACGGAGAAACAGAGGATGCTCCAAAGAGCCAAAGGAAAGGTGGTGCAGAAAGGAACAGACGTGTACGTGATGATTCCACGCAAACCTTTCCAACGCAGACCCCCTCTTAATAGTACGGCTTTCCTACGACTCAAATCCACCGAAATGAAACATAGAGAAACACCGTCTTCAATAATCTTTGAGGGGCACCAAATCGTCTTGTGCTTAGGCATGCTATATCTGAAATGCTCAATGCACACGATTAGTCCACAAAAGCATTGTGATCAATCACTAAAACTACTAAGGGATAAATATGCCCTTACAATCTCCCCCTTTTTGGTGGATTGATGACAATATGAGATTTGCACATAGGGATATAAAATGAAGCATAGGCAAACCCAACATCTATAAAATATAGACGGGCTCCCCCTAGATGTGTGCACACTAGAGAAGTGCTTTGGACTGCACGACATACATACTAGGATCAACACTCCCCTATATTTTATAGACGAGGCATATCTTGCAATAAAATAACTAATATTAAGCAAGGAGGCAAGATAATAGACATGAGCATCAAGTAACTGGCAAGATAGCATAAGCTCACGGGCTACTAAGCATGAAAGACAATAAGATACGCTAGAGTGCATATGTCTTACACCATATGAAGAGGAAATATGACTCATGAGCAAACCAAAGCAAACAAGGTTCAACAGAGCGAAAACAAAGTGACAAAGCAAGACAACACACGACACGACACAAGACTTGCAAATCCTACACTCTCTCCCCCTTTGGCATCGAGACACCAAAAAGGCAGAGAGGACCCCTACGACACATGTGGTAGCTCAAGCTGGAGCAATCACTCGTCACGCTCCTCGTCGGTCTCGGCAGCGGGGATGGTCTCCCCCTCAGACTCAGTCCATTGGTAGCCCTGCTTCGCCATCCATTCGGCCTCTGGCGTGATGTGTTGGGGATCGTAGCAGAACTTTAAAATTTTCTATGCATCACCAAGATCAATCTATGGAGTAATCTAGCAACGAGGGGAAGGGGAGTGCATCTACATGCCCTTGTAGATCGCTAAGCGGAAGCGTTGCAAGAACGCGGTTGGTGGAGTCATACACGCAGCGATTCAGATCGCGGTCGATTCCGATCTAAGCGCCAAACAATGGCGCCTCCGCGTTCAACACACGTACAGCCCGGTGATGTCTCACGCGCCTTGATCCAGCAAGGAGAGAGGGAGAGGTTGGGGAAGACTCCGTCCATCAGCAGCACGACAGCATGGTGATGGTGGAGGAGCGCGGGACTCCAGCAAGGCTTCGCCAAGCACTACGAGAGACGAGGAGGGAGAGAGGTAGGGCTGCGCCAAGAGGGAGATCAAATCATGTGTTGGGAAGCCCCAATACCTGAAGTATATATAGGGGGAGGGGAGGGGCTTTGCCCCCTTCTAGGGTTCCCTCCCTAGGGGGGCGGCATCCCTAGATGCCATCTAGGGTGGCGGCCAAAGGGGAGATGAGGGGGGCGCCCTAGGGTGGGCCTTAAGGCCCATCTGGACCTAGGGTTTTCCCCTTCCCACTCTCCATGCGTCTTGGGCCTTGGTGGGGGGGCGCACCAGCCCACCTGGGGCTGGTCCCCTCCCAAACTTGGCCAACGCAGCCTTCTGGGGCTGGTGGCCCCACCTGGTGGACCCCCGGGACCCTCCCGGTGGTCCCGGTACGTTACATATAGCACCCGAAACTTTTCCGGTGACCAAAACGGGACTTTCCATATATAAATCTTTACCTCCGGACCATTCCGGAACTCCTCGTGACGTCCGAGATCTCATCCGGGACTCCGAACAACATTCGGTAACCGCATACATACTTTCCCTATAACCCTAGCGTCATTGAACCGTAAGTGTGTAGACCCTACGGGCTCGGGAATAATGCACACATGACCGAGACATCTCTCTGGTCAATAACCAACAGCGGGATCTGGATACCCATGTTAGCTCCCACATGTTCCACGATGATCTCATCGAATGAACCACGATGTCAAGGATTCAGTCAATCCCGTATACAATTCCCTTTGTCTACCAGTATAGTACTTGCCCGAGATTCGATCGTTGGTATCCCGATACCTTGTTCAATCTCGTTACCGGCAAGTCTCTTTACTCATTCCATAACACATCATCCCGTGATCAACTCCTTGGTCACATTGTGCACATTATGATGATGTCCTACCGAGTGGGCCCAGAGATACCTCTCCGTTTACACGAAGTGACAAATCCCAGTCTCGATTCGTGCCAACCCAACAGACACTTTCGGAGATACCCGTAGTGCACCTTTATAGTCACCCAGTTACGTTGTGGCGTTTGGTACACCCAAAGCATTCCTACGGTATCCGGGAGTTGCACAATCTCATGGTCTAAGGAAATGATACTTGACATTAGAAAAGCTTTAGCAGACGAACTATACGATCTTGTGCTGGGCTTAGGATTGGGTATTGTCCATCACGTCATTCTCCTAATGATGTGATCCCATTATCAATGACATCCAATGTCCATGGTTAGGAAACCGTAACCATCTATTGATCAACGAGCTAGTCAACTAGAGGCTTACTAGGGACATGGTGTTGTCTATGTATCCACACATGTATCTGAGTTTCCTATCAATACAATTATAGCATGAACAATAGACAATTATCATGAACAAGGAAATACAATAATAACCACTTTATTATTGCCTCTAGGGCATATTTCCAACATGATGTGCTTCTCTGACCCGCTGGATATCTCCTCGCCAAACATCCTCAAGATTCTCTTGTCGCGGCGGCGACTCTCCTTGGAAGCAACATGGGTCCTATACTGCCCCTTAGCTTGCATACAGAACAAGGCCTTCATCTTGGCCTTGAGCTTCTTGTCGCGGTGGAGCTTTTCATACTTGTTAGCATCTTTCAGGATTGACAAAACCTTCTGGTTGTATCACATACAACCTTTCCTCAAGAAAAACATCGAGGAAACAATGTTTTGACATCCTATCTGCAGGATTTCATAAATAATGCAGTAACTGCTAACATAATTCCAACAGACTCTTAGCATCGCTATGAGTGAGAAAGTCTCATCATAGTCAAATCCTTTGAACTTGTCGGAAAACGACAAGTCAAGCTTTCTTAATGGTGACATTTACCATCATTGTCCATCTTCCTTTTAAAATCCATTTGCACCCAACAGCCTTACGACCATCAAGTAGTTCTTCCAAAGTCTATACTTTGTTTTTATACATGGATCCTCTTTCGGATTTTATGTCCTCGAGGCATTCGTCGGAATCCGGGCCCACTATCGCTTCTCCATAGCTTGTAGGTTCATTGTTGTCTAGCAACATGACTTCCAAGACAGGATTACGTACCACTCTGAAGTAGTACACATCCTTGTCGACCTATGAGGTTTGGTAGTGACTTGATCCGAAGTTTCATGATTACTATCATAAGCTTCCACTTCAATTGGTGTAGGTGCCACAGGAACAACTTCATGTGCCCTGCTACACACTAGTTGAAGTGACGGTTCAATAACCTTATCAAGTCTCCACCATCCTCCCACTCAATTCTTTCGAGAGAAACTTTTCCTCGAGAAAGGACCCGTTTCTAGAAACAATCACTTTTGCTTCCGGATCTGAAATAGGAGGTACACCCAACTATTTTTGGGTATTCTATGAAGATGCATTTATCCGCTTTGGGTTCGAGCTTATCAGCCTGAAACTTTTTCACATAAGCATCGCAGCCCCAAACTTTTAAGAAACGACAACTTTGGTTTCTCTAAACCATAGTTCATACGATGTCGTCTCAACGGAATTGTGTGGTGCCCTATTTAAAGTGAATGCGGTTGTCTCTAATGCCTAACCGATAAAAGATAGTGGTAATTCGATAAGAGACATCATGGTATGCACCATATCCAATAGGGTGCAGTTATGATGTTCGGACACACCATCACACTATGGTGGTCCAGGAGGTATTAGTTGTGAAACAATTTCCACAATGTCTTAATTGTGTGCCAAACTCATAACTCAGATATTCATCTCTATGATCATATCATAGACATTTTATCATCTTGTCACGACGATCTTCAACTTCACTCTGAAATTACTTGAACCTTTCAATAATTCAGACTTGTGTTTCATCAAGTAAATATACTCAGCATCTACTCAAATCATCTGTGAAGTAAGAACATAACGATATCCACTGCGTGCCTCAGCACTCATTGGACTGCACACATCAAAATGTATTACTTCCAACAAGTTGCTTTCTTGTTCCATCTTACTGAAAACGAGGCCTTTCAGTCATCTTGCCCATGTGGTATGATTTGCATGTATTAAGTGATTCAAAATCAAGTGAGTCCAAAGATCCATCATCATGGAGCTTCTTCATGCGTTTTATACCAACATGACTCAAAAGGCAGTGCCACAAGTATGTGGTACTATTATTACTATCTTACATCTTTTGGCATGAACATGTGTATCACTATGATCGAGATTCAATAAACCATTTATTTTTAGGTGCAAGACCATTGAAGGTATCATTCTAGTATACTGAGTAACCATTATTCTCCTTAAATGGATAACCATATGGCGATAAACATAATCCAATCATGTCTATGTTCAACGCAAACACCAAATAACAATTATTTAGGTTCTAACACCAATCTCGATGGTAGAGGGAGCGTGCGGCGTTTGATCACATCAACCTTGGAAACACTTCCAACATATCGTCATCTCACCTTTAGCTAGTCTCCGTAGCCTTTTATTTCGAGTTACTAACACTTAGCAACCGAACCAGTATCTATTACCCCGGTGCTACTAGGAGTACTAGTAAAGTACACAATAATATAATGTATATTCAAAATACTTCTGTCGACCTTGCCAGCCTTCTCATCTACCAAGGATCTAGGGTAGTTCTGCTTCAGTGACCATTCCCCTCATTGTAGAAGCACTTAGTCTCGGGTTTGGTTCAACCTTGGGTTTCTTCACTAAAGCAGCAACTAATTTGCCGTCTCATGAAGTATCCCTTCTTTCCCTTACCCTTCTTGAAACTAGTGGTTTTACTAACCATCAACAATTGATGCTCCTACTTGATTTCTACTCTCACGGTGTCAAACATCGCGAATTGCTCAAGGATCATCATGTCTATCCCTGATATGTTATAGTTCATCACTAAGCTCCAATAGCTTGGTGGTAGTGACTATGGAGAACTATCACTACCTCATCTGGAAGATTAACTCCCACTCGATTCAAGTGATTGTAGTACTCAGACAATCTGAGCACATGCTCAACGATTGAGCTTTTCTCCCTTAATTTGCAGGCTTAAGAAACTTGTCAGAGGTCTCATACCTCTTGACGTGGGCACTAGTCTGAAATCCCAATTTCAGTCTTTGGAACATCTCATATGTTCTGCGACGTTTCAAAAACGTCTTTGGTGCCACAATTCTAAACCGTTAGTATTACGCACTGAACTATCACGTAGTCATCAAAACGTGTATGTCAGATGTTTCCCAACATCTACAGACGACACTCGAGGTTCAACGCACTGAGCGGTGCATTAAGGACATAGCCCTTCTGTGCAGCAATGAGGACAATCCTGAGTTCACGGACCCAGTCCGCATAATTGCTACTGTCAACTCTCAACTAGATTTTCTCTAGGAACATATCTAAAACAATAGAACCAAAGCGTGAGCTACGACATAATTTGCAAAGACCTTTTGACTATGTTCATGATAATTAAGTTCATCTGGTTATTTAATGAACTCCCACTTAGATAGACATCCCTCTAGTCATCTAAGTGATACATGATCCGAGTCAACTAGGCCGTGTCCGATCATCACGTGAGACGGACTAGTCATCATCGGTGAACATCTTCATGTTGATCGTATCCACTATACGACTCATGTTCGACCTTTCGGTCTTCCGTGTTCTGAGGCCATGTCTGTACATGCTAGGCTTGTCAAGTTAACCTAAGTGTATTGCGTGTGTAAATCTGGCTTACACCCGTTGTATGCGAACGTTAGAACCTATCACACCCGATCATCACGTGGTGCTTCGGAACAACGGACCTTAGCAACGGTGCACAGTTAGGGGGAACACAATTCTTGATATTTTAACGAGGGATCATCTTATTTATGCTACCGTTGTTCTAAGCAAATAAGATGTAAAAACATGACAAACATCACATGCAAATCATAAAGTGACATGATATGGCCAATATCATCTTGTGCCTTTCGATCTCCATCTTCGAGGCGCGGCATGATCACCTTCGTCACCGGCAGGACACCATGATCTCCATCATCATGATCTCCATCATTGCGTCTTCATGAAGTTGCCTCGTCAACTATTACTTCTACTACTATGGCTAACGGTTAACAATAGAGTAAAGTAATTACATGACGTTTATGTTGACACGCATGTCATAAATAAATTAAGACAACTCCTATGGCTCCTGCCGGTTGTCATACTCATTTACATGCAAGTCGTGATTCCTATTACAAGAACATGATCAATCTCATACATCACATATATCATTCATAACATACTTTTGGCCATATCACATCACAAAGCAAACCCTGCAAAAACAAGTTAGACGTCCTCTAATTGTTGTTGCATGTTTTACGTGGCTGCTATGGGTTTCTAGCAAGAACGTTTCTTACCTACCCAAAACCATAACGGTGATATGCCAATTGCTATTTACCCTTCATAAGGACCCTTTTCATCGAATCCAATCCAAATAAAGTGGGAGAGACAGACACCCGCCAGCCACCTTATGCATCAAGTGCATGTCAGTCGGTGGAACCAGTCTCACGTAAGCGTACGTGTAAGGTCGGTCCAGGCCGCTTCATCCCACAATGCCGCTGGATCAAGATAAGACTAGTAACGGTAAGCAAATTGAACAAATCATCGCCCACAACTGCTTTGTGTTCTACTCGTGCATAGAATCTACGCATAGACCTAGCTCATGATGCCACTGTTGGGGATCATAGCAGAAATTTAAAATTTTCTACGCATCACCAAGATCAATCTATGGAGTAATCTAGCAATGAGGGGAAGGGGAGTGCATCTACATACCCTTGTAGATCGCTAAGTGGAAGCGTTGCAAGAACGCGGTTGGTGGAGTCGTACACGCAGTGATTCAGATCGCGGTCGATTCCGATCTAAGCGCCGAACAACGGCGCCTCCGCGTTCAACACACGTATAGCCCGGTGACGTCTCCCGCGCCTTGATCCAGCAAGGAGAGAAGGAGAGGTTGGGGAAGACTCCGTCCAGCAGCAGCACGATGGCGTGGTGATGGTGGAGGAGCGGAGACTCCAGCAGGGCTTCGCCAAGCACTACGAGAGACGAGGAGGGAGAGAGGTAGGGCTGCGCCAAGAGGGAGATCAAATCATGTGTTGGGCAGCCCCCAATACCTGAAGTATATATAGGGGGAGGGGAGGGGCTGCACCCCCTTCTAGGGTTCCCTCCCTAGGGGGGGCGGCAGCCCTAGATGCCATCTAGGGTGGCGGCCAAAGGGGAGAGGAGGGGGGCGCCCTAGGGTGGGCCTTAAGGCCCATCTGGACCTAGGGTTTGCCCCCTTCCGAGTCTCCATGCGCCTTGGGCCTTGGTGGGGGGGGCGCACTAGCCCACCTAGGGCTGGTCCCCTCCCACACTTGGTCCACGCAGCCTTCTGGGGCTGGTGGCCCCACCTGGTGGACCCCCGGGACCCTCCCGGTGGTCCCAGTACATTACCGATAGCACCCGAAACTTTTCCGATGACCAAAACGGGATTCCCATATATAAATATTTACCTCCGGACCATTCCAGAACTCCTCGTGATGTCAGGGATCTCATCCGGGACTCCGAATAACATTCGGTAACCGCGTACATACTTTCCCTATAACCCTAGCATCATCGAACCTTAAGTGTGTAGACCCTACGGGCTCGGGAATAATGCAGACATGACCGAGACATCTCTCTGGTCAATAACCAACAATGGGATCTGGATACCCATGTTGGCTCCCACATGTTCCATGATGATCTCATCGGATGAACCACGATGTCAAGGATTCAGTCAATCCCGTATACAATTCCCTTTGTCTACCAGTATAGTACTTGCCTGAGATTCGATCATCGGTATCCCGATACCTTGTTCAATCTCGTTACCGGCAAGTCTCTTTACTCGTTTCGCAACACATCATCCCGTTATCAACTCCTTGGTCACATTGTGCACATTATGATGATGTCCTACCGAGTGGGCCCAGAGATACCTCTCCGTTTACATGGAGTGACAAATCCCAGTCTCGATTCATGCCAACCCAACAGACACTTTCAGAGATACCCATAGTTCACCTTTATAGCCACCCAGTTACGTTGTGGCGTTTGGTACACCCAAAGCATTCCTACGGTATCCGGGAGTTGCACAATCTCATGGTCTAAGGAAATGATACTTGACATTAGAAAAGCTTTAGCAGACGAACTATATGATCTTGTGCTAGGCTTAGGATTGGGTCTTGTCCATCACGTCATTCTCCTAATGATGTGATCCCGTTATCAATGACATCCAATGTCCATGGTTAGGAAACCGTAACCATCTATTGATCAACGAGCTAGTCAACTAGAGGCTTACTAGGGACATTGTGTTGTCTATGTATCCACACGTGTATCTGAGTTTCCTATCAATACAATTATAGCATGAACAATACACAATTATCATGAACAAGGAAATACAATAATAACCATTTTATTATTGCCTCTAGGGCATATTTCCAACATGATGTGCTTCTCGGACCCTTTGGATATCTCCTCGCCAAACGTCCTCAAGATCCTCTTGTCGCGGGGCGACTCTCCTTGGAAGCAACATGGGTCCTGTACTGCCCCTTGGCTTGCATACAGAATAAGGCCTTCATCTTGGCCTTCAGCTTCTTAGCCCATGAGGGCTCAGTAGAGGGAGGAGCATACCCAGCAGAGTTGTCCTCATCCGCTTCCTCCTCCTCAATCTCATCCTCATCCATGTCCATCTGAGCAGCCTCTGCCTCAGCACGGGTAGTGGTGTTAGCCCACTGAGGCTTGATGCGAAGCTTGATGGGCTCGTGACGGATCTAGTCAGGGGCATCAAAACTCATCATTGGGATAGAGTTTCTCCCAAGTCTTCGAGATCAAGTGAAACAGGTAAGGACCATAGATGGGTACCTTACGGTTGAACACCGCAAAGAGTAGATCACACCACATGATATGTGAGACATCAAGTGGTTGCGTCTAAGCACGACGCACCTCCTCACAGATGAGCATAATATCCACGAGATAGGCATGTGCCTTATCCTTGTCACCAATGCGTGGAAAGAGGGAGTTGCAGAAGATCCGATGCATGATGTCAAGGAATGGGTTCAGCACCCACGCCTTCTTGCCAGTGGGAAGCTGCTTCTAAACATAGTATTGCTGAAGCTTGTTCTTGTTGGCGGACTCGGGGTTGGCATGAGGGCGAACACCAATGAGCGAGTTTAGCCCCTCATCACAAACCTATAGCAGATCCATGAACTCCTTCCACTTAGCGGTCATCCATTGTCCATTGGTCATCCACGTCATGGTCTGTGCCTCATTAGTATGGAAGTGGACCGAGGCAAAGAACTAAGCCACAATCTCAGGGTCAACGTCCAAGTGGAAAGTGATCAAGTACTCAATGCCAAACTGCTCCACCAGGTCCAAAGCCCCACCAAAATATGCTCGGTGCTTATCCTGCCTCATATGACTCATGTCAGTCCAGTGCACATCCACGTAGATGTTCTGCTTGGCCTTGATCACATCCAGGTAGATAAGATTTTGTTGCTTGGTCCAGAACAACTCATTCCCTCTGAACTTTGCATGGGGATTCACATAAGGGTTGATCTTCCTTTGAGTGACAAACTTAGCTAGTGGCATCTCATCCATGTTGATTGATGGCTCCCTGGTCTTGGTGGCGGTGGTCTTGGTTCTGTGTTGGGGGGCATTGGAGCCCTCTGGAGCCTCATCTTGGTTGCGCAAGCGCTTCGAGCCCGTGTCGCGGACGGGGTTCGAACGACGGACATTGAAACCGGAGCCACCACCTATAACACACAACACAAGAACACACAAGAGAATCGAGAAGGATCAATGCAAAGACCATACCAAAGCAAATGAAACAAGTAGAAATAACATTGGGTAGTTGCCACAGGGAAGGTTTGACTTCAACGGTAGTACCGCACCTTCATGCGGAACTAAAATTTTACTGCTGCTCTAGCCGCGGTAGTACCGCGCCGGGATGGCATGGTAGTACCACGCTTGGAGTGAAAGTAAAATTTTACTTCCGTGCCTCGCGCGGTAGTACCGCTGCTGAGGAGTGGTAGTACCGTATGAGGCGAGAACGACCAGAGCGGTAGTACCGCACGAGAGGTGTGGTAGTACCGCTCGGGGTCGGATCCGGGGTGAATCAGATCTGGCCACAGCCGCAATAGTGGAACGGTACTATGGTTGATCAAAAATTCCATGTGGCAACATACCAAATAGAATCTCTACCACACTACTACTCTCCTACATCCTACTCTTGCAAATATTTGGCCTAAAATCTCAAGAACAACATGCATCTCCCCAAAAACCTAGAGACAAAAAAACGAGGCAAAGAGAGAGGGATTTGGGGAGAAACCTTGTTCCATGGCAAGAGAGCGAGGTGGGGAACGATCCCACCGGTCGGAATGCGAGGAGAGCGGCCGAAGACTGAGATCCGGCGAGGTCCTCTGGCACCGTTCTTGGACAGGAGAGAGAGAGAGACGACATGGGGAAAAGGTGTTGAATGGGTATGGGGGAGTTGGAACTCCCCCTGCCCGCTCTTAACCCCCACGCGATCACGACTGCGCGGTAGTACCGCGGGTCATCGTGGTAGTACCACCCGGGCAGAAGTACCGCACGCGGGGTGGTAATACCGCTCTTCCAGCGGCAGTAAAAATTTGCTGCCGTGCTGGTTGCGGTAGTACCGTGCACAGCTCCCGCAGTAGTACCGTGGAAAGCCACGGTAGTACCTTAGACCCAAGAAAAATGCAAGTTTCGCGAACAAGAGAGGAAAACAACGTTTGCAATGCAACCTTCATGCAAACGGACACACCAAAGAGCTAACACACGAGGCAACTCAAACACAAGTTCAGCACGAAGAAAGAAAGGCAAAAGACAACAAGGACCAAACACGTGACACAACCTCTCCATAGAGAGGGCGGTGGCCGGAGCCACCTATGTTTGAGTTAATTGGTATGGCACCGTGAAGAATTATCCTTGGGCCCATGACCAAAACTCTTCTTTGAAGCACAAGTACCATAAAAACGGCTAATGTGAAAGATTTGATCAATTTATGTATAATGGGGGAGGGAGAGTTCATTGAGAGAACAACACCCCCCTATGTCCATGCCTACACCTAAACAAGATAACAAGTTGAGTATGGTGGGGTATGAAAGGGTTCAAGCCACATTGCTTGAATCAATGATCTCATGTCTTAACTCATGAAATCTTGCTTTATCCAAGGGCTTCATGAAGATATCTGCAAGGTTATCATGAGTGTTGACATAGTTGAGCTCGATCTCCCCTCTCCTAATATGATCCCGAATGAAGTGATACCGAATCTCAATGTGCTTCGTCTTGAAGTGTTGCACCGGGTTGAGAGAAATCTTGATTGCACTTTCATTGTCACACCAAAGAGGCACTTTGTCACAAATGACACCGTAATCCTGTATAGTTTGCCTCATCCATAGAAGTTGTGCACAACAACTACCGGCGGCCACATACTCCGCTTCGGTGGACGAGAGAGACACACAACTTTGCTTCTTAGAAGATCAACTCACTAGAGAGCAACCGAGGAATTGGCACCCACCAAAAGTTGACTTCCTATCCACTTTGTCTCCCACCCAATCGGAGTCTGAATAGCCTACAAGGTTGAAGCTCGCTCCTCTTGGGTACCATAAGCCAAAGTTTGGGGTATGAGCCAAATATCGAAAGATTCGCTTGACCGCCACAAAGTGGCTTTCCTTAGGTACGACATGAAACCGTGCAGAAATTCCCACACTCAACATGATATCCGGTCTATATGCACAAAGGTAAAGCAAGGAGCCAATCATGGAGCGATATACCTTTTGATCCACCACTTTACCATTGGGATCTATGTCAAGTTGGCATTTGACGGGCATCGGAGTGGAGGTCGGCTTGACATCACTTAGCTTGAATCTCTTGAGCATGTCTTGAGTGTATTTGGCTTGGTTGATGAAGGTTCCTTCTCTTTGTTTCTTGACTTCAAACCCGAGAAAGAACTTCAACTCTCCCATCATGGACATCTTGAACTTTGAGGTCATGAGAGCGGCAAATTCCTCATTGAAAGCTTTGTTAGGAGAACCAAAGATAATGTCATCAACATATAGTTGGCACACAAACAACTCCCCTTTGACCTTCTTGGTAAAAAGAGTGGGGTTGATTTTCCCAATTTCAAACCAATGATCTTGCAACAACTTGGTAAGGTGGCCATACCACGCACGTGGGGCTTGTTTAAGGCCATAGAGTGCCTTATCGAGTTGGTACACATGATCGGGGAAATAGGGATCCTCAAACCCCGGGGGTTGTTTGACATACACCAACTCATTAATAGGACCATTAAGAAAAGCACTCTTCACATCCATTTGTTGCAACTTGAAGTTATGATGAGAAACATAAGCAATCAACAAACGAATAGATTCAAGGCGAGCAATGGGAGCAAAGGTTTCACCATAGTTGATACCCTCGACTTGGGAGTAGCCTTGTGCTACCAAGCGAGCCTTGTTGCGGACAATAATTCCATGAGCAACTTGCTTGTTCTTGAATATCCACTTTGTTCCAATGGCATTATGGTTCCCCATTGGCCTTGGCACCAATATCCACACCTTGTTGTGCTCGAAGTTGTTGAGTTCTTCATGCATGGCATTAAGCCAATCCGGATCTTCAAGCGCATCATAGACCTTTTGGGGTTCAACACAACAGAAAAACGCGTGATGTTCACAATAGTTTGCCAATTGTCTACGAGTGCTTACCCCCTTTCATATGCTTTCAAGCACATTTATCATGAGATGACCCTTTGTAGAGAGCTTGGATGCAATCTTGGTGGCACGACACTCCAATTCCTCCTCAGGAGTGAGTTCAGGAGCGGTTACTTGATCATCTTGAGCGTCATCTTGAGCTTGTTCTTGACCTTGAGCTTGCTATTGATCTTGAACTTGCTCGGAGGAGAGAACTTGAACTTGGGCATCACTTGGTGGTTCAACACCATCTTGAGGTTGATCTTTCCCTTGGTCTTGTTCATGAGGTTGAGGGCCTTCACTTTGTTCTTCGGAAGCGTGTGGGCCTTGGGTTGGTGATGGTTCCACTTGAGTGGAACATTGTCCTTCTCCTTCAGCCACAAGGGGTTCCTCAATGGGAAGGATAAAACCAACACCCATTCTTCTTATGGCTTGGGGAGGAATTTCATCACCTACATCACAAGTGCCACTTTGCTCCACTTGGGAGCCGTTATTCTCATCAAGCTCCACATTACACGTCTCCTCAATAAGTCCCGTGGACTTATTGAGGACACAGTAAGCATGAGAGTTTGTAGCACAACCAACAAATATGCACTCTTGAGCTCTAGCCTCAAATTTAGACAAACGAACACCTTTCTTGAGAATGAAACACTTACACCCAAACACCTGAAAGTACTTGAGGTTGGGCTTGTTACCGGTGAGTATCTCATATGGAGTCTTGTTCAAGCCTTTGCGGAGATAGAGCCAATTGGATGCATGACACGCGATGTTGATGGCTTCGGCCCAAAAGTTGTATGGCGACTTGAGCTCCGCCATCATGGTCCTTGCCGCATCCATCAACGTCCGGTTCTTCCTCTCTGCTACACCATTTTGTTGAGGGGTGTAAGTTGCGGAATATTGATGCTTGATGCCCTCATCACTAAGAAACTCATCCAAGGTGTAGTTCTTGAACTCTGTGCTGTTGTCACTTCTTATTGTCAAGATCTTTACATTCTGTTGGCGTTGAGCTTCATTTGCAAAGTCAATGACGGTTTGTTGGGTATCACTCTTGCTCTTAAAGAAGTACACCCAAGTGTATCTTGAATAGTCACCCACAATCACCAAGCAATACTTTCTACCCCCAAGACTATCAAAGGATGGAGGCCCAAAGATATCCAAGTGAAGGAGCTCCAAAGGCCTCTTTGAGTAAACGATAGTCGTGGGAGGGTGAGCCTTCTCATGTAGCTTTCCTTCAATGCAAGCACTGCAAGCACGATTTTTGGCAAAACTAACATTTGTTAGTCCATGGACATGGTCCCCCTTGAGAAGACTTTGCAAAGATCTCATATTAACATGGGCTAAACGGCGATGCCAAAGCCATCCCACATCAACTTTAGCCATTAGGCATGTCGCAGTCTCAGTGGGTCGCTCCGAAAAGTTAATCACATAGAGACCATTCTCGACATGACCGACAAAGGCTACTTTAAGAGTCTTGATCCACAAGAGGGCCACGGTATCAATATCGAAGAAAGTGGCAAAGCCCATGATTGCAAGTTGACAAACGGAAAGTAAATTGTATGCAAGGGACTCGACAAGCATGACCTTCTCGATCGTGAGATCATGAGAAATGACAACCTTGCCAAGTCCCAAGTCCCAATACCTTAGAGGACGAGGCATCACCCCACTCGACATTGGTGGGCATAGATGGAATCTTGTGCACATCCACCACCAATTCCTTGCTTCCGGTCATATGATTAATGGCTCCACTATCGAGCAACCATGATCCCCCACCGGAAGCAAACACCTACAAGAGATCAATGCTTGGTTTTAGGTACCCATTTTGTAATGGGTCCTTTGATGTTAGTGACAAGGGTCTTAGGAACCCAAATAGACAATTCAATGTACTCATAAGGAGAACCAAAAAATTTAGCATAAACATGCCCATCACTAGCACGGCATAACACATAGTAAGGGTTAAAGTCGCCGGCTTTGTTGGAAGGGGTGGCATTGCACTTCTTGACACGACCACCCTTCACATTGTTCTTCTTCTCCTTAGAGGCACCCTCTCCCTCCTTCACAAAAGTTTTCTTGAGAGGAGTAGGTCGTTTGGCCTTGTCATTCTTCTTATTGTTCTTGGACTTGGGTGCGAACCCAATCCCTTCCTTGGCCACAACTTCCTTTTGATTGCTCAAAAGGTCGTTGAGGTTCTTCTCACCTTGTATGCACAACACAAGGCCTTTCTCAAGTTGCTCCTTCAACTTTGCATTCTCCTCAACAAGATGCACATGCTCACAACAAGGGTTAATAGCCCTTGCTTTATCAATAAAAACCATATGATGAAAAGTGGCTTTCTCCTTGGTTAACTTTACTTGGAGTTGATCATGAGACTCTTTGAGGTTAGCAAGAGCACCCTTCAAGGCCTTGTGAGCCTTGTCAAGTAAATCAAACTCCTCTTTGAGTCTAGCAAGATCAACCCCAAGTTTGGCCTTCTCGGAGTTTAGCACACAAGATACAACAAGGGCATGATCAAGATCTTTCTTTAATTTAGCAGGTCATCGTTGTGTGACTCCTGAAGAGCCAAACGATGACCACGCTCTTTCTCAAGTGCATTGGAGATATCCAAAATTTCATTGGCATAATCACAACTATGCCCCTCCATCTTAGAGATGGTATCTTCGTGAGCCTCGATCATGTCATTGGCTTCACCAAGTTGTTCCAAGAGAGCAACAAAGTGCTTCTTGGATTTACCCTTGAGCTTACTCATAAAAGACTCAAATTCATTTTCCTCCACATTAGACCCCTCACTTTCATCAATGCAATCCGTAAAGAAGGATTAGTAATGATGGTAGTTTTGATGTTGGGGGTTACATTGTTGGTGGCTTTAGCCATGAGGCACTTGGCGGTGATGTTCTCATTGGGTGAGTCAAACAGAGACACCCATGGAGTTGTCGCAATGGAAACGGAGGCCACGGCAACCGACTCACCGTCTTCATCATCATCCTCATTGTACTCTTCTTGTGCCACCAACCCCTTGGGAGGAGTATTCTTGGTGAAGTTGCTCTTGTTGGAGAAGGACTTGGCCTTGTCTTGTCGGATGAGCTTGCCACCATTGTCTTCCCTCTTCTCATATGGGCACTCTGCAACAGAGTGGCTCACATTGCCACAATTATAGAAAGTCCTCACTCGTTGCTTGCTCTTCACGCCAGTTGAGTTGTTCTTGTTGAAGTTGGGCCTCGTGTTCTTCTTGCTCCAAAATTGCCTTGAAGCGAGAGCCATGTGCTCATGATAAGCATGTTTTTGTATCTTCGGGATTGCTCTCCTCTTCTTCCTCTTTATCATCTTCTTCCACACTAACTTTGGCCTTCAAAGCAAGGTTGGTCTTCTTTGCTCTTTGAGAATGCAACACCGCATTCTCGGCAGTATTGTACAAGATCCTCATTGCCACAAACTCATCCAACACTTCACTTGAGGAGAAGGTGTGGAAGTCCGGCCTTTGACGGATTACAGAGGACATGGCCTTGTGGTAAGGCAGCATGGCCTTGAGGAACTTGCACTTGATCCAATTGTCATCTGTATCCTTGCTTCCATGGTCTTGGAGTGAGACCGCGAGAGTGGTTAACCTCTGGTAAAGCTCACAAGGTTCTTCATCTTCGTTCTTTGCAAACTCATCGGCTTCATCTTGCACCACTTCATAGTTGGAGCGTTGAATGCTTGCGCTTCCCTTGTAAAGGGAGATAACATGGTGCCATGATTCCTTGGCCATGGTGAAAGGTCGAAGATGTGCAAGATCTTTAGAAGGAATTTCATCTTGAATGATGAAGAGAGCATTCTCATTGAATTGATGATCCGCGGCTTCTCTAGGGGTGAAGTTGCTTGGGTCATGCGGATAAAAACCTTGCTAAATGATTCTCCAAAGGTTAGTATTAACATGATGTAAATGACGTTTAAAGCGATATACCCAAGCGTCAAAATCCTCATTTTTCACAATCTTAGGAGGAGAGCCGGCATGATTTAAATGAGTGGGGGAATAGGTCCTCCACAACTAATGGGAGGTTCCACATGGGCAAAGATGCCACTACCATTTCTACCACTAGACAAGGGAACTTTCTCACTAGTAGCTTCCCCCTTGTCAGAGTTAGCATCCGTCACCTTGTTACTGGGATCGACCACTTCCAACGGTGCGGTGGATAATTTGAGACCATCAAGAAAGTCCTTAAGCATGCCTTTGACCTCGGCCTTCATGGAGGTTTTCAATGTGTCCAAAGCCACATTGAACTCCTCACGTGAGACCGAGGTTCCCCCATCGGCCGTAGAAGAGGACAGAATCACACCGGGGTGCTCCTCCTCACCGTCTACGGTGTCAACCATACTCTTCGGACAGTAAAGTCCTTAGTAAAGAGATAAGGCTCTGATACCAATTGAAAGGATCGATATAGTTGACTAGAGGGGGTGAATAGGCAACTAACAATTTTTAGCTTTTCTTTACCAATTTAAACTTTGCATCAAAGTAGGTTGTCTAGATGTGCAACTAGGTGAGCAACCTATATGATGCAACAAAAACAAGTACACAAGCAAGCAAGAGATGCAACACAATATAAGCTTGCACAATTAGAGGTATGAGATAAACAAGAGTGGAGCCGGTGAAGACGAGGATGTGTTACCAAAGTTCCTTCCTTTTGAAGGTAAGTACGTCTCCGTTGGAGCGGTGTGGAGGCACAATGCTCCCCAAGAAGCCACTAGGGCCACCATATTCTCCTGACGCCCTCACACAATGCAAGATGTCGTGATTCCACTATTGGTGCACTTGAAGGCGGCGACCGGACCTTTACAAACAAGGTTGGGGAAATCTACACAACTTAATTGGAGGCTCCCAACGACACCATGAAGCTTCACCAAAATGGAATATGGCTCCATGGTGACCTCAACCGTCTAGGGTGCTCAAACACCCAAGAGTAACAAGATCCGCAAGGGATTAGTGGGGGGAATCAAATTTCTCTTGGTGGAAGTGTAGACCGAGGCCTTCTCAACCAATCCCTAGAAAATCAACAAGTTTGATTGGCTAGGGAGAGAGATCAGGCGAAAATGGAGCTTAGAGCAACAATGGATCTTGGGGGTGGAAGAGGTAGTCAACTCGGAGAAGAAGACTCCCCTTTTATAGTGAAAGAACAAATCCAACCGTTATCCACTAACTCAGCCTCCGACGAGCGGTACTACCGCACCAGACAAGCGGTACTGCCGCTGGCACAGCAGGGGCTAAAACCAGTCCTGAAGCATTATGGCAGAGAGAGGTAGAACCGCTGGCAGGGTACTACCGCGCCCCCCTTGCAGTACTGCCACAAGACAGGATTAGTCTAGGCTGGGAAGGCACGGACATATAAAAATACATCTATGGCAACTTCCGCTGACTTTCGATCTATGCAAAAATCCGACACGGTACTACCGCAAGCCAGGAGTGGTACTACCGCATAGGACGCGGATGTAAAAAATTACATCCGCCCCTACTTCCGCTCATGTTGCTGTGCAGGCGTGAGGCCACGGTACTACCGCGTCCAAGAAGCGGTACTACCGCGCCCATGGCCGGTACTACCGTAGGGGCCTGCGGTACTACCGCTCTGAGGAGCAGTACTACTGCATGCCCCAGTTCAACAACACTAGGAGTCCTTCCTTTTGTAGAGATACGGAGAAATGGAGGATGCTCCAAAGAGCCAAAGGAAAGGTGGTGCAGAAAGGAACATACGTGTACGTGATGATTCCACCCAACCTTTCCAACATGGACCCCCTCTTAATAGTATGGCTTTCCTACGACTCAAATCCACCGAAACAAAATGTAGAGAAAGACCATCTTCAATAATCTTCGAGGGGCACCAAATCATCTTGTGCTTAGGCATGATATATCTGAAATGCTCAATGCACACGATTAGTCCGCAAAAGCATTGCCATCAATCACCAAAACTACTAAGGGATAAATATGCCCTTACAATGGGGTTCTCAGCTCCTTTTCTATCTATTATATGTAAATCAAATTCTTGTAACAAGAGAACCCATCGAATAAGTCTAGGTTTAGCACCTTTATTTTCCATAAGATATGTAATAGTAGCATGATCGGTGTGAACAATTACTTTGGAATCAACAATATAAGGTCTAAATTTATCACAAGCAAAGACCGCTGCTAAGAATTCTTTTTCAGTAGTAGCATAGTTTCATTGAGCACCATTTAGAGTTTACTAGCATAATGAATAACATTCAGTTTCTTATCAACTCTTTGTCCTAGAACAACACCAACAACATAATCACTAGCATCACACATAATTTCAAAAGGCAAGTTCCAATTAGGTGGTTGAACAATAGGTGTAGAAATTAAGGCTTTCTTGAGTGTTACAAAGGCTTCTAAACAATCATCATCAAAAACAAAAGGAATATCCTTTTGTGAAAGATTCGTAAGAGGCCTAGAAATTTTAGAAAAGTCTTTGATAAATCTCCTATAGAAACCAGCATGACCTAAGAAACTACAAATACCTTTTATATCTTTAGGACATGGCATTTTCTCAATTGCATCAACCTTTGCTTTGTCCACTTCAATACCTCTTTAAGAAATTTTATGACCCAAGACAATGCATTCATTAACCATAAAGTGGCACTTCTCCCAATTCAAGACAAGATTTGTTTATTCACATCTCTGCAAAACTCGATCAAGATTGGTTAAACAATCATCAAAAGACTTGCCATAAACAAAGAAGTTATCCATGAAAACCTCGACAATTTTTTCAGAAAAGTCAGAGAATATAGCAGTCATACATCTTTGAAAAGTAGCAGGTGCATTACATAAACCGAAAGGCATACATCTATAAGCATAGGTTCCAAAGGGACAAGTAAAAGTGGTATTTTCTTGATCAGGTTGAGAAACAGGTATTTGTGAAAAACCAGAGTATTCATCAAGGAAGCAAAAATGTGTGTGCTTAGACAATATTTCAAGCATTTGATCAATAAAAGGCAGGGGGTAATGATCTTTTCTAGTTGCTTTGTTTAATTTTCTAAAATCAATTACCATTCTATAGCCTGTAACAATTCTTTGTGGAATAAGTTCATTCTTATCATTAGGAACAACAAATATACCTCCTTTCTTAAGGACACAATGAATAGGACTTACCCATCTACTATCAGCTATAGGATAGATTATACCTGCTTCTAGAAGTTTCAAGATTTACGTTCTTACCACTTCCTTCATTTTTGGATTTAACCGACATTGGTGATCAACAACGGGTTTAGCATCAGGTTCCATATTAATTTTGTGTTGGCATAGAGTGGGACTAATGCCCTTTAAATCATCAAGAGTATATCAAATAGTAGCTCGGTGCTTCCTTAGAACTTTCAATAATCTTTCTTTTTCATCTTCTGAAAGGTTAGCACTAATAATAACAGGATATATCTTCTTTTCATCAAGATAAGCATATTTCAAAGTGTCTGGCAATTGTGTTAATTCAAACACAGGATCACCTTTAGGTGGAGGAGGACCTCCTAGAGTTTCAATAGGCAAGTTGTGTTTAAGCAGAGGACGTTCTTCAATGAAAATTTTATCTATTTCATTTCTTTCATGCATATGTAAATCATTTTCATGGTCTAGCAAATATTGTTCTAAAGGATCAGTAGGAGGCACAACAATAGAAGCAAGACCAATTAATTCATCTTTACTGTGCAATTATTTTTCATGAAGTTTTCTATAAACTTGGAAAAATTAAACTCATGAGGCTTATCACCAAAACTAACACCGATGGTTTGTTTCTTACAATCTATTTTAGCATGAATGGTGTTCAAGAAAGGTCTACCAAAGATAGTGGGACAAAATTCATCTTGTGGGGAACCCAAGAACAAGAAAATCAGCAGGGTATTTTATTTTACCACACAAGACTTCAACATCTCTAACAATCCCAATTGGTGAGATAGTGTCTCTATTAGCAAGTTTAATAGTAACATTTATGTCTTCTATCTCTGCGGGTGCTATGTCATTCATAATTTCTTGATATAAGGTGTAAGGAATAGCACTCACACTATGCTTGGTTTGGTTTTAGGATGATTAGATTGCTTGTTTACTATGTGCAGAACAAAAACAGAAACTTTGTCTGTAGCACGTGATTTTACATTTTTACTGGAAAGTAAAATGGGTCTGAAACTTTTTGCACATTAATTCTGTATAAAATTTTCAAATTTTCAAATTTATTTCATAATGTTTGGAGTTACATAAGTTTACTAAACGTTCAGATTACTACAGACTGTCCTGTTTTTGACAGATTCTGTTTTCTATGTGTTGATCACCTATTTTGATGAATCTATGGGTAGTATCTGGGGGTATGAACCATAGAGAAGTTGGAATATAGTAGATATAGTTCTAATATGAAATTGTAATGAGTTTGAAACAGTACCTAAAGGTAGTGATTTGCTTCATTATACTAACGATCTCACAAAGTTTTTGTTAAAGTTTTGTATGGATGAAGTGTTCGAAGATCGAGGAGCTATCAATATGAGAAGAATAAAGAGAGGCAAGAGCTCAATCTTGGGGATTCCCAAGGCACCCCAAGTAAATATTCTAAGGATACTCAAGCATCTAAGCTTGGGGATGCCTCGGTTGGCATCCCATCTTTCTTCTTCAACAATTATCGGTATACCTTGGTTTTTGTTTTGTTCACATGATTTGTGTCCTTTGTGTTTTTCTTTTTCTTTAAGAACCATGCTAGTATGAGATGTCCCTTCATAAATTTATATAATACTTCATGTGCCTCACTTATATCTTTTAAGAATGATCTTATAGAATTGCTCTTTGAGCTTCACTTAAATCTTTTGAGTATGGTTTTATAGAATGCTTCGTGTGCTTCACTTATACATTTTGAGCTTGGATATTGGTTAGTCTATATTAATTGTAGAATCATACATTAACTTCACTTATATCCTTCGGAGTATGAATAATACTATCATCTAAAGCGGGTTTGGAGGAGTGTCAACTTTAGGAACTAGTGATCCCGCTATTCCGAATGAGGAGAATTTTGCTTATGTCGAGAGTAGTAAAATTTCTGTGCTTGTAGATCATGAAAAGAATGCTTTATGTGATGGTTATAGTGTTTAACTCATTAATGATGCTACTGAAAATAATTATGAGGGAGGAATACATGCTTGTAGGAGTTGCAATAATATCAAGTTTCCTCTCTATGTGCTTAAAGTTTCGAAGTTATACTTGTTTTGCCTTCCTATGCTAGTTGATTCTTGTTCCAATAAATTGTGTGCTCACAAAATCCCTAGGCATAGGAAGTGGGTTAGGTCAGATGTGCTAGTCATATTCTTCATGATGCTCTCTTTATGTTTCAATTCTTATCTTTTATGTGAGCATCATTGAAATCATCATGCCTAGCTAAAAGGCATTAAAGAAAAGTGCTTGCTGGGAGACAACCCAATATTTACCCTTACTGTTTTGTGTGTTCTCATGATTAAGCTACTGTATTAATCATGTATTATAGATTTTGTTTCAATAAAGTGCCAAGTAAGACCTTTGGGAAGACTTGGGTGAAAGTTAATGTGATCTTGCTGTAAAAAACAGAAACTTTGCGCTCACGAGATTAGCTGCCATTTTTTATAGAAGAGTGCTTTGGTGCTAATTATTTTTGCAGAAGATTAATAGACAAATTCCTCACATTCACCAATTTATTTCATAATTTTTTGAGTAGCATAAGTATGGTTAGTGTTCAGATTATTACAGACTGTTCTGTTTCTGATAGATTCTGTTTTCATTGCATAGTTTGCTTGTTTTCTACTCCCTCCATTCCTAAATATTTGTATTTTTAGGGGTTTCAAATGGTGACTACATACGGAGCAAAATGAGTGAATCTACACTCTAAAATATGTCTATATACATCCGTATGTGGTGACCATTTGAAATCTCTAGAAAGACAAATATTTAGGAACGGAGGGAGTAGTGTCTATGACTTATATTTCTCAATATAAATTGTACAAATGATATGGTACAGTAGGCATTGTGTGAGAACAATTATGAGCCTTGTCTTTGACATTACCAAAGTGAATGGTTTACTGTTTATCATACTAACCTATCTCACGAAGTTCCATTAAGTTTTGTGTGATTGAAGTTTTCAAGCTTTGGGTGAGATATCGATATGAGGAGAGTAAGGAGTGAAAAGACCCTAAGCTTGGGGATGCACAAGGCACCCCAAGGTAATATTCAAGGAAGACACAAACGCCTAAGCTTGGGGAAGCCCCGGAAGGCATCCCCTCTTTCGTCTTCAAAAACTATCGGTATACCTTACTCGGAGCTATATTTGTATTCGTCACATGATATGTGTTTTGCTTGGAGCGCATTTTCAATTTTACTTGCTGTTTGAATAAAATCATTGGATCTGAAATCTTGAATGAAAAAAGGGGAATCCTCCCATGGCTAGTTAATTATTTGACCACTTAGTGTCCTTCACTTATATCTTTTTGGAGTAATTTGTCATTTACTCACGTGCTTCACGTATATCCTATGAGTAAATGGTTGAATAATTGAATATCATAAATCTGAATTTATATATGTTTCATATGCTTATACCATGGGGAGTAATGACTTCACATAGAACAAGTATAGGTAGTAAACTTATCGAAAGTTAGCAAACGTAGAATTGGTCACTTGAACAATTCATGAAAGAATATTGAAGGAAGAGAGATTTCACATATAAATATACTATCTTGGACATCTTTTGTAATTGTGAGCACTCATTAAAATATGACATGCTAAAAGGTTGATGTCGGACAAGGACGACAATGTAATGGGTTATGTTTTCTTATATCCGAAATACAGTATATTGTCTTGGATCATCCAACATGTTGAGCTTGCTTTTCCCCCTCATGCTAGCCAAATTCTTTGCACCAAGTAGAGATACTACTTGTGCTTCCAAACATTCCTTAAACCAGTTTTGCCATGAGAGTCCCCCATACCTACCTATGGATTGAATAAGATCCTTCAAGTAAGTTGTCATCGGTGCATGCAATAAAAATTGCCCTCTAAATATGTATGATCTATTAATGCGGAGAAAATAAGCTTTATACGATCTTGTGATGTGGAAGAAATAAAAGCGATAGACTGCATAATAAAGGTCCATATCACAAGTGGCAATATAAAGTGACGTTCTTTTGCATTAAGATTTTGTGCATCCAACCATAAAAGCGCGTGACAACCTCTACTTCCCTCTGCGAAGGGCTTATCTTTTACTTTTATCTTCTACCTTATGCAAGAGTCATGTTGATCTTCACCTTTCATTTTTACATTTTATCCTTTATCAAGCACATTGTGTTGGAAAGATCCTGATATATATATCCAGTTGGATGCAAGTTATCATGAACTATTATTGTTGACATTACCCTTGAGGTAAAAGTTGGGAGGCGAATCTATAAGCCCCTATCTTTCTCTATGTCTGACTAAAACTTCGAACCCATAAATATCACGTGAGTGTTAGAAATTGTGAAAGATTAAATGATAGTTGAGTATGTGGAGTTTGCTAAATCAAAGCTATGGCATAGACCCTTCCTGAAAATAAGATGAATTGCAATTGTTTGACAACTAAGAATATAGTTTGTTAGTTTCAAGAAAGTTTATGATCTATACTTTAAACATGTGAATAGCTTGTTACTTGATCATGAATAGTTTTATGAAGATGAGCTACTGATATGATATATAATGATGCTAGAAAAAGTGAGTGGAACTATCATTGATCAAACTTGCGCACTTGCTAGCATTCACACTTCATAAATTATTTCTTTTATCATTTACCTACGCGAGGACGAGCAGGAATTAAACTTGGGGATGCTGATACGTCTCCAACGTATCTATAATTTATGAAGTATTCATGCCATGTTTACAATATTTTTATATGATTTTGGTATGATTTGATTAGAACTAACCCGGACTGACGCTGTTTTTAGTAGAACTACCGTGGTGTTGTTTTTGTGCAGAAATAAAAGTTCTCTGAATGCAATGGAAACCGACGGAGATTTTTTCTGAAAAATATGAAAAATACTAGAATGAAAATCCACCGGAGGGGGGTCACGGGGGCCCCACGAGGGTGGGGGGCGCGCCCCCCTACCTCATGGACTCCCCGAGGGCCCCCTTGACATGAAATCAACGCAAACTTCTCCTATAAATACATAAACCTCTGAAAATTAACCTAGATCAGGAGTTCCGCCGTCAGAAGCCTCCGTAGCCACCAAAAACCAATCTAGGCCCTCTCCGGCACCTTGCCGGAGGGGGCCATCATCACCGGAGGGCATGGAGGAGGATCCCGGAGCGGCCATCATCACCATGAAGGCCAAGGACCAGAGGGGGAACCTCTCCCCATCCAGGGGGAGGCCATGGAGGAGGAAGCACAAGGGGGAGAACCTCTCCTCCTCTCTCTTGGTGGCACCGGAGTGCCATCGAGAGGGGAATCATCGCCCCGGTGATCGTCTTCATCAACATCACCATCCTCATATTTTTTTACGCCATCCACTCTCCCGCACCCCGCTATAATCCCTACTTGAACATGGTGATTTATGCCACATATTATGATCCAATGATGTGTTGCCATCCTATGATGTCTTGAGTAGATATCCTTTGTCTTTGGGTTGATTGATGATCTAGATTGGTACGAGTTGTATGTTTTTTTGGTGCTGTCCTATGGTGCCCTCCGTGTCGCGCAAGCGTGAGGGATTCCCGATGTAGGGTGTTGCAATACGTTCATGATTCGCTTATAGTGGGTTGGTGAGTGACTGAAACACAAACCCGAGTAAGGGGGTCGTTGCGTATGGGAATAAAGAGGACTTGATGCTTTAATGCTATGGTTGGGTTTTACCTTAATGATCTTTAGTAGTTGTGGATGCTTGCTAGAGTTCCAATCATAAGTGCATATGATCCAAGAAGAGAAAGTATGTTAGCTTATGCCTCTCCCACATATGAAACTGCAATAGTGATTACCGGTCTTGTTAACAATTTCCTAGGACAATTCCGCACACCGATCCACCATTATTCCACACTCGCTATGTATAATATTTAGTAATATATTCTAACTTTATGATAACAACACCTACTTTTATAGTTTAGCTCTTCGATATCATACAAAGTTATCCACTTCATACCCACAACGTAGTTTTATTTCTCGTTTCTAGTTGGAAGCAAACGTTCGGTGTACGTAGAGTCGTATCAGTGGCAGATAGGGCTTGAGAGAATATTGATCTTACCTTTAGCTCCTTGTGGGTTCGACACTCCATGCTTATCACTTCCACCTTTGGGAATTGCTATGATGATTACCTGCACTTGGGGATTATCAAATAACATGACCATCTACATCTTCTTCCAAGAGATCTTTAACCATAGCAATACTAGGTTCTACTTTAATTTGTTCACCGGGTTTAGTTGTTCTAATATGGCTTTCGTTGACCATAGTTGAAACTTTAACATGTTCCTTTATCCTAACAGGGAAATGTGGTTTCTCAATATAAGTAGAAGGAACAACGTGATCAACATTGTAAAGCATAGTTTCTTCTTTAACTGGCACATGTTCTTTAATTTCTTCTTTAATAGGTGGGTGATATTTAAACCACTTCTCTTTAGGGAGATCAACATGAGTAGCAAATGATTCACAAAAGGAGGCTACTATCTCAAAGTCAAGTCCATATGTAGTGCTAAACTTTTGAAAAGCATCGGTATCCATAAAAGATTTAACACAATCATACGTAAGTTTAATACCTGACTCTTTACCTTCATCGAGTTCCCAATCTTCAGAGTTGCGTTTAATTCTTTCCAAAAGATCCCACCGGAATTCAATAGTATTCTTCATAAAAGAACCAGCACAAGAGGTATCAAGCATGGTTTGATCATTACGAGAAAGCCGAGCATAAAAGTTCTGGATAATAATTTCTCTTGAGAGCTCATGATTGGGGCAAGCATGTAACATTGACTTAAGCCTCCCCCAAGCTAGAGCGATACTTTCTCCTTCACGAGGATATATATATATATATAATTCCGATCACGATGAACTAGATGCATAGGATAATTTTTTTGATGGAACTCCAATTTCAAACGATTCCAATTCCAAGATCCAATATCATCGCATAGCCTATACCATGCCAATGATTTTCCCTTCAAAGATAAAGGGAAAACCTTTTTCATTACTTCATCTCTGGGTAAACCTGCAAGCTTGAACAATCCACAATTTTGTTCTGCATATATCAAGTGCATATCAGGATGTTCGGTTCCATCTCCTGCATAAGGATTAGCTAGCAGTTGTTCTATCATACCCGAAGGAATTTCATATTCAATATTTTCAGTAGGTACAGTAGGTTTAGGGGTAGATAATTATGGTTCCGATCGAGGTGAAGATACCCCGAACAAACCCCTCAAATGATTGTTTTCCATAGTAACAAGTGACAGTAAATTTCAGCACACTATATAAATATTTCCTTACCAAATTCCACTTACCAAAGGCGCTTCACTCCCTGGCAACGGCTCAGAAAATATCCTTGATGACCCACAAGTATAGGGGATCAATTGTAGCTCTTCTCGATAAGTAAGAGTGTCGAACCCAACGAGGAGCAGAAGGAAATGACAAGTGGTTTTCAACAAGGTAATGTCTACAAGTGCTGAAATTGTAAGTAACAGAGTAGTTTGATAGCAAGATAATTTGTAATGATCAAGTAACGATGGTAGCAATAAAAGTGAAGCAAGGTATCCCAATCCTTTTGAGGAAAAGGACAGACCAAAACGGTCTCTTATGATAAGCAAAGCGTTCTTGAGGGTACACGGGAATTTCATCTAGTCACTTTCACCATGTTGGTTTAATTCGTGTTTGGTACTTTGATAATTTGATGTGTGGGTGGACCGGAGCTTAGGTGTTGTTATTACTTGAACAAACCTCCTACTTACAATTAACCCTCCCACAAGCATCCGCAACTACGAGAAAAGTATTAAGAATAAATTCTAACCATAACATTAAACTTTTGGATCCAATCAGTCCCTTACGGAATAGCGCATAAACTGGGGTTTAAGCTTCTGTCACTCTCGCAACCCATCATATAATTGCTACTCTACAATGCATTCCCTTAGGCCCAAATATGGTGAAGTGCCATGTAGTCGATGTTCACTTGACACCACTAAGGGAATCACAACATACATACTATCAAGATATCGAACACATATCAAATTCACATGATTACTTGCAACATGATTTCTCCTGTGACCTCAAGAACAAAAGTAACTACTCACAAATAATAACCATGTTCAAGTTCAGAGGGGTATTAAATAGCATATTGGATCTGAACATATAATCTTCCACCAAATAAACCATATAGTAATCAACTACAAGATGTAATCAACAATACTAGTCACCCACAAGCACCAATCTATAGTTCCGGTAACAAGATTGAACACAAGAGATGAACTAGGGTTTGAGATGAGATGGTGTTGTTGAAGATGGATGGAGATTTCCCTCCTCAAGATGGGAGAGTTGTTGGTGATGATGAATGACGATGATTTCCCCCTCCGGGAGGGAAGTTCCCCCAGCGGAATTGCTCCGTCAGAGGGCAAAAGTGCTCCTGCCCAAGTTTTGCCTCGAGACGGCGGCGCTCCATCCCGAAAGTCCTCTCCTAATTTTTTTTTCAATGTTAAAATGACTTATATATCAGAAGATGGGCACTGGAGGTGGGCCTGGGTGAGGACAACCCACCAGGGAGCGCCTGGGCTCCCTGGGCTCCCTGGGCTCCCTGGTGTGCCCAGGTGGGTTGTGCCCACCTGGTGGGCCCCTCTGGTAGTTATTTGCTCCAATATTCTTCATATATATGATAAAAATTCTCCGTGAAGTTTCAGCTTGTTCGGAGTTGTGCAGAATAGGTGGCCTGGCATAGCTTTTCCAGGTCCAGTTTTCCAGCTGCCGGAATTCTCCTTCTTTGTGTATACCTTGCATATTATGAGAGAAAAGTCATTATAGTTACTCCAAAACGCATTATTATGGATAAAAACATCATAAATGACATTAAGAAAACATGATGCAAAATGGACGTATCACACATCGACCGCTTTCCAGCATGCATCTAGTGTATTGAGTTCATGGAGAAATGGAATAATGCAATAAGAACGATGACATGATGTAGACAAGATCTATCTATGTAGAGATAGACCCCATTGTTTTATCCTTAGTAGCAACGATACATACGTGTCGGTTCCCCTTCTGTCACTGGGATCAAGCACCGTAAGATCGAACCCACTACAAAGCACCTCTTCCCATTGCAAGATAAATAGATCAAGTTGGCCAAACAAAACCCAAATATCGGAGGAGAAATACGTGGCTATAAGCAGTCATGCATATAAGAGATCAAAGAAACTCAAATAGCTTTCATGGATAAAAAGATAGATCTGATCATAAACTCAAAGTTCATCCGATCCCAACAAACACACCGCAAAAACAGTTACATCATATGGATCTCCAAGAGACCATTGTATTGAGAATCAAACGAGAGAGGAAGCCATCTAGCTACTAACTACGGACCCGAAGGTCTACAAAGAACTACTCACGCATCATCGGAGAGACACCAATGGAAGTGGTGAAGCCCTCCGTGATGGTGTCTCGATTGGATCTGGTGGTTATGGACTCTGCGGTGGCTGGAATTGATTTTTGTCGACTCCCCTAGGGTTTCTGGAATATTGGGGTATTTATAGAGCAAAGAGGCGGTCCGGGGGGCACCTGAGGTGGGCACAACCCACCAAGGCGCGCTTGGGCCTCCTGGCGCGCCCTGGTGGGTTGTGCTCCCCTCGGAGCACCCCCAGGCACTGCCTTGGCCCATCAGCTGTCTTCTGGTCCAATTAAAAAACTCCGTAAAGTTTCGTTGCATTTGGACTCCGTTTGGTATTGATTTCCTACGATGTAAAAAAACATGCAGAAAACAGCAACTGGCACTTGGCACTATGTCAATAGGTTAGTACCAAAAAATGATATAAAATGATTATAAAACATCCATGGTTGATAATATAACAGCATGGAACAATAAAAAATTATAGATACGTTGGAGACGTATCAGCATCCCCAAGCTTAACTCCTACTCGACCTTGAGTAGGTAAGTGATAAAAATAGAATTTTTGATGTGGACTGCTGCCTAACATGTCATATCATATTCTTTTCTTTATAGCATGGACATTTGGACTTTTATATTGTTCAAAGCAATAGTCTAGTTTTGACATGATAACTTAAATACTCAAGCATATCAACAAGCAACCATGTCTTCAAAATATCTTCGCTAAAATAAGCTATCCCTAGCCCATCATGCTCAACCATTAATCCATTCATGAAACACACTCGCATATTAACTACACTCAATACTCAAGCACGATCATAGTGCCTCCTAGTTGGTGCTTTATAAGAGAAGATGGAGACTCAAATTCAAAGTAAAAATTGCATAAAGTAAAAGAAAGACCCTTCACAGAGGGAAGTAGGGATTTGTAGAGGTGCCAGAGCTCAAAGCGAAGAACTTAGAGATAAAAACATTTTGGGAGGTGTGTCCTTCAAACCAACAAAAATGACTTAGAGTTCCCAACACTTTCCATGCTAGATATATCATAGGCGGTTCCCAAATAGAAAATAAAGTTTATTCCTTTTTCCACCATACTTTCACTTTCCATGGCTAACCGTATCCACGGGTGCCTTCCATACCAACACTTTCCAAGGAATTTATTATTTGACAACATAAAGTAAATTCATTTTTCATTTCAGGACTGGGCATCCCTAATACCTTTTCCTTACTCTCGTGCAATGACAAGTGAATAAACACTCATCGTGAGAATAACACATCTAGCATGGAAAATATTAGCCACCCCTCACCGCTCTGCGAGCGGTATGAACACACAAAAGAGAAGTTTATTTTGAAAATTAGAGATGGCACATACAAATTTGCTTAGAACGGCAAAAGGATACCGCATATAGGTAGATATAGTGGACTCATGTGGCAAAACTGGTTTAAAGGTTTTTGGATGCACAAGTAGTGATCATACTTAGTGCAAAATGAAGGCTAGCAAAAGATTGAGAAGTGACCAACCAAGAAACGAATAATCTCATAAGCGAGCATTAAGCATAATTAACACTGAATAATGCACCACAAGTAGGATGTAATTTCATTGCACAACTATTGACTTCCGTGCTTGCATAGGGAATCACAAACCTTAACACCAATATTCTTACTAAAGCATAATTACTCATCAAGATGACTCAAATATCACATCATCATATCTCAAAACTATTACTAAGAATCAAGTTTATTTTGTCCAATGATCTTCATGAAATTTTTTATTATATCCTTCTTGGATATCTATCACTTTGGGGCTAATTTTTCATGTGTTGCTTTTGATAAGCTCAAACAGATATAAGTGAAGATCATGAGCATAAAATTTCTTTGTCTCAAATTAATTGAAGTGAAGCAAGAGAGAATTTCTTGAAATTTTTTTACTAACTCTCAAATAAATCTAAGTGAATCAAGAGAGCATTTCTTCAAAAATACTAAAGCACACCGTTCCCAAAAAGATATAAGTGAAGCACTAGAGCAAGTCCATAGCTCATAAAAAATTAAGTGAAGCATAGAGAGCACTTCTAACAAGTCATGGCATAATTTTCGCTCTCTCGAATAGGTGTGTCCAGCAAGGAATCAAGACTTAAAACACAAAATAAAACAAGCAAAGACTCATATCATACAAGACGCTCCAAGCAAAATACATAGTATGTGACGAATAAAAATATAGCTTCGAGTAAAATACCGATGGTCGTTAGAAGAAAGAGGGGATGCCACTCGGGGGCATCCCCAAGCTTAGTTCCTTACTCTCTTTTGGATAATAGCTTGGGATTTCGGGGCATTCCCAAGCTTAGGCTCTTCTTACTCCTTATTCCTTCATCCATCGTAAGATAACCCAAAACTTGAAAACTTCAATCACACAAAACTCTACAAAAGCCTTCGTGAGATCCGTTAGTATAAGAAAACAAATCACTACTATAAGTTTTGTAGTAAACCAATTCAGATTTTGTTCTTGCATTATATCTACTGTATTCCAACTTTTCTATGGCAAAAAATCATCAAGTAAAACCATAGAGCCATCCAAACAAGCACACGACGCAAAGAAAACAGAATTTGTCAAAAACAGAACAGTCTGTAGCAATCTGGGTAATTTGAATACTTCTATAACTCCAAAAACTCAACAACATTAGGACAACCTTGGTAATTTGTATACTAATCTACTGCAAAAGGAATTGATATTTTATCGCTCGCTGGTTAAAAACGAAAATTATTTTCGCGAGCGCAAAAGTTTTTGTTTTTTCAGCAAAATCAAACAACTATCACCCAAGAAGATCCTAAAGGCTACTTGGCAAACACTAATTAAAACACAAAAAACACAATCATAACAGTAGCATAATTGTGCTAACACTCAAAAACAGGAAGCAAAAGGCAAAACAAATTTTATTCATTCGGTTGCCTCCCAACAAGCGCTATAGTTTTACACGCTTAGCTAGGCATAAAGCAAGTTTTGTCATCCTTGTTCAACTCTTAAATCAAACATTTAGAATTCTTTAAATATTTAGCATAAAGATTTTCAATGACAATACTCCTAGAAACAATTTTAAAGAGTTCATTCTTGTCAAAGGGATCTCTTATAACTTCAACAAAATCCAGGTGGATGCCAATCTTTTCGGGAGTTTTTTCAATAGTTTTAGCGGAAGCAAAAGCCGTACTCAAATTACTAAAGATTTCTTCTAGTTTATCAATCCGAGACAGACTTTCTTCAATTCTTTCATGAATTATGGTTCCCTTTTCTTTTAACAACTTAAAAACTTCTCCCGCTTTTGACCCAATTTTAGTAGCAAATTATGCATCTTTTTATCCAAGTTTTCAATATGTTCTTCAGTAAGCGTTTTCTTTTCAATAGCATCTAATCTTTGCATGACATGCTCAAGAGTCAAAGTTGTTTTATTAATTAACCATAAAAGGTGGTGAACCCACTAAATTTCCCATAGCATTGAAAGCATCAAGAGAGGGACACATCTAGGAATTTCCACCGATAATCGTATCAAGGACGAATCTATACCAAGTGGTGATGCCCACATAAAAACAACGAAGAAGAACAACGGTAGATTGCTTATAGATAGATCTATTATGAGCATGGAAAATTCTATACCAAGCATCTTTTAAATTTTCTCCCCCACCCCCTTTGTTTAAAGTTGAGAACCTCGTTCTCGGGAGTGCACGCAATAGAGGAAGAACTATCCATGATGATAATAACGGCGAACGAAAAAGAGGGCGAATAGAATGACAATTTTTTGTGAAGTGGGGGAGAGGAAAATGGCAAATAATGTAAATTGCGAGGAGATGAGATTTGTGATTAGGAACCTGGTATATGTTGAAGATCCTCCGCGGCAACGGCGCCAGAAATTCCTTTTGATGTCGCTTGAAGCTACGTCGGTATTTTCCCAAAGAGGAAGGGATGATGCCGCACAACGGCGGTAGGTATTTCCCTCAAATATGAAACCAAGGATATCAAACCCATAGGAGAACCAAGCAAAACAACATCAATAGCACCTGTACACAAATAACAAATACTCTCAACCCGACGTGTTAAAGGGGTTGTCAATCCCTTTCGGGTAACGGCGCCAGAAAATGGCACATGGACGGGAGAAAGTTGTAAATATTGATAGATCGAACGCCAAATAAAATAAAGTGCAGCAAGGTATTTTTTGTATTTTTGGTTTAATAGATCTGAAAGTAAAAGGCAAATATAATAGATCGCAAAGGCAAATAATATGAGAAAGAGATCCGGGGGCCGTAGGTTTCACTAGTGGCTTCTCTCGAGAAAAATAGCAAAAGGTGGGTAAACAAATAGTTGTTGGGCAATTGATAGAACTTCAAATAATCATGATGATATCCAGGCAATGATCATTACATAGGCATCACGTCCAAGATTAGTAGACCGAGTCCTGCCTGCATCTACTACTATTACTCCACACATCAACCGCTATCCAGCATGCATCTAGTGTATTAAGTTCATGGAGAAACGGAGTAATGCAGTAAGAACGATGACATGATGTAGACAAGATCTATTATGTAGAGATAGACCCCATCATTTTATCCTTAGTAGCAATGATACATACGTGTCGGTTCCCCTTCTGTCACTGGGATCAAGCACCATAAGATTGAACCCACTACAAAACACCTCTTCCCATTGCAAGATAAATAGATCAAGTTGAGCAAACAAAACCCAAATATCGGAGAAGAAATATGAGGCTATAAGAAATCATGCATATAAGAGATCAAAGAAACTCAAATAACTTTCATGGATAAAAAGATAGATCTGATCATAAACTCAAAGTTCATCCGATCCCAACAAACACGCCGCAAAAAGAGTTACATCATATGGATCTCCAAGAGACCATTGTATTGAGAATCAAATGAGAGAGAGGAAGCCATCTAGCTACTAACTACGGACCCGAAGGTCTACAAAGAACTACTGACGTGTCATCGGAGAGGCACCAATGGAAGTGGTGAACCCCTCTGGGATGGTGTCTAGATTGGATCTGGTGGTTCTGGACTTTGCGGCAGCTGGAATTGATTTTCGTTGACTCCCCTAGGGTTTCTGGAATATTGGGGTATTTATAGAGCAAATAGGCGGTCCGGGGGGCACCCGAGGTGGTCACAACCCACCAAGTTGTGCTCCCCTCGGAGCACCCCCCAGGTGCTGCCTTGGCCCATTAGGTGTCTTCTGGTCCATAAAAATCTCTGTAAAGTTTCGTTTCATTTGGACTCCGTTTGGTATTGATTTCTTGCTATGTAAAAAACATGCAGAAAACAGCAACTGACACATTGCACTATGTCAATAGGTTAGTACCAAAAATGATATAAAATTGGAGGAAATATGCCCTAGAGGCAATAATAAAGTTGTTATTTATATTTCCTTATATCATGATAAATGTTTATTATTCATGCTAGAATTGTATTAACCGGAAACTTAGTACATGTGTGAATACATAGACAAACAGAGTGTCCCTAGTTTGGCTCTACTTGACTAGCTCGTTAATCAAAGATGGTTAAGTTTCCTAGCCACAGACATGTGTTGTCATTTGATGAACGGGGTCACATCATTAGAGAACTATGTGATGGACAAGACCCATCTGTTAGCTTAGCACTATGATCGTTTAGTTTATTGCTATTGCTTTCTTCATGACTTATACATGTTCCTATTGTTGCGGAACGCAGTAACTTTAAAAAAAATCCTACGCACACGCAAGATCCATGAGAGGGGAGATAGTTGTTTACGTACCCTCGTAGATTGTAAGCGGAAGCGTTATGACAACGCGGTTGATGTAGTCGTACCTCTTCACGATCCGACCGATCCTAGCACCAAAGATATGTCACCTCCGTGATCTGGACACGTTCATCTCGGTGACGTCCCGCGAACTCTAGATCAAGCTGAGTGTCGAGGGAGAGTTTCGTCAGCACGACGGCGTGATGACGGTGACGATGAAGCTACCGGCGCAGGGCTTCGCCTAAGCACTACAACAATATGACCGAGGTGGAAATCTGTGGAGGGGGGCACCACACACGGCTAAGAGATCAACTTGTGTGTCTATGGGGTGTCCCCTCCCCCGTATATAAAGGAGTGGAGGAGGGGGACGGCTGGCCCCTCTATGGCACGCCCAAGGGGAGTCCTACTCCCATCGGGAGTAGGATTCCCCCCCTTCCCTAGTTGGATTAGGAGAGGAAGGAAGGGGGAGAGAGGGGGAAGGAAAGGGGGGCGCGCCCCCACCCAATTAGTATTGGGCATGGGGGGCGTGCCCCCTCCTAGGATCCCTTCTCCTCTCTCCCACTATTGCCCAATAAGGCCCGTATACTTCCTGGGGGGTCCGGTAACCTCCCGGTACTCCAGTATATGCCCGAACTCACCCGGAACCATTCCGGTGTCCAAACATAGGCTTCTAATATATCGATCGTTATGTCTCGACCATTACGAGACTCCTTGTCATGTCCATGATCTCATCTGGGACTCCGAACAACCTTCGGTACATTAAAACACATAAACTCATAATACCGATCATCATCGAACACTAAGCGTGTGGACCCTACGGGTTCGAGAACTATGTAGGCATGACCGAGACTCATCTCCGTGAAGGAAATATGCCCTAGAGGCAATAATAAAGTTGTTATTTATAGTTCCTTATATCATGATAAATGTTTATTATTCATGCTAGAATTGTATTAACCGGAAACTTAGTACATGTGTGAATACATAGACAAACAGAGTGTCCCTAGTATGCCTCTACTTGACTAGCTCGTTAATCAAAGATGGTTAAGTTTCCTAGCCATGGGCATGTGTTGTCATTTGATGAACGGGATCACATCATTAGAGAATGATGTGATGGATAAGACCCATCCTTTAGCTTAGCACTATGATCGTTTTGTTTACTGATATTGCTTTCTCCATAACTTATACATGTTCCTATGACTATGAGATTATGCAACTCCCGAATACCGTAGGAACACTTAGTGTGCTATCAAACATCACAACGTAACTGGGTGACTATAAAGATGCTCTACTGGTGTCTTCGATGGTGTTTGTTGAGTTGGCATAGATCGAGATTAGGATTTGTCACTCCGTGTATCGGAGAGGTATCTCTGGGCTCTCTCGGTAATGCACATCACTATAAGCCTTGCAAGCAATGTAATTAATGAGTTAGTTATGGGATGTAGCATTACGGAACGAGTAAAGAGACTTGCCGGTAACGAGATTGAACTAGGTATTGAGATACCCATGATCGAATCTCGGGCAAGTAACATACCGATGACAAAGGGAACAACGTATGCTGTTATGCGGTTTGACCAATAAAGATCTTCGTAGAATATGTAGGAACCAATATGAGCATCTAGGTTCCGCTATTGGTTATTGATCGGAGATGATTCTCGATCATGTCTACATAGTTCTCGAACCCGTAGGGTCCGCACGCTTAACGTTCGGTGATGATCGGTATTATGAGTTTATGTGTTTTGATGTACCGAAGGTAGTTCAGAGTCATGGATATGATCACAGACAGGACGAGGAGCCTCAGAATGGTTGAGACATAAAGATCGATATATTGGAAGCCTATGTTTGGACATCAGAATGGTTCCGGGTGAGTCCGGGCATATACCGGAGTACCGGGAGGTTACCGGAACCCCCCGGGAAGTATATGGACCTTATTGGGCCATAGTGGGAGAGAGGAGAAGGGAGCCTAAGAGGGGGCGCCCCCCCAAGCCCAACCCAAATTGGGTGGGGGCCGGCCCCCCTTTCCTTCCCCCTCTCTCCCCCTTCCTTCCTCTCCTAAGCCAACTAGGGAAGGGGGGGGGGGAATCCTACTCCCGGTGGGAGTAGGATTCCCCTTGGGCGCGCCATAGAGGAGCCGGCCCTCCCCCTCCTCCACTCCTTTATATACGGGGGAAGGAGGCACCCCATAGACACACAAGTTGATTGTTTAGCTGTGTGCGGTGACCCCCCTCCACAGATTTCCACCTTGGTCATATCGTTGCAGTGCTTAGGCGAAGCCCTGCGTCGGTAGCTTCATCATCACCGTCATCACGCCATTGTGCTGACGAAACTCTCCCTTGACACTCAGCTGGATCTAGAGTTCGCGGGATGTCACCGAGCTGAACGTGTGCAGATCATGGAGGTACCGTACCTTCGTTGCTACGATCGGTCAGATCGTGAAGACATACGACTACATCAACCGCGTTGTCATAACGCTTCCGCTTACGGTCTACGAGGGTATGTGGACAACACTCTCCCCTCTCATTGCTATGCATCACCTAGATGGATCTTGCGTGTGCGTAGGAATTTTTTGAAATTACCTTGTTCCCCAACAGTGGCATCCGAGCCAGGTCTATGCATAGATGTTATATGCACGAGTAGAACACAAAGGAGTTGTGGGCGTGGGTATATACATATTGCTTGCTGTCACTTGTTGATTCTTGATTCAGCGGTATTGTTGGATGAAGTGGCTCAGACCGACATTACGCATACGCTTACGCGAGACTGGTTCTACCGACGTGCTTCGCACATAGGTGGCTAGTGGGTGTCTGTTTCTCCAACTTTAGTTGAATCGGATTCAATGAACAGGATTCTTTCTGAAGATCAAAAAGAAATCACTATACTGCGTTGTGGTTTTTGATGCATAGGTAAGAACGGTTCTTGCTAAGCCCGTAGCAGCCACGTAAAACTTGCAATAACAAAGTAGAGGACGTCTAACTTGTTTTTGCAGGGCATGTTGTGATGTGATATGATCAAGATGTGATGAGATATAAATCGTTGTATGAGATGATCATGTTTTGTTAAAGTTATCGGCAACTGGAAGGAGCCTTATGGTTGTCTCGTTATTGAATAAGATACAAGCGCTATATAATTGTTTTACTTTGTCGCTATGTGATAGCAATAGTTGCAAAAGCAATAGTTGGCGAGACGACCATGTGACGACACGTTGATAAAGATCAAGATGATGGAGATCATGGTGTCATGCCGGTGACGATGGTGATCATGACGGTGCTTTGGAGATGGAGATCAAAGGCACAAGATGATGATGGCCATATCATATCACTTATATTTGAATGCATGTGATGTTTATCATTTATGCATCTTATTTTGCTTAGTACGACAGTAGCATTATGAGATGATCCCTTACTAAATTTCAAGGTACAAATGTTCTCCCTGAGTATTCACCATTGTGATAGTTCTTCATGCTGAGACACCACGTGATGATCGGGTGTGATAAGCTCTACGTTCACATACAATGGGTGCAAGCTAGTTTTGCACATGCAGAATACTCAAGTTAAACTTGACAAGCCTAGCATATGCAGATATGGCCTCGGAACACTGAGACCGAAAGGTCGAGCGTGAATCATATAGTAGACATGATCAACATAGTGATGTTCACCATTGAAAACTACTCCATCTCACATGATGATCAGACATGGTTTAGTTGATATGGATCATGTGATCACTTAGATGATTAGAGAGATGTCTATCTAAGTGGGAGTTCTTAAGTAATATGATTAATTGAACTTAAATTTATCATGAACTTAGTCCTTATAATATTTGCATATCTATGTTGTAGATCAATTTCTCGCGTATAGCTTCCCCATTTTATTAATGATATGTTCGTAGAGAAAACTATGTTGAAAGATGATAGTAGCAATGATGCGGATTGGATCCGTGATCTGAGGATTATCCTCATTATTGCACAGAAGAATTATGTCCTTGATGCACCGCTAGGTGACATAACTATTGTAGGAGCAAATGCAGACGTTATGAAGATTTAACAAAGCTCGGTATGATGACTACTTAATAGTTTAGTGCACCATGCTTTACGGCTTAGAACCGGGACTTAAAAAATGTTTTTGAACGCCACAGAGCATATAAGATGTTCTAAGAGTTGAAATTGGTATTTCATACTCATGCACGTATCGAGAGGTAGGAGACCTCTGACAGTACTTTGCCTACAAGATGGAGGAGAATAGCTCAACGAGTGAGCATGTGCTCAGATTGTTTGGGTACTACAATTGCTTGAATCAAGTGGGAGTTAATCTTCCAGATAAGACTGTAATTGACAAAGTTCTCTAGTCACTATCACCAACTTACTAGAACTTAGGGATGAACTATAATATGCAAGGGATGACGAAAGTAATTCCCAAGCTCTTCGCGATGCTGAAATCGGCGAAGGTAGAAATCAAGAAATAGCATCAAGTGTTGATGGTTAACAAGACCACTAGTTTCAAGAAAAGGGCAAAGGGAAAGAAAGAGGAACTTCAAAGAAGAATAGCAAGCAAGTTGCTGCTCCCATGAAAAAGCCCTAGACCCAAGCCCCCAAGCCTGGAACTGAGTGCTTCTACTGCAAAGGAAATGGTCACCCGAAGTGGAACTGCCCTAGATACTTGGCGGATAAGAAGGATGGAAAAGTGAACAAAAGTATATTTCTACATGTTATTGATATGTAATTTACTAGTGTTTATAGCAACCCCTCAGTATTTGATACTGGTTCAGTTGCTAAGAGTAGTAACTCGAAACGGGAGTTGCAAAATAAACAGACACTAATTAAGGGCGAGCTGATGATGTGAGTTGGAAGTAATTCCATGGTTGATAAGATCACCATCGCACACTCCCTTTACCTTCGGGATTAGTGTTGAACCTGAAATAAATGTTATTTGGTGTTTGCGTTGAGCATAATATGATTGGATCATTTTTATTGCAATACGATTATTCATTTAAGTCAAAGAATAATTTTTATTCTGTTTACATGAATAAAACCTTCTGAGGTCATACACCCAAGGTGAATGGTTTATTGAATCTCGATCGTAGTGATACACATATTCATAATATTAAAGCCAAAAGATGCAAAGTTAATAATGATAGTGTAACTTATATGTGGCACTGCCATTTATGTCATATTGGTGTAAAGCGCATGAAGAAACTCCATGCTGATGGGCTTTTGGAATCACTTGATTATGAATCATTTGATGCTTGCAAACCATGCCTCGTGGGAAAGATGACTAAAACTCCTTTCTCCGGAATAATGGAGCAAGCAACTGACTTATTGGAAATAATACATACTGATGTGTGCAATCCGATGAGTGTTGAGGCTCGCGGCAGGTATCGTTATTTTCTGACCTTCACAGATGATTTGAGTAGATATGGGTATATCTCATTGATGAAACATAAGTCTGAAACATTTGAAAAGTTCAAAGAATTTCGGGGTGAAGTGGAAAATCATCGTAACAAGAAAATAAAGTTTCTGCGATCTGATCATGGAGGGGAATATTTGAGTTACGAGTTTGGTCTTCATTTGAAACAATGTGAAATAGTTTCGCAACTCACGCCACTTGGAACATCACAGCGTAATGGTGTGTTTGAACGTCATAACCATACTTTATTAGATATGGTGCGATCTATGATGTCTCTTACCGATTTATCACTATCGTTTTGGGGTTATGCATTAGAGACAACTGCATTCACGTTAAATAGGGCACCATCTAAATCCATTGAGACGATACCATATGAACTGTGGTTTAGCAAGAAACCTAAGCTGTCGTTTCTTAAAGTTTGGGGCTATGATGCTTATGCAAAAAAGTTTCAACCTGATAAGCTCGAACCCAAATCGGAGAAATGCGTCTCCATAGGATACCCAAAGGAAACTGTTGGGTACACCTTCTATCACAGATCCAAAGGCAAGATATTTGTTGCTAAGAATGGATCCTTTCTAGAGAAGAAGTTTCTCTCGAAAGAAGTGAGTGGGAGGAATGTAGAACTTGATGAGGTAATTGTACCATCTCCCAAATTGGAAAGTAGTTCATCACAGAAATCAGTTCTAGTGATTCCTACAACAATTAGTGAGGAAGATAATGATGATGATCATGAAACTTCAGATCAAGTTACTACCAAACCTCGTAGGTCAACCAGAATACGTCCCGCACCAGAGTAGTATGGTAATCCTGTTCTGGAGGTCATGTTACTTGACCATGGCGAACCTACGAACTATGAGGAAGCGATGATGAGCCCAGATTCCGCGAAATGGCTTGAAGCCATGAAATCTGAGATAGGATCCATGTATTAGAACAAAGTATGGACTTTGATTGACTTGCTAGATGATTGGTGAGCCATTAAGAATAAATGGATTTTCAAGAGGAAGACGGACGCTGATAGTAGTGTTACTATCTACAAAGCTCAAATTGTCGCAAAAGGTTTTCGACAAGTTCAAGATGTTGACTACAATGAGATTTTCTCACTCATAGCGATGCTTAAGTCTGTCCGAATCATGTTAGCAATTGCCACATTTTATGAAATCTGGCAAATGGATGTCAAAACTGCATTCCTTAATGGATTTCTTAAAGAAGAGTTGTATATGATTCAACAAGAAGGTTTTGTCAATCCTAAAGGTGCTAACAAAGTGTGCAAGCTCCAGCAATCCATCTATGGACTAGTGCAAGCCTCTCGGAGTTGGAATAAGCGCTTTGATAGTGTGATCAAAGCATATAGTTTTATACAGACTTGCGGTGAAGCCTGTATTTACAAGAAAGTGAGTGGGAGCACTACAACCTTTCTGATAAGTATATGTGAGTGACATATTGTTGATCGGAAATGATGTAGAATTTTCTAGAAAGCATAAAGGAGTGTTTGAAAGGAGTTTTTCAAAGAAAGACCTCGGAGAAGCTGCTTACACATTGAGCATCAAGATTTATAGAGATAGATCAAGACGCTTGATAAGATTTTTCAATGAGTACATACCTTGACAAGATTTTGAAGTAGTTCAAAATGGAACAATCAAAGAAGAAGTTCTTGCCTGTGTTGCAAGGTGTAAAGTTGAGTAAGGACTCAAAACCCGAGCATGGCAAAAAATAGAAAGAGAATGAAAAGTCATTCCCTATGCCTCAGTCATAGGTTTTATAAAGTATGTTATGCTGTGTACCAGTCCTATTGTATACCTTAGCATAATTTTGGCAAGGAAGTACAATAGTGATCTAGCAGTAGATCACTGGACAGCGGTCAAAATTATCCTTAGAGGACTAAGGAAATATTTCTCGGTTATGGAGGTGATAAAAGAGTTCGTCGTAAAGAGTTACGTCGATGCAAGCTTTTTACACCGATCTAGATGACTCTAAGTCTTGATCTAGATACATATTGAAAGTGGGAGCAATTAGCTAGAGTAGCTCTGTGCAAAGTATTGTAGACATAGAAATTTGCGAAATACATACGGATCTGAATGTTGCAGACCCGTTGATTAAACTTCTCTCACAAGTGAAACATGATCGCGCCTTATTACTCTTTTGGTGTTAATGACATAGCGATATGAACTAGATTATTGACTCTAGTAAACCCTTTGGGTATTAGTCACATGAAGCTGTGAAATAATCACATAAAGATGTGAACTATTGGTGTGAAATCACATGACAATGTGAACTAGATTATTGACTCTAGTGCAAGTGGGAGACTGAAGGAAATATGCCCTAGAGGCAATAATAAAGTTGTTATTTATATTTCCTTATATCATGACAAATGTTTATTATTCATGCTAGAATTTTATTAATCGGAAACTTAGTACATGTGTGAATACATAGACAAACAGAGTGTCCCTAGTACGCCTCTACTTGACTAGCTCGTTAATCAATGATGGTTAAGTTTCCTAGCCATGGACATGTGTTGTCATTTGATGAACGGGATCACATCATTAGAGAATGATGTGATGGATAAGACCCATCTGTTAGCTTAGCAATATGATCGTTTAGCTTACTTGCAGGATCGAAAGTATGTCTAGAGGGGGGGGGTGATTAGACTACTTGACCAAATAAAAATCTAGCCTTTTTCCAATTTTAGTTCTAGGCAGATTTTAGCAACTTAGCACAAGTCAAGCAATCAACCTACACATGCAATTCTAAGAGTATGGTAGCGGAATGTAAAACAATTGCAGATGAAGGTAAAGGGGAGAGTTTGGAGTGTGCAAACGCAATTGGAGACACGGACATTTTTGGCGTGGTTCCGATAGGTGGTGCTATCGTACATCCACGTTGATGGAGACTTCAACCCACGAAGGGTAACGGTTGCGTGAGTCCACGGAGGGCTCCACCCATGAAGGGTCCACGAAGAAGCAACCTTGTCTATCCCACCATGGTCGTCGCCCACGAAGGACTTGCCTCACTCGGGTAGATCTTCACGAAGTAGGCGATCTCCTTGCCCTTACAAACTCCTTGGTTCAACTCCACAATCTTGACGGAGGCTCCCAAGTGACACCTAACCAATCTAGAGACACCACTCTCCAAGAGGTAACAAATGGTGTGTTGATGATGAACTCCTTGCTCTTGTGCTTCAAATGATAGTCTCCCCAATACTCAACTCTCTCTCGTAGGATTGGATTTGGTGGAAAGAAGATTAGAGTGGAAAGCAACTTGGGGAAGGCTAGAGATCAAGATTTATGTGGTAGGAATGGAATATCTTGACCTCAACACAAGTGTAGGTGGTTCTTTCTCAGAAAATGTATGTTGGAAGTGTAGGCATATTTTGATGGCTCTCTCCATGAATGAAGAGTGGGTGGAGGGGTATAAATAGCCTCCACACAAAATCTAACCATTACACACAAATCACCAAACTCGGTGGGACCGAATCATGAAACTCGGTCAGACTGATTTAGTTCAAAATGTGAACGTTAGGATTCTCGGTGGGACTGACATGTCAACTCGGTGGGACCGATTTTGTTAGGTTTAGGGCATAAAGTAATCTCAGTGACACTGATTACACAAACTCGGTGAGACCGATTTTGGTAATGGACTAACACAGAGTTGGTCAGGCAAACTCGGTGGGACCGATTCGCTCATCTCGGTTGGACTGAAGTGTTACGAAATGGAAACAGAGAGTTTACATTGCAATCTCGGTGGGACTGATCGCTCATCTCGGTTTGACCAAAACGTTACGAAGGGGAAACATAGAGATTACAATCCCATCTCGGTGAGACCGAGATCCCTATCGGTGAGACCGAAAAGACTAGGGTTTCTAGCAGTGGCTATGTCAACTGAACTCGATGGAGCTGGATAGAAAATTTCGGTGTGGCCGAGTTTGACTTTTGGTTTGGGACATATGTGGATGTGAGAAAGTAGTTGAGGGTTTTGGAGCATATCACTAAGCACTTTGAGCAAGCAAGCCATTAGTCAACACCTCATCCCCTCTTAATAGTATTGGCTTTTCCTATGGATTCAATGTGATCTTGGATCAATTGAAATGAAAAGATGTAGAGTCCTGAGCTTTGAGCTTGAGCCAATTCTTTGTCCTTAGCATTTTGGGGGGTCCACTTTTCTCATCCATGCCATGCCAATCATTGAGCTTTCCTGAAATGTTTATCTTGAAATAGCATTAGCTCAATGAACTAAGGAATTACCAAAACCACCGAGTGATAGTTGCACTTTCAATCTCCCCCTTTTTGGTAATTGATGACAACATATAGATCAAAGCTTTGACAAATGATAAAAATTAAAAGAAACATCTTCGCTTTGAGAAGTATGTGATAAGTAAGAGCTCCCCCTAAATTTGTGCATTATTTAAAAGTTTCTTTTGAATGCAAATGCACAATCGATTAGGATCATGGGTTACTCTTCCATGTCACATACATCTTGGTGGAGCGCTAAAAAATGATAGGGATTAAAAGCATGCACTCATCACCAAGCAAGTGAATGATCATATAAGGAATGTAAAGGATAGCATCATTCAACCAAACACTAATGTAGCAAATGATCAAACACATGATCAAAAAAGTATCTCACACAAGGACACGATAAAGAAGTTCAACCAAAATAGCAAGAGAGATCAAAAGGAGCAACACTCTCTCTCGAAGCCTATGATCTATACATTTTTCTCCCCCTTTGGCAACAAGTTACCAAAAAGTTCAAAAATGCATAGTGCTAAATGACTTTCAGGCTTGATCTTCGGGAGGTGGTGTAGAGAGAACTCCAAGGACGAAGGCTTCCGATGAAGTAGTTGGAGCTGATGGAGTGGGTGCTGGAGGTGGCACTGGAGCTGTGGCTACTGGTGCTGACACTGAAGCTCGAGTATCTGTCACAGGCACTGCAGCAGACCTTGGACCTCGTGGCACTCTCTTGAAAGCATGAGTAGTGTAATTTCCTTTCTTCTCCTCTTCTTCCTCCTATAGTTGCTCAGCTGCAGTTTGGATCTCAGTTACCTTGACATCCAGATCATAGAACTTCTGCTCAACAATCCTCTCCAAATTCTCCTGGTTCTTAGTCAGGGTGGCCAAGCCCTTCTCAGTCCTCAGGGTGGATTGGATCAGATATCCAAGCTGATCTTGCTTGGTCTTCAAGAAAACCTGAGATGCCTGTTCAGCAGTTGGCATTCTTGCAGCTTTCTCTGCCCTTGCCTTCTCTCTCTTCTCATGTGCTTGCACAGATGATGGATCTTCCCCAGTCATTACAACAATATTGTCTTCAAAATCAGGGTAGATGGGCAGGTGCTCCTTATCCAAAAGATATGTGCATGTGCCCATCTTTGAGTTGATGAGCTCCTGAATTTGTGGGGCATACCCACAGCTTCTCTTTTGGTCAGCAGCAATCCTCTTGATTGTCTCAACAATCAAGCTCATGACCTTGAACTTCTGTGGGACATCAAATATGTGCAGCAAGTTTATAGCATGTCCTCTGATCATCTTGTGATCACCTGACTTGGGTAGCAGTGTGTGCTTCAGAATCCAGTGTATGGTAGGCAGACTAGACAACAAGTAGTGGATAGATCCAAACTTGTGTGTATCCAAAGCAGCATCTGGGATCTCTTTGTACATGTTGGACATTGTGTTGTGGTCTTTCTTCTTCTCAGCATATATATCCAAGTCATCCCCACTTTCTTTTGGGGCATTGATCAACTGAGCCCATTCATCAACAGTCGATTGGTACCTGGTACCCTCAGACATCCAAACTATCCTTCCATCTGGATAGAAATGGGAAATGGAGTAGAACTGCATGATCAACTCATCAGTCCACTTGGTGAGCTTTTGTGCAACAAATTCATCAACTCCACATGCCTTGAAGCTGTCATACACTCCAGGGTAGTGATCCTCATTCTTCTGGATGTATTCCTGGTCCACCCATTTCATGTCACATACAATGGGCTTCTTGTCAAGTAACACTGTCTCATAGAAGTCCTGTTGTTCCTTAGTGTGAAACCTGTAGTCCACAGCAGTCCTCCTCCTGATAGCATATGGATCAGACTCTCTCCATAGTCTCAATCCTGCATCCTTCCTGATTTTCATGTTTTCTGCAACTGGATGTGCATCATTGTGGTCAGGGATCTTGGGTTTCAACTTCCTCAACACTTGAGTTTCATCTTCTTCAGTAGCTTTAGGCGCTAGGGCCTTGTTCTTTTCCTCAGCAGAAATGTTTCTAGTGCTTCTCTTGGGCTTCTGAGCTGGAGCAGTAGCCTTGGGAGCTGCTTTGGGCTTAGATGGAGCAGCCCCTGATCTGATTGCATCTCCCATGAGCTTTTGAGCTTTGGGTGCTGGTGCAGCATCCTCTTCCTCTTCATCATCATCTCTCATAATTGATGATCTGCCAAGCACTCTGGTAGTGGTCTTCTTGACCATTTCCTTCCTTTTCTTTCTTTCTCTAGCAGCCTCTTCAGATGGCTTGGAGGTTTTAGCAGTGGATGCTCTGACTTCTAAGGTTGGCACCCTCTTGGCAGGGGCCTTCTTATGCATCCCTGGCTTAACTGTGGCAGCTGAGCCATACTCCTTTTTCAGCACCTTTTTCTTGAAGCTGAATTCTTCCTCAACAGCCACATAATCCTCATCCTCAGAATCTGAGGTCTTCTTCTTTCTTGTTCTGGTGGCTGCCTTTCACAAGTTACTTGGTGTGCTCCTGCTGCCATCATCAGAAGAATTGGAGGGACTAGTGCACTCACTCAATTGAACCTGCTCCTCACACTTGTTTTGGCTATCACTTTAGTCAAACATCTTGCAAGCAAACTGTCAGTAGACCCTGTGAATAGATTATAGATGAGGTAGAGAAGATGAGCATCACAAAGTGCAGGAGTTTTGCAAAACAAATGACTTAAAAACTTAGTTTTAGTTCTTCACAGAAAGCATTTCGGATCTACCGATTTGTAAACTCGGTGATACCGAAGCAGTTTTGGAACCTAAACTAGTGAACTCGGTCAGACTGAGTCACAGTTCGGTGGCATCGAGATTGCTAGGGTTTCATAGATAATTGAACTCGGTCACACCGATTTGCAATTTTCGGTCAGACCGAAAACACATGTGCAATGGCCTAAGCCAAATCGGTGAGACCGATTTCTACAACTCGGTCGGTCCGAGATGAATTCGGCGGAGACCTAACCCTAAATTTTCAAATCAAAACTAATCTACAGGACGTTTTCGCTGGATAGGATGATTTCATACGTGGCGAGAATCATGGCAACGCAATGTGCTAAGAATCAGAGTTGTGGATTAGCACAAAGATCAAGTTCATACCCTAGTTCGATGGCGAACTTGCTATGGCGGCAACGGCAGGACAGATTGCCGTTGACGGCGACGGAGACCAGCGGCGGGAGGTCGTTGGCAACGAGAGGATGCTCCGGAGACCCGAAGTGGTAGAGTAGGTTAGGCGCGGGCGAAGGGGTTTCGGAAAAATTTCCAAAATTTGGACCATCGGTATATATTACCTGACCTTGTCGGTGTGACCGAGTGGAACAACTCGGTGGCATCGAGATGCAAAACTGCAGGCAGTTACTGCGACTCGGTGTGACTGAAAGGTTCTAATCGGTTGCACCAAGATTGAAAACCTAGATCAACTAAGTGATCTCGGTAGGACCGAAAAGGATGAATCGGTCAGACCGAGATACACAAAGAGGTTTTGGAAGTTTAAGTCTATGACGAATCGGGAACTCCGAGTGCTCCTCACACAAAGTGGTTCGAATCTGACTTGTTCAAACTTTGTGATGTAGCATGAATAGAGTTTGAGACGAGAAAAGCATAGATAGCTAGAGGGAGTTCTTAGGCATTCTTGTCCATCCATTTGGCAAGAGAGAAAAAGTCCAAACAATCAAAGCAACAAATGGATGTCCTCGAATGAGTAAAATATGCAACCAACATGCTCACACAATAATATAGCAAAAGAAATATGTGACAAGCATGCACAAACACTCTAGCATCTATGAAAAAATTGGCGATGACTAGGTTATCTATATATGAGCATATTTACTTAGGAGTCAAATGAGAACATTTGATCGTAGGTCATACTCATCGTTTAAGCACAAGTGGGGATGCCACTTTTACATAAAGCATTGTTGTGTTCACACCATTAGAGTTGCTTTAGCTCACTTGATTAGAGTAAAGCTCCCCCTAGATGTGATATCCCCACTAAGAGGGATCAACTAACCTTGGGTTTTGTTGATGATGACTTCATGTAGGTGTTGAAGATGTGGATGCTCAATGTTGATGTAGATCATTCGGAGCAATCCTTTGGAGTGAGTTGCACTTTCAATACCTACATGGGTTAGTCCCACAAGGAACAAACAAGGATATCCATAGACATAGAGTGATGTGTACACAAGATGGTGTCCATGGAAGCATTAGGTTACCTTGTCCCTTGTCTTACCAACAAGAGGGTTTGTGACTCCTTGAACTAGTGCAAGATATGAAAGTTGTTTGCACTTGTCCTTGCCAAAGTGATGTGAGTGAAGTATGTTGGCAGAGTCACCCTCAAGAACTCTCTAGTTCTTCTTCTTCGGGATCCACACCATCTTGATGGGAATCCTTGGAGTTGTAGTCATACTTGATGAAATAGAACTTGATGTAGTCTTGGGAACCCACTTGACCAAGGCCTTAGGAGCTTCTTCAAATGCATCAATCTCCTCTTGAAGCTTGTCCTTGCCCTTTTGCTTGTGCTATTGTGGTGGAATATCATCTTGAGATTGTGTTCCTTTGAAAGAAGTAGGATCATACTTCTCTTGTTGAGGAACAAACTTCGTTTTGGGGTATTGATCTTCTTCCCACTCAACTCCATTGGCATTGAACTTTCATTCCAAACCAACACCTTGATTCTTCCGGTATCTTCCTTGCTTGTGTACAATTTCCTCAAATTGCTTACTTCCGGCAAGGCTCTTGTAAACAGCTTTCTCTATAATTCCCTTCAATAAGCTATTTTCTTGCTCAAGTGTAACTTGGCTAAGAGAATCATTAGTGGAATCACGAGAACTACTACAGGCAACAACATTGGATTTAGCATGATTGTTGTGATGACCCACAAGTATAGGGGATCTATCGTAGTCCTTTCGATAAGTAAGACTGCCGAACCCAACGAGGAGCAGAAGGAAATGATAAGTGGTTTTCAGCATGGTATCTGTGCAAGCACTGAAATAATAGGTAACAAATAGTTTTGTGATAGGATAATTTGTAACGAGCAACAAGTAGCAAAAGTAAATAAAGTGCAGCAAGGTGTCCCAATCCTTTTTGTAGCAAAGGACAAGACTGGACAAACTCCTATATGATGTAAAGCGCTCCCGAGGACAACTGGGAATATCGTCAAGCTAGTTTTCATCACGATCATATGATTCACGTTCGGTACTTTGATAATTTGGTATGTGGGTGGACCGGTGCTTGGGTGCTGCCCTTACTTGGACAAGCATCCCACTTATGATTAACCTCTATCACAAGCATACGCAACTACAACAAAAGTATTAAGGTAAACCTAACCATAGCATGAAACATATGGATCCAAATCAGCCCCTTACGAAGCAACGCATAAACTAGGGTTTAAGCTTCTGTCACTCTAGCAACCCATCATCTACTTATTACTTCCCAATGCCTTCCTCTAGGCTCAAATAATGGTGAAGTGTCATGTAGTCGCCGTTCACATAACAGCACTAGAGGAGAGACAACATACATCTCATCAAAATATCGAACGAATACCAAATTCACATGACTACTAATAGCAAGACTTCTCCCATGTCCTCAGGAACAAACGTAACTACTCACAAAGCATATTCATGTTCATAATCAGAGGGGTATTAATATGCATATAGGATCCAAACATATGATCTTCCACCAATTAAACCAACTAGCATCAACTACAAGGAGTAATTAACACTACTAGCAACCCACAGGTACCAATCCCGGGCTTAGAGACAAGAATTGGATACAAGAGATGAACTAGGGTTTGGAGAGGAGATGGTGCTGGTGAAGATGTTGATGGAGATTGCCCTCTCCCGATGAGAGGAGCGTTGGTGATGACGATGGCGATGATTTCCCCCTCCCGGAGGGAAGTTTCCTCGGCAGAACAGCTCTGCCAGAGCCCTAGATTGGTTCCGCCTCATGGCGGCGGAGTCTTGTCCGGAAAGATGGCTTATGATTTTTTTCCTCATTGAAAGACTCCATATAGCAGAAGATGGCCATCGGAGGGCCACCAGGGGGCCCACGAGGTAGGGCGCGCCCAGGGGGGTACGTCGCGCCCCACACCCTCTTGGGCAGGGTGTGGCCCCCTGGTGAATTTCTTGTGTTCAGTATTTTTTATATATTTTGAAAACGTCTTCCGTGAAGTTTCAGGACTTTTGGAGCTGTGCAGAATAGGTCTCTAATATTTGCTCCTTTTCCAGCCAAGAATCCCAGCTGTCGGCATTCTCCCTCTTTATGTAAACCTTGTAAAATAAGAGAGAATAGGCATAAGTATTGGGACATAATTTGTAAGAACAGCCCATGATGCAATAAATATCGATATAAAACACTACAAAAAAAGACACATCCGTGACATTTTGGGCCGAACGAATTTTTTTTCTGTCATACATATGACACTTCTATGACGATAATTGTGACAAAACCCGGTATCATCATAGATGTGGTAGGCTCCTACTTATATGACAAAAAATCATGACAGAAAATGGGCTTTTCATCCTGGGCGGGCCGGAGACGCAGCTGCATGACATTCTTCAGGCCGTCCATGATGGAAAAAACCGTGGTAGAAGCGAGGGTGGGAATTTCGGGGAGTTCCCAATTACGGTGGGAGGTCGGGGGACGAGCGATGCGCGTTTCTCTCGTACACGTACACGCATGTGCGCGAGGCGTTGGCTCTAATTGAACCCGAGCGAGGCGTTGGGCTCTAACTGAACCCGAGCGATTGCACTGCAGGCTATGCGTTACTGAACCCGAGCGGTCGATAGATGGTTGTTAACGGAACCCGATCGAGCGATTCCTTTGCTACTGCTGCTAACTGAAGCCGGTCGATTGGATGAACAGTGAGCGTTGC
>NC_041380.1:310829241-310907655 GCF_002162155.2 Triticum dicoccoides | reverse complement strand
GAACAGGACCCCGTGGTGTGGAGGGCTGGATGATAGGTAGACGGTGGAGGGGTGCCCGTGGAGGGGTGGTTGAATAGTAGCCGGTGGAGTAGCGCGCGGTGGAGGCTGGATGAACAGGAGCCCGTGGAGGCTGGAGGAGGTCGACGGTAGCCCGTGGAGGTTGGAGGAGGTCGACGATGGAGATGAACAGTATCCCGTGGAGTCCCGTTTTGCAGTACGCCACACCCCTCCCGATGAACAGGACCCCCGTTTCGACCGTAGCGCTCCAACACCAGTCCGTTTCGTCCGTTTTGCGGTACGCCACACCCCTACCGATCAACAGGACCCCCGTTTCGACCGTAGGAGGTCCATTTCGTCTGTTTTGCGGTACGCCACACCCCTCCTGATCAACAGGACCCCCGTTTCAACCGTAGGAGGTCCGTTTCCTCCGTTTTCCGGTATGGCAGACCCCTCCCGATCAACAGGACCCCATTTCGAACATAGGAGGCCCGTTTCCTCCATTGCGCAGTACGCCAGGCCTCGTTTCCATCGCCTGTTCCGTCCAAGCCCTCCCGATGAATATGACCACGCATTCCGTTCCGACCCAGCTGGTTGGCTCCCACGCGTTCCATTGCCTCCCGATGAACATGACGCATTCCGTTGCCTCCCCATGAACACGACGTATTCCGTTGCCTCCCCATGAACACGACGACGACGCTCTTTCTCCGTTCCGACCCAGCCATGTACACGAGTCCTGGCCGTACGTATGCGCGAGTAGGCGTTCGAGACCCCGCCCGTATGTACACATATGTGGCCACATTTTCTTTCTTGCACCCTGGCCACTGTACGTACGTGTACATGCTACGTGCGCGCCTCTACTATAGCATGTACGCGCCTCTACTACGACACGTGCGCGCCTCTACATCCACCAGTATATATGTACGTACACGATCGCGACCAGAATGACAACGCTACGTACGCTTCGACCAGGTGGGTCCTGACTATGAGGCACTTCCTTGCCTGCAAAGATGTAGCTGGTGGGTCCCAGCAGTCAGGGGGGCGAATCGTTTTTTTTTGCCCGGACGCACTTCCTTGCGTGCGAAGATGTAGCTGGTGGGTCCCAACAGTCAGGGGGAAACGTTTTTTCGCGAAATACAGTGGCCCGTCCGGTGGCTCCTAGCTGTTAGGTGGAGGAATCATTATTTTCCGCGTAATAAGGAGGCATTTCCTTGCTGCGGCCGTGGACCCAGCTGTCAGCCTCTCCACGTACAGTCCACGTCCGATGGAAGTCGTTCCTTGACCACATTGACCATGCCGCGCCGAGGGTACCAGGGCGGTGGACGACGGTGAGGCCTAGGAAGGGGACGACGGGGAGCCGGGGAAGACACGGCAGCGGAAGCCCGCGTGGAGAGGAGTATGAGGGTTCACTGGTTCAGCTACGGTGTGAGGCTGCCGTCGCCGCAGGGCCTGGCTAGCGGTGGGAATAGTAGGGGCGGTGAGGCCTCCGCGGTAGCACAGCCGGCCATGGGAGGCAGGAGCATGCGGCACGACCGGCGCTGCTTTGGGCGGCTGGAGCAAGAAGACCAGAGGTTGAAGAAGCACTACGGCCGTTGGATGGACATCGTACGGTCACTGGAGCTAGAATCGTTCATATTGACTAAAGTTGACAAAGGCCCCCGTCCTAGTCAACTTAGTAGGTCCACAAGTCAGCCTCCCACCATGGCGGGTCCTAACTAGCAGGGGAGTATTCATTTTTTGTGCATAAAAAGGAGGCACTTCCGGTGGGTCCGAGCTGACAGCGGGGGGAACGTTTTTTCATGAACTACGCTGGCCCATCTGGTGGGTCCCAGCAGTCAGGGGGGAAACATTTTTTTCGTGAAATAAGGTGTCCCGTCCGGTGGGTCCCTGCTGTCAGGTGGAGGAATAATTATTTTGCGCGTAATAAGGAGGCACTTCCTTGCGGCCGCCTGGACCCAGCTGTCAGCCTCTCCACGTACAGTACTCTTCCGATGGAAGTCGGTCGTTGACCACATTGACCATGCCGTGCCGAGAGCACCAGGGCGGTGGTCTGGACGATGGCGAGGCCTAGGAAGGGGACGGCGCGGAGCCGGGGAAGACGCGGCAGTGGAAGCCCGCGGAGAGAGGAGTACGAGGGTTCACTGGTTCGGCTGCAGTGGGAGGCTACCGTCGCTGCAGAATAACAGGGGGTGTGGGTGAGTAGAGGGATGGCCTCGCCAGCGGTGGGAGTAGTACGGGGCGGTGAGGCCTTCGCGGCATCACAGCCGGCCACGGGAGGCAGGAGCACGCGACACGACCGGCGCTGCTTTGGGCGGCTGGAGCAAGAAGACCAGAGGTTGAAGAAGCACTACGGCCGTTGGATGGACATCGTACGATCACTGCAGCTTGAATCGTTTATATTGAGTAAGTTGACAAAGCCCTTGGTATGCGTCAACTTAGTAGGCCCACAGCTCGGATTTGGCAGAGAACATATAGCCCATTTGCTATTTTTAAGAATGTACATCCCATTTTTTAATTCTAATGGAATTTACTACACCCCATTTACAATTTGTTAAAAGTACATCCCAACTTCTAGCTAGGACAACGATTAATAATTTCAAACAACCGCTCAAAACAGAATTAAAAAAAAATCCCACATTTTGATGGGATCCGAAATATTTTTATCCGAAATTTCTAGTCAGGTTAAATATAATTTCAAACTAAAGTTGTATTACGTTAAAATCCAACGAAATATTGCGCGCGCAAGAAGTAATGAAATTAAAATTTTCAAATTCCAAAAATAATTTATTTTTCAAACTAATTACGTGTTTGGTGCATAGTAACTGTCCATTTATCATAATCACATCCCATTTATTATTTCTTAAAGTCCATTTTCTTGTTAAGCCTAATGCATATCTCCTAGGAAAGTTTGCAGCCCAGTGGGGCAGAGAATAACAAGTTGACCCGGATATTGTGTACAACTGTCGGCCCAGTTGCATTGCTGATGTTGAAAAAAGGCCTGTGTAGTACAATACAACCTAACATGGTTACTCAGCCCACATTCAGCGATGCCGGAAAGGCCCAAACAAGGCTTCTATAGAACCTTTTGAAGTCACTGAGCTCAATTAATAACTTAAGAAAAAAGTTAGATTACAGTGGAACCTAATTAAAAGCTATCCCGAGCAAATAAATAATTCAATGGGTCCCACTTTTGCGTGTGCGCGTGTGTGTGCGTGTGTGTGTGTGAGAGAGAGAGAGACCCATCGGTCGATGCTCTTAAATACATATTTCAGCCATATGCATTGCTGATGCTCAGTAAAAACTTGTATAGTTGACACAATCATATAGAACATCATAGCACACTGAACTTGCATACAAAATTTTTACGCAGGCGGCACAATCAGGATGGAAGCAGTGGATCTCTACGGGAAGGGCTATGTTGAAACCAACGAAGTCGTACATAACGGTTCATCGTCTTTATCAATGACAGGGAAATATCTTGAATGTTGTGCAAAGAAAACAGACAGACAACACAATAAGTTCTGCTAGCACATTAAGTTGACGTACAACCCTTTCTAAAAAAAGTTCAGGTACAAAATTAGAACAGGTCACAATCAAATGTACTGGCATATCAGTGCTTCACACCCATAGCTCGGATTTAACTAGTATCTGACAAGATTCAGTTGTTACCTCAAATTAGAGCACATCCAGGCAGCCAACCTTGCCTCTTCTCCCAAAGAAGCAACACGGGGAAAGTCTGACGTTGACTCCTGTAATGGACATCGTCGACGGACCCTGGCACCAGCGGCGGTGGCAGGACTTCGATTGATGGATTGACCACTTCTTCGACATGCACGAACACTCGATATAGGTACATCCCTAACGTGGTCTGTGACGGCCTTGGTGGCGACGAATAGTACAACCCCGGTTCCTGCACCGGTATCTCAACACCAATCTCCTTCGGTATGGTGGACAGCTTCTTCATCCATGCCATAGCCGTCATAGCCCAGCTATCTGGCGGAACAAACATACTTAGGAGCTCACCTCCAAGGTCGTTGATAAGCTCGTTCATGGACTCGCTATTCCAAGCACGTCGAGGCATGCCGTGGAAGGTAAGCTTTGTTAAAAACTCAAGCTCATAGGGCACCGAGCCCCATCCTGGGTGCCACCGATCAAATCTCACCAGCGCGCCATCGCAGAACAAACGCCGGGAATATTCGAACACACGACTACAGTTGAAAGTTGTCCGGAACTTGACGAAGAAATCAGCCGGTGGCGGACAGACTTCGACGAGCAAGTCACTTATTTGGATGCCGTGCGCAATTCCAAGAGCTTTGACAAGGTCGTCCGGCGAGACGGGAGGCCGGTCGCCGTTGATGGTTACCGTCAGCACTTTGCCGGCAAACTGGTCGTCAAGCGCCGCCATGCCACTGTTGACCGATAGCACACCGCGACCGAAGGCAGGACTAACCAAATTCTCATGCATGCCCAATCAACGCCCTGCCGCGATGCATGCAGTGGTCGTTCTGGTGCATCAAGGACGGATGCAGATCGTTCCACACTTGAGAAGAGGAAAATGGAAAGGTAGAACGCAGCAGCAGAGGAAGAGAACGCTGGCTAACGAGGCTGGGAGGGGATCGAGCAGGAAGTTAATGCTCCATGCCTAAAGGTTTTGGGAAAACCCGATTTTCATAAGGTGACTTATACTCACCTAAACGAAGGGAGTATTCCTTAACTAGAGAATGTTGTGTCTCCCACTCACGCGCTCAAAAAAAACTACGACACATTTTTTTATCGGTTTGCATAGGTCCCACCTATCAGGAAGGATGGGCACATACACGAACAGGTACGACTCATCTGTCTACCCGCATAGCCTTTTTGTTTAGTCTATGTAGCCGTCTAATCAACTGCCTGCATGCCACTTCTCCCATTTACTTCTCCATCGGGAACCGATTCTCCTCGGCTTCTTCACCTCCCCTTCGTCTTCATTTGCATCCAAACCCCACTGTGTTCACATTGTTTTAACCTCTTTAAATAATCATCTACTACTTCAGTTAGACTAGCCATCTAATCCTAATTCTCCAAACCATAGCCCTCCATTCCAGCGGTTCCAAATGGTGGAAGAGGTCGAGATGCAGGTTTTTAGCGTCCAACATGTCCTTGTCGAAGGCTCGATGCACATAGTTGCCACCGTTACCATACACCCAAGGGTTTTTCGACAGTGGATCAACAATGTATCCAACTCCCTCGAAAAGGTAGGGGCGAGGGTCATCGGTCTCGACACAGAGTACATGGAGCGTGCCCCTGGGAAGATCCAGCGCGGCGCCGTCCTTCAGCTGTGCCATGAAGATGATGTTTTGGTGTACCACATCATACACTCGCCCTCCATACCACGTGAGCTTCATGATTTCTTGTCTTAGGAGGATGTATACTTCTGTGGGGCAGCCATCGAAGGGGACAAACAGAAGCTCGAGCCGTACAACCTTGATTTGAAAAGCATCGCTGACCTACAAACCATAATCAAAATTACTGTAGAATATTGTGATAAACAGACACCATCCCTATTTGATGTAGCAAATTTTGTGCTCAGTACAAATCTTCAGAAGGGTGACGAGACGGTGGCATTAAGGTCGTCTAGATGGGAGAATTATCCCTTGACGTACGAGCGGATAAAATATGATGCCCTCGATGCCCGTGTGAGTTTCGAGATAGTTGCAAGGTCCAAAGAGCTTGTTGCGAAGCCGTCTCCCACAAAGAATGAGAAGAAGAAGAAGAAGAAGAAGAAGAAGAAGAAGAAGAAGAAGAAGAAGAAGAAAAGGCTGCACCAATAGGAGGGCATTATGGATGGATGAACTATTTCCTCTCTTGTAAAAAAATTATTCCCTCTCGGTGTATATTGATATAGATGGACTATTTCGATGGTGTGCATGTCTTTGGAACAGAGTAGTAGCATGGGTCCGCTTGACTATAAGGAACTATTTATCCGCATATATAGCTTTCTCTGCTACTCCTTCTAGTGATTGGTATGCAGTGCATGTGTCCGTAGACATGACAACTTGTCCATGGAAGTTCAACCACGGCGACCATCACGTTTCATCTCGCGATTCCCACGACGCCTCTCCAACCGACAGCACCACGCCCCCCAACGTGCGCCTCACCCCTCTCGGCCGCACCACCCCTCTGCCTTTGTGTGCATGACATGTGGGCCACCTAAAATGGAGCGAGCATCAAGTTTCTACCATAGCCACCCACGATTCCCACGACGCCACTCGAACCCATGAAACCACACGTCCCCCGACCTGCGGCTCACCCCTCTGCCTACTGGAGCATTACATGTGGACCAGTCACCTATCGGGTCCACATGTTATTGACTCAAAGGTAGGTGTAGTAAGGCGCCAAAGCTCAGCCCCGACGGCCCTGAGAGGGAAATGTAACTCCTGCGCCAGGGCTTGTGGTGCTCCCGCAGCATGAACTCGTGCCAAACTCGAGATTTGTTTCTTTACTATACATGCATGCAATGATTTAATGGACATTGTAATCTTAACATGTGATGGGGATCTCTAAATTTGAATTTGAAACTTATAAAATTAAAAGATTCAAAACAAATAAACTAGGAGAGAGGGAGTATATCGTAGGATGTGTCCCATACAAAATAAGTCCCCTGGTTTGTCACCGCGAAGATGCGGTTAGAAAGGAGCACAACGTCTTCCTACTCGTACGACAACAAATCGGCCGCAGACAGCATGATCTGTCTTTGACCGCCATGTGCAAGGTTCATGCTACCTTATTCAATCTCACCGTGGTTCCATCGTACCAATTCATGCGGTGGCCCGTTGCATGGCTGATCCCAATGTTGGATAAAGGTTCTACGGGAACGGTGTCACCATTGTAAATGTTGTGCAAATTGATGTTGGTACCCTCCCGTACATATGCAAGCCAGTCTCCACTCGCATCGAGCCTAACCTATGAAACAGTGGGCAGGGGGAGAATTAGGAAATGGACATGGAAGTAGTCTTTAGAATGCATTTACTACGTGATCGAACTCATCTTACCTGCTCATCGGAGGAAATCCGAGTGCCCCTCAACGTCGGCATATCAAGGGGCGTCAATTTGCAACTACGGCCACGCCGCGCTGGAGAGACCCCCAAGGAAACATCCTCGTGCGTTCCATGGAACATCAAGATGCATTTGTATGCGTAGTTTATCTTGTGAGAGAAAAGGATGAACGAGGGAAGGCCTCTAGAGATAGAGATGGACACTACTACTACCAATGTGCTTGCCCGTGCGTTGCAATGGATCCAAAGTAGTAGAATAATACTTGTTCACATTCTTGAAATATAAACACTCTAGTTTTGATATACATGTGTCAGCAGACATGACAGCTTGTCCATGGAAGTTGAACCACGGTGACCATCACGTTTCTTGTTTCTACCACTGCCACACCCACACGCGATTTCCATGACGCCGCTCCAACCCACGGCACGATGTCCCCCAGCGTGGACATGGATCCTATGACGTGGCTGTCACTGCCTTGCCCTGCCTTTCCTTCGCTGACAGGTGGGACCCATGCTTATGGGTCTCACATGTCAGTGACAGAATGGTAGGATTGTTTGCGTCAGGGGATCCTCACCCCCCCGACGTGCCCCTCATCCCTCTTGGCCCCACCGCTCCTATGCCTTTGTTTGCATGACATGCGGGCCAACTGAACTGCGGCGACCATCAACTTTCTACCATAGACACACGTGATTGGACGCGGTTTGCCTGCTCCGCTGCTGTGCTCCGATCCGTACTCCCGCACCATATTTTCATCCAGCGGCTGTGACACATTTCGTCCCAGGCATCAATCCTCAGCTGGAGTACTTATGTACTACAGGTAGTACCCGCCGGTGTGGCCATCTACCGCCTCGTAACGCCCCGACGCCCAGCTGTGGCACCCTCACCATGGCCACGCCACCACCGACCGGTTCATCTCGAATGAGTGAGTCGCGGACCACGCCACCACCATGAGAATGACATGTGGGCCAGCCGCATTTAAGGTCCGCATGTCATTGACTCATAGGCCGGGTACTAAGCCACTGAAGTTCGGTCCCGTGGGCCCCGAGAGGGAAATGTAACTCCTGCGGCAGGCCTTGTGGTGTTCCCGCAGTACGAGCTCGTGCCAAAACTGGAATTTGTTTCTTACTAGTACCAACTAGTACTAGTAAGGTACACATGCATTGCACGCATGAGATTCTGGTGGTTTGTGCATTATGCTTCTACATGTGGAGCTTTCTGGATTCTAACATGTGGCAAAATCTGGTGGAATGTAAGGTTAGGCAAGTTTGATTAACTTAGGTGAGTGTTTGGTTCAAGCCACACCTTAGGCAAGCCACGCTAAGGCCCCACATGACATACACACAAAAAATGTGGCAAGATTCCCTTAGGCTTGCCAACTTGTGGCTCTCATTTTGAAGAACTAATAACTTTGCCTAAGCTTAGTTATGGCAAAGTTAGTCATGAATTAAGTTCAACCATGGAGTCTTCTAGATTATACATGTGGCAGAATCTGGTGGATGATATCCAACGGCCAGTAGTGCTCGGATTTGCCATCTTTGTACCGTCGGATTGGCTTCATCCAACGACCAACTTTCAAAGTTTTTCACACACTATATAGGGGGTATAGATATAGATGTGCCGGTCCGTTGCAATGGATCCAAAGTATATCTATTTAGTGGAGTGCACTCTAAACACATTATCTATTTATTTTTCTCTAACCTTCTGTAGCCATGCAACCAAGCCACATAAGCTTCATGGGTGCCCCCCACATCATATTATTCATATTACGTTGATTGAAAAAAGCTAAATCACCCAAAACAAGATCTTCCTGTTTTTTGTTCCTACGATGTTGTGTCGTGCACGTACCTACTAGTTGTATAGTGGTAGTACTAGTAATATAGTATTAGGAGTAGAAACTTGGTACTAGTAGGAGTAGTACTAGTACGGAATGATCCTACTCTATCAACGAGCCCCGTCTGACACCAAATTTCTTGGCTTCCGTGCTACAGCTAGATCTTCCCCTCGTTTCTGTTTTCCAACCCGGCGGCGGGCGGGGTGTCGGTTTGCTCAACGGCGGTCCCACATGAAAGTGAAAATTCTAGGCAACACGCCTTCCCTAAGCTATGTGTCGTGCCGGACGGGCCGTGTTGTACTCCCGATTCCCGGGCGTGTGGGGGTGCGACGCGAACGCGGCATGCCTTTTCCTTTTACCAGCAAACTGCCCGTGCATTGCGACGAATCCAAAGTAGTAGAACAGTAGTATTTGTTCACAAACTTGAAAGAAATCACTATTGTTTTGATATACTCCTAATATATTACTCCCTCCGTACCTAAATATTTGTCTTTTTTGAGATTTCAAATGGACTATCACATACGGATTATATAGACATAATCTAGTGTTTCTAGCAAGATGCCCGCGCGTTGCATGAAGTTGATGGAAAAGGTAAGCACAACTTATAAATTGACAGATGGAGTACTAGTTACAGTGATGCATATAATTAAGCAAAGGGATCGCACATGTCGGTATTGACTGGAACGAGAATGCAACAGCACAATAAGAATTAAGGCCACGATGATGCGATCGTAGTGGTGGTTACAGAATGCAAGAAGAAAGATGGATCCACGAACGTACGACATCCTCCTCCTCAACTTAGTGCGCCGGGCCACCGCCGGCGGCTAAGGAGCGGCGGTTTTTGTGGCGAGGTCAAGGTGCTTCTCAGCAAAGGCATCCAAGGCTTTCTAGCCGGTTGAGGAAGGCCAACGTCATAGCGTCCTCACTGGCCTTGTAGATACCTATATACACGATTTCCTCGTACACGTGGATGTGTAGGTCGACAAATTCTTGCAGGGCGAGGCGCCTTGCGGCGAGCACGACCTCCAGGTGGACATTCTTTGTGGCGTCGGCGGGCAGTCACAGGGCCACCAGTGCTTGAAAGAGGTTCTGGCCATGGATGCCGATTAGGGTGGCAGGCAATGAGGAGCCCCAGCGCGCGGGCTGGAGGAGTACGGCGATGTCGTCCGCGAGCTTCTTGAGGACGGTGAACTTGTTGCTGGTGGCAACGATCATCTGGTCCAACTGAGAGTCGTAATTGGCGTCGACGGCAGCCATCCACCAGCCGGTCTCCAACACCTTCTGGAGATGATCCTCGGTGCCATGCCACAGGCCGGCGTCGTGGACCATCTGTGGCAGCCGCTCACGCGCATTGCCTCCATGGGTCTGGTGTGAGCTCTTTTGTGCTTAGTTGTTGGGGATCGTAGCAGAAATTAAAAAATTTCTACGCATCAACAAGATCAATCTGTGGAGTCATCTAGCAACGAGGGAGAGAGGAGTGCATCTACATACCCTTGTAGATCGCGAGCGGAAGCGTTCAAGTGAACGGGGATGATGGAGTCGTACTCGCCGTGATCCAAATCACCGATGACCAAGTGCCGAACGGACAACACCTCCGCGTTCAACACACGTACGGTTGGGAAGACGTCTCCTCCTTCTTGATCCAGCAAGGGGGAAGGAGAGGTTGATGAAGATCCAGCAGCACGATGGCGTGGTGGTGGATGCAGCAGGATCCCGACAGGGCTTCACCAAGCACAAGCGGGGAGGAGAGGTGTTACGGAGGGAGAGGGAGGCGCCAAGATCAAGGTGCGGCTGCCCTCCCTCCCTTCCACTATATATAGGGGCTAGGGGGCGCATGCCCCCTTGGAGATCCCATCTAAAGGGGGGGCGGGGCGGCGGCCCCTGGGGGCAACGGCCCCCTTAGGGTTTCCAACCAGGGGGGCATGCAACGCCGCCCTAGGGTTTTCAACCCTAGTCGCCTTGGGCCCTTGGGTGGGGCGCACCAGCCCATCAGGGGCTGGTTCCCACGCCAGTTCAGCCCATGGGGCCCTCCGGGATAGGTGGCCCCATCCGGTGGACCCCCGGGACCCTTCCGGTGGTCCCGGTACAATACCGGTAACCCCCGAAACCTTCTCACTGGCCGAAACTGGACTTCCTATATATAAATCTTTACCTCCGGACCATTCCGGAACTCCTCGTGACGTCCGGGATCTCATCCGGGACTCCGAACAACTTTTGGGTTACTGCATACTAATATCTCTTCAACCCTAGTGTCATCGAACCTTAAGTGTGTAGACCCTATGGGTTCGGGAGACACGCAGACATGACCGAGACGCCTCTCCGGTTAATAACCAACAGCGGGATCTGGATACCCATGTTGGCTCCCACATGCTCCTCAATGATCTCATCGGATGAACCACGATGTCGAGGACTTAATCAATCCCGTATTCAATTCCCTTTGTCAATCGGTACATTACTTGCCCGAGACTCGATCGTCGGTATCCCAATACCTTGTTCAATCTCGTTACCGGCAAGTCACTTTACTCGTACCGTAATGCATGATCCCGTGACCAACCCTTTGGTCACATTGAGCTCATTATGATGATGCATTACCGAGTGGGCCCAGAGATACCTCTCCGTCATACGGAGTGACAAATCCCAGTCTCGATTCGTGCCAACCCAACAGACACTTTCGGAGATACCCGTAGTGCACCTTTATAGCCACCCAGTTACGTTGTGACGTCTAATACACCCAAAGCACTCCTACAGTATCCGGGAGTTACACAATCTCATGGTCTAAGGAAATGATACTTGACATTAGAAAAGCTCTCACAAAACGAACTTACACGATCTTTGTGCTATGCTTAGGTTTGGGTCTTGTCCATCACATCATTCTCCTAATGATGTGATCCTGTTATCAATGACATCCCCATGTCCATAGCAAGGAAACCATGACTATCTGTTGATCAACGAGCTAGTCAACTAGAGGCTCACTAGGGACACATTGTGGTCTATGTATTCACACATGAATTACGATTTCCGGATAATACAATTATAGCATGAATAATAGACAATTATCATGAACAAGGAAATATAATAATCATTTTATTATTGCCTCTAGGGCATATTTCCAACAGTCTCCCACTTGCACTAGAGTCAATCATCTAGTTACATTGTGATGAATCGAACACCCATGAAATTCTGGTGTTGATCATGTTTTGCTCTAGGGAGAGGTTTAGTCAACGGATCTGCTACATTCAGGTCCGTATGTACTTTACAAATTTCTATGTCTCCATTTTGAACACTTTCACGAATGGAGTTGAAGCGACGCTTGATATGCCTGGTCTTCCTGTGAAACCTGGGCTCCTTGGCAAGGGCAATAGCTCCAGTGTTGTCACAGAAGAGAGTCATCGGCCCCGACGCATTGGGTATGACTCCTAGGTCGGTGATGAACTCCTTCACCCAGATTGCTTCTTGTGCTGCCTTCGAGGCTGCCATGTATTATTCTTCACATGTAGATCCCGCCACGACGCTTTGCTTGCAACTGCACTAGCTTACTGCTCCACCATTCAAAATATACACGTATCCGGTTTGTGACTTAGAGTCATCCAGATCTGTGTCGAAGCTAGCGTCGACGTAACCCTTTACGACGAGCTCTTCGCCACCTCCATAAACGAGAAACATATCCTTGGTCCTTTTCAGGTACTTCAGGATGTTTTTGACCGCTGTCCAGTGTTCCTTGCCGGGATTACTTTGGTACCTACCTACCAAACTTACGGCAAGGTTTACATCAGGTCTGGTACATAGCATGGCATACATGATAGACCCTATGGCTGAGGCATAGGGGATGACACTCATCTCTTCTATATCTTCTGCCATGGTCGGGCATTGAGCCGTGTTCAATCGCACACCTTGCAATACAGGCAAGAACCCCTCCTTGGACTGATCCATATTGAACTTCTTCAATATCTTGTCAAGGTACGTACTTTGTGAAAGACCGATGAGGCATCTCGATCTATCTCTATAGATCTTGATGCCTAATATATAAGTAGCTTCTCCAAGGTCCTTCATTGAAAAACACTTGTTCAAATAGGCCTTTATGCTTTCCAAGAATTCTATATCATTTCCCATCAACAGTATGTCATCCACATATAATATGAGAAATGCTACAGAGCTCCCACTCACTTTCTTGTAAATGCAGGCTTCTCCATAAGTCTGCATAAACCCAAACGCTTTGATCATCTCATCAAAGCGAATGTTCCAACTCCGAGATGCTTGCACCAGCCCATAGATTGAGCGTTGGAGCTTGCACACCTTGTTAGCATTCTTAGGATCGACAAAACCTTCCGGCTGCATCATATACAATTCTTCCTTAAGAAAGCCGTTAAGGAATGCCGTTTTGACATCCATTTGCCATATCTCATAATCATAGAATGCGCCAATTGCTAACATGATTCGGACGGACTTCAGCTTCGCTACGGGTGAGAAAGTCTCATCGTAGTCAACCCCTTGAACTTGTCGATAACCCTTAGCGACAAGTCGAGCCTTATAGATGGTCACATTACCATCCGCGTCTGTCTTCTTCTTAAAGATCCATTTATTTTCTATGGCTCGCCGATCTTCGGGCAAGTCAATCAAAGTCCATACTTTGTTTTCATACATGGATTCTATCTCGGATTTCATGGCTTCTAGCCATTTGTCGGAATCTGGGCCCGCCATCGCTTCTTCATAGTTCGAAGGTTCCCCGTTGTCTAACAACATGATTTCCAAGATAGGGTTGCCGTACCACTCTGGTGCAGAACGTGTCCTTGTAGACCTACGAAGTTCAGTAGCAACTTGATCTGAAGTTTCATGATCATCATCATCAACTTCCTCTCTAGTCGGTGCAGGCACCTCGGGAACATTTTCTTGAGCTGCGCCACTTACCGGTTCAAGAGGTAATACTTCATCAAGTTCTACCTTCCTCCCACTTATTTCTTTCGAGAGAAACTCTTTCTCTAGAAAGGACCCATTCTTGGCAACAAAGATCTTGCCTTCGGATCTGAGGTAGAAGGTATACCCAACAGTTTCTTTAGGGTATCCTCTGAAGACGCATTTTTCCGACTTGGGTTCGAGCTTTTCAGGTTGAAGTTTCTTGACATAAGCATCGCATCCCCAAACTTTTAGAAACAATAGCTTAGGTTTCTTCCCAACCCATAATTCATACGGTGTCATCTCAACGGATTTCGACGGAGCCCTATTTAAAGTGAATGCGGCAGTCTCTAAAGCATAGCCCCAAAATGATAGCGGTAAATCGGTAAGAGACACCATAGATCGCACCATATCTAATAGAGTGCGATTACAACGTTCGGACACACCGTTACACTGAGGTGTTCCAGGAGGCGTGAGTTGTGAAATTATTCCACATTTTCTTAAGTGTGTGCCAAATTCATGACTCAAGTATTCTCCCCCACGATCTGATCGCAAGAACTTGATTTTCCTATCACGTTGATTCTCAAACTCACTCTGAAATTCCTTGAACTTTTCAAAGGACTCAGACTTGTGTTTCATTAAGTAGACATACCCATATCTACTCAAGTCATCAGTGAGGGTGAGAACATAACGATAGCCACCGCGAGCCTCAACACTCATTGGACCGCACACATCAGCATGTATGATTTCCAATAAGTTGGTTGCTCGCTCCATTGTTCCTGAGAACGGAGTCTTAGTCATCTTACCCATGAGGCATGGTTCGCACGTGTTAAATGATTCGTAATCAAGAGACTCTAAAAGTCCATCTGCATGGAGCTTCTTCATGCGTTTGACACCTATGTGACCAAGGCGGCAGTGCCACAAGTATGTGGGACTATCATTATCAACCTTACATCTTTTGGTATTCACACTATGAATATGTGTAGCATTACGCTCGAGATTCATTAAGAATAAACCATTCACCATTGGAGCATGACCATAAAACATATCTCTCATATAAATAGAACAACCATTATTCTCGGATTTAAATGAGTAGCCATCTCGTATTAAACGAGATCCTGATACAATGTTCATGCTCAAAGCTGGCACTAAATAACAATTATTGAGGTTTAAAACTAATCCCGTAGGTAAATGTAGAGGTAGCGTGCCGACGGCGATCACATCGACCTTGGAACCATTCCCGACGCGCATCGTCACCTCGTCCTTCGCCAGTCTCTGTTTATTCTGCAGCTCCTGCTTTGAGTTACAAATGTGAGCAACCGCACTGGTATCAAATACCCAGGAGCTATTACGAGTACTGGTAAGGTACACATCAATTACATGTATATCATATATACCTTTCGTGATGCCGGCCTTCTTGTCTGCTAAGTATTTGGGGCAGTTCCGCTTCCAGTGACCACTTCCCTTGCAATAAAAACACTCAGTCTCGGGCTTGGGTCCATTCTTTGGCTTCTTCCCGGCAGCTTGCTTACCGGGTGCGGCAACTCCCTTGCCGTCCTTCTTGAAGTTCTTCTTACCCTTGCCTTTCTTGAACTTAGTGGTTTTATTCACCATGAACACTTGATGTTCCTTTTTGACTTCTACCTCTGCTGATTTCAGCATTGCAAATACTTCAGGAATGGTCTTTTCCATCCCATGCATATTGAAGTTCATCACAAAGCTCTTGTAGCTCGGTGGAAGCGACTGAAGGATTCTGTCAATGACCGTGTCATCCGGGAGATTAACTCCCAGCTGAGTCAAGCGGTTATGCAACCCAGACATTTTGAGTATGTGCTCACTGATAGAACTATTTTCCTCCATCTTACAGCTGAAGAACTTGTTGGAGACTTCATATCTCTCGACCCGGGCATGAGCTTGAAAAACCGTTTTCAGCTCTTCGAACATCTCATATGCTCCGTGTCTCTCAAAACACTTTTGGAGCCCCGATTCTAAGCTGTAAAGCATGCCGCACTAAACGAGGGAGTAATCATCAGCACGTGTCTGCCAAGCATTCATAACGTCTTGGTTCTGTGGGACGGGTGCGTCACCTAGCGGTGCTTCTAGGACATAATCTTTCTTGGCAGCTATGAGGATGATCCTTAGGTTCCGGACCCAGTCCGTATAGTTGTTGCCATCGTCTTTCAGCTTGGTTTTCTCTAGGAACGCGTTAAAGTTGAGGACAACGTGGGCCATTTGATCTACAAGACATATTGTAAAGATTTTAGACTAAGTTCATGATAATTAAGTTCATCTAATCAAATTATTAAATGAACTCCCACTCAGATAGACATCCCTCCAGTCATCTAAGTATAACATGATCCAAGTTAACTAGGCCGTGTCCGATCATCACATGAGACGGACTAGTCAACATCGGTGAACATCTTCATGTTGATCGTATCTTCTATACGACTCATGCTCGACCTTTCGGTCTTTTGTGTTCCGAGGCCATGTCTGTACATGCTAGGCTCGTCAAGTCAACCTAAGTGTATTGCGTGTGTAAATCTGGCTTACACCCATTGTATTCGAATGTTAGAATCTATCACACCTGATCATCACGTGGTACTTCGAAACAACGAACCTTCGCAACGGTGCACAGTTAGGGGGAACACTTTCTTGAAATTATTACGAGGGATCATCTTATTTAAGCTACCGTTGTTCTAAGCAAATAAGATGTAAAACATGATAAACATCACATGCAATCAAATAGTGACATGATATGGCAAATATCATTTGCTCCTTTGATCTCCATCTTCGGGGCTCCATGATCATCGTTGTCACCGGCATGACACCATGATCTCCATCATCATGATCTTCATCATCGTGTCTTCTTGAAGTTGTCTCATCATCTATTACTTCTACTACTATGGCTAACGCTTTAGCAATAAAGTAAAGTAATTACATGACGTTTATATTGACACGCAGGTCATCAATAAATAAAGACAACTCCTATGGCTCCTGCCGGTTGTCATACTCATCGACATGCAAGTCGTGATTCCTATTACAAGAACATGATCAATCTCATACATCACATATATCATTCATCACAACCTTTGGCCACATCACATCACAAAACACTTGCTGCAAAAACAAGTTAGACGTCCTCTAATTATTGTTGCAAGTTTTTACGTGGCTGCTATAGGTTTGTAGCAAGAACGTTTCTTACCTACGCCAAAACCACAACGTGAATTGCCAATTTCTATTTACCCTTCATAAGGACCCTGTTCATCGAATCCGATCCGACTAAAGTGGGAGAGACAGACACCCGCCAGCCACCATATGCAACTAGTGCATGTCAGTCGGTGGAACCGGTCTCACGTAAGCATACGTGTAAGGTTGGTCCAGGCCGCTTCATCCCATGATGCCGCCGAATCAAGATAAGACTAGTAATGGCAAGCAAATTGACAATATCGACGCCCACAACTACTTTGTGTTCTACTCGTGCATAGTAACTACGCATAGACCTAGCTCATGATGCCACTCTTGGGGATCGTAGAAGAAATTAAAAATTTTCTACGCATCACCAAGATCAATCTATGGAGTCATCTAGCAATGAAGGAGAGAGGAGTGCATCTACATACCCTTGTAGATCGCGAGCGGAAGCGTTCAAGTGAACGGGGATGATGGAGTCGTACTCGCCGTGATCCAAATCACCGATGACCAAGTGCCGAACGGACAGCACCTCCGCGTTCAACACACGTACGGTTGGGAAGACGTCTCCTCCTTCTTGATCCAGCAAGGGGGAAGGAGAGGTTGATGAAGATCCAGCAGCACGACGGCGTGGTGGTGGATGCAGCAGGATCCCGGCAGGGCTTCGCCAAGCACAAGCGGGGAGGAGAGGTGTTACGGAGGGAGAGGGAGGCGCCAAGAGCAAGGTGCGGCTGCCCTTCCTCCCTTCCACTATATATAGGGGCTAGGGGGGCGCATGCCCCCTTGGAGATCCCATCTAAAAGGGGGGGCGGCCCCTGGGGGCAACGGCCCCCTTAGGATTTCCAACCAGGGGGGAGCATGCCCCCTCGGGGGACAACGGCCTCCTAGGGTTTTCAACCCTAGGCGCCTTGGGCCCTTGGGTGGGGCGCACCAGCCCATCAGGGGCTGGTTCCCACGCCACTTCAGCCCATGGGGCACTCTGGGATAGGTGGCCCCATCCGGTGGACCCCCGGGACCCTTCCGGTGGTCCCAGTACAATATCGGTAACCCCCGAAACCTTCCCGCTGGACGAAACTGGACCTCCTATATATAAATCTTTACCTCCGGACCATTCTAGAACTCCTCGTGACGTCCGGTATCTCATCCGGGACTCCGAACAACTTTCGGGTTACTGCATACTAATATCTCTACAACCCTAGCGTCACCGAACCTTAAGTGTGTAGACCCTACGGGTTCGGGAGACACGCAGACATGACCGAGACGCCTCTCCGGTCAATAACCAACAACGGGATCTGGATACCCATGTTGGCTCCCACATGCTCCTCGATGATCTCATCGGATGAACCACAATGTCGAGGACTTAATCAATCCCGTATTCAATTCCCTTTGTCAATCGGTATGTTACTTGTCCGAGACTCGTCGTCGGTATCCCAATACCTTGTTCAATCTCGTTACCGGCAAGTCACTTTACTCGTACTGTAATGCATGATCCCGTGACCAACCCTTTGGTCACATTGAGCTCATTATGATGATGGATTACCGAGTGGGCCCAGAGATACCTCTCCGTCATACGGAGTGACAAATCCCAGTCTCGATTCGTGCCAACCCAACAGACACTTTCGGAGATACCCGTAGTGCACCTTTATAGCCACCCAGTTACGTTGTGACGTTTGATACACCCAAAGCACTCCTACGATATCTGGGAGTTGCATAATCTCATGGTCTAAGGAAATGATACTTGACATTAGAAAAGCTCTCACAAAACGAACTTACACGATCTTTGTGCTATGCTTAGGTTTGGGTCTTGTCCATCACATCATTCTCCTAATGATGTGATCCCGTTATCAATGACATCCCCATGTCCATAGCCAGGAAACCATGACTATCTGTTGATCAACGAGCTAGTCAACTAGAGGCTCACTAAGGACACATTGTGGTCTATGTATTCACACATGTATTACGATTTCCGGATAATACAATTATAGCATGAATAATAGACAATTATCATGAACAAGGAAATATAATAATCATTTTATTATTGCCTCTAGGGCATATTTCCAACATTAGTGTAGGTGCTTAGGCAAATGCTTAGGTGCGTACGATGTGGTAGATGCATTGGAATGGAGGGGCGCCTTTATATGAGGGCAATGAGGGCAAACTGCGTTGCATTCACATCGTGCAACCTCTTTTCCCGGATCTCCTCCCATTACTTCCCTCATGCATTAATTGAAGGAGGATGCATTGGCCGTTCAACATATTGGGAACCGCTACTCCCTCCCTCGTTTGCATTAAAGCCGTATCGGGAACTGCGCCGCCCGCTGTCAAATCAAATACTCCCTCTCTATATGTACCACCTTTTTTTAATTTCAAGTTTTGCTCCATGGCGCAATCCATCGATACTACTACTGTACAAAAGTGGAGTATATACATTTTTGAAAAGGCTAGAGGGCGGGGCAGTCTAGCTCGGTCGGTTTGATGAGAGGCGAGGGCCTTTGTGATTTGACGGCTCATTACTGCTGTCAAATCGAATAGTACTGCGCTGCCTGCTGCACGCCCGACGCCTCCATTAAACCCCTCCATTAAACCCGCATGCAAACCGAGAATCCTACTCTAGCCACACGTCCGTTCATGAGCGGGCCGGAATTAAACGCAACACCGACCGAGCTCCTCCCGTCCGCCCTCAGTTTAAATGAGGCCAGACGCCGGCCAAGCTCCTACCGTCCGCCCTCTATTTAGACGAGGCCAGACAGACAGCGGGCAAGAATCACACCCCTCCGCCGCTCCCCCATCTCCTCGTTCACCATTTTCTCCACTCTTTCGATGGCTTCCGATGAGCCGTTCTCTGGCATATTACCCGGCTGGGTGGCCCGCCGAGCCCTCCGGATACGGGCGAGGCCGCTCGGTGCTTCACCAACCTCGCTTGGCTCGATGGAGCCAGTTGCCGCTCCAAGCAGGCGCGTGGTTCAGCAACTCGCCACTCCAGTTCAGCTCAATGAGGAGTGGCGAGTTGCTCCACGCCAGCACGGCGACGAGCACGCCGGTACGGGCGCCGTCGCTGTTGCGTCGTACCGCGCCACCAGTGTCTGCGGTGGCCGCGCCTCCCGTGTCTGTGGGCGCATCTCCCGTGCCTACGGCAGCGCCATGCAGGCAAAGACAGAAGCCGGGTGCGTGGAGAGCGACGAGTCGGCGGCCAGCTTCTCCGTGTCCGCCGCCATCATCGAGGAGAAGTAGAACACGGGAGGCCGCCGCCACTTGGGACCCATGAAGGCCACCGGCTAGGCAACGACCGCGGATTCAGGTGGTTTCTTTGCTGCTTCGTCTCTTCCGAGGACCTTCGTCGACCCCGCAAGTGTCTGACGGACATGAGGAAGACAAAGGGATCAGCGGGCGGCCATTTAGAACTAAAAGAAGTCTAGATACATCCATTTCTAGGACAAGTATTTCCGGACAGAGGGAGTATTAATTATACAAGAGAGCCGGATTGGCACCTCTTAGTTCATGTAAATGTAATGAAATCCATCATGTTTATATGAAAATCCGGCTTTTTATATGAAATCCTTCATGCTTATATGAAATCAGTCCATGTTTGCACGAATTTCATCTGGTTGGTTAGAGTTGTAAAAATGTATGCCGCTGGCATTTGATGTCGTCCTCCGCTTAAGGAAGCGGGAGGAAATTTGCCGGCTGCCGTTGGAGATGTCTTTATACTGGAAATAATAGAGTGACATCCAATCCATTTGAGTTAATTGCCTGCATGATTGTCCCTCTATAAAAAGTTAATTGCATGTACAGTGTACACGTGACTTGCAGGGTGGCTACAACTTCGTACAGAAAGTTAAAAAGAAACAAGTCCATCCTTAATCTTGTATTCTAAGCACTCCGTGGGTTCCACTGTCAGTACAATAGCGAAAGAAGTATATATTAAATAAGTAGAGTAATATATAATATAAAAATATAAAGTTAAAAGACAGAATTCGAACTCATGCCATCGCGTTGCGAGCATCCGGTGCTAACCAGCCCAGCACATTTTTGTTGTAAACCATGCTGGAGATATATCTCCATGTCTACTCTTATATATACTCCATTCGTTCCTAAATATTTGTCTTTTTCAGATTTCAAATGGACTACCACATACGGATGTGTATGTAGACATATTTTAGAGTGTAGATTCACTCTTTTTGCTCCGTATGTCTTTTCAGGAAGGGGTCAGATTTGTCCTTGATTTATTTATGAGGTATCCAGATGGCACTGCACCGCCAAGAAAATAGGGTAACATCAAAATTATGGACTACTTTTTTTAGTATATTGGTAAGGTCCGGTCATAGTCACTTGTTGAAATCTCTAAAAAGAAAAATACTCCCTCCGTCCGGAAATACTTGTCATCAAAATGGATAAAAGGAAATGTATCTAGACGTATTTTAGTTTTAGATACATCTCTTTTTCTCCATTTTGATGACAAGTATTTTCAGACGGAGGGAGTACAAAACAGAGTTGGTGATGATGGTGCGCGTTCCATCCTGCAATATAGGCCGTCGGATTTATATCTAACAGATAGGAAAGAAACTATGGAAATGTTGCAAAAATATACCCACACGTCTCTCCACGTTCGCAAATAAGGCCTTCCCTCATTCAACCTTTTCTCTCACAAGATAAACTACTCATACAAATGCATCTTGATGTTCCGTGCAATGCACGGGTAGCTAGCTAATTTATTTTAAAATAGTTGCTGCGATAATTGGGTTGAAGTGATATATTTTATGTATGCCCGAATGATTTCAGATTCACTAGTAGTAACAAAGAAAAGGTTGCCTTGTTAATTAACAGAAAACAGGGCGAAAACTATCACATGAGGCCGGTAAAAACAAGGCACACTGGGTTCAGCGTCATCATCACTACAGTTGTGCGTGCGCGAGAAGTCTACATATCGAGGGGGCTATAGAGCGAGGCACCGAAACACAATGTTTGAGAGAGAAACCAATTGACAGATTATGATCAGATCGAGTTGTCACCCTTTTGCTGTCATTGTTGGGGGGGGGGGAGGGAGAGAAAGACGTATCGAGAGTGTGCGCGGTAGGCACAGAGGCACAACTAGCGAGTGTGTGTGTGTGTGTGTGTTTGAAAGAGGAGTAGATAGATTATTATCAAGATTGATGTGCCACCCTACTCCTTCGGTGTCAGGTAGTGTGTGTGTGTATGTTTGAGAGAGAAGCTAGTCGATAGGTTAGTATCAAGATCGAGGTGTCACCCTACTCCTTCGGTGTTGGGAAGTGTGGGTGTGTGGAGGGGGGGCAATGACACTCACATATCTCTACTCTTATAAAAAACAGAGTTGGTGATGATGGTGTTCCTACCATCCTGCAATATAGGCCATCCGATTTATATCCGACGGACAGGAAGGAAACTATGGCAATTTTGCAAAAAGATAATGTCGGTGAACAAAAAGAGGGGTACACTTTTTGTACCCCTATAACTGTGCACAGGCAGTCTGAGCCACGGGCACCACCACACTGAGAAGGCAAGGGAGGTGAGCCAAGGTAAGGCCGAAGCTCAGGAGAAGCAGAATGACGCCAAGACCAAGACCACAAAGAGCAAAGGGGACGAAGCAGACCCCCCGGCAAGATCCTTGCCGGGAGGCGGTTTTAGCAAACCCAGCAAAACCCTTGCCGTGGTAGCTCGCCCCACGCGTACGGAGTGAGTCACCCTTGAGTCCACTGCCCCCATGGGGCAAGGATTTGGGAGACATCCCCGTGGTGGCATGCAGATCTTAGTGAAGACATTCGAGATCAGATACACCCTTTAGAAGATGATGATCCTTGGCGGGATCCTAGCCAAGGAGGACCACAAGGCCCCCGGCAAGAGCCTTGCCGGGGATGACAGCAGGCGCCACGGCAAGACCCTTGCCGGGGCCCCGGCAAGGCCCTTGCCAAGAACACCCGTACGGCCACCATCAGGCCCACGCCAGTCAAACCTCCACCGCCGTTCGCATACAGCTGCCGACCCAACCAGCTGGGTAGGCACCTGCGTGGCGGCATGCGGATCTTCGTGGAGACCCAGCACTGCGCCACCTCAGCTGCCTGCCTGCCTACATGGCACCGCGGGCGCCGCTGGCCAGGGCGCGTGTCGACACGAGAGGGAGTGGCGACGGACGAGACAGGGCTCTCCCCCGTCCCCGATAAAGCAAGGACACCTAGGCAAGACGCATTGAATGCGCCTTGTCATGTAATGCAAGGGATAACCTCACATCACTGTACCCTTTCCACCTCCTGTGTGCCAGCGTGGCAACCCCTTTCCTATAAAAGGAGGCCCGAGGCGACCAGGAGGGGGATTCGGCCTTTTGGAGCTCCTCACGCCCCATAGCTAACTCAAGAACACAGATATACAATCCACCAAAGCAGGAGTAGGGTTTTACGCATCCTCGCGGCCTGAACCTGGATAAACGAATCGTGTGCTATCTGTTTGCTCCGCTCTTCTCACGACCCCGCGCCCCGCAACCGTAGTAGGGATTCTTGTGATCCCATAGGTGTCGTTCCCACCGACATCTTTGGCACGCCAGGTAGGGGGCGTAGTTGTGAGAATTGGCTTTAGCAGTTAGTTCGACGCTTCTTCATCGTCATGGCGCCCAAGAAGAAGAAGACGGTGGCGGTTGGCCCGCCGGAAGCCGGACATCCCGTCCTGACGCGGGCGAGCAGCGGACCGGTCGCAGAAAGGACCCGGGGCGCCGTTCGCAAACACCAACACCGTCCCAGCAGCCGGAGTTTGGGAGGCGGTGATGTTCGTGCGCCTGGTAACGGGCCGCACGCCGCCAAATCCAAAGACGGAGCCAGGCGCTCCGCGGGTGGCGCAGGGCCTTCCAAGATTGCTGCCACCCCGCCCGAAGGCGATGCGAGGGCCTCCAAGACTCCCACGCCGGCGCCGATGGTGCGCTCCTCTCAAGCGGCGCACGACGAACGGCGTAATCACGCTGAAGACCCCGGGCGTCGCCGCAGGAAGAGTCCCGAGCGCCACTCCCGGGAGGTAGAAGACCTGCCCGCTCGCTGAGGCGCTGGTGAAGATGGCATGCGACCGCGGGTCGTGATAGAGCTCCTTCTGACATGGTCAGAAGTCGAAGCGCGTCACGATCTGTGCAGGTTTCGCCGCCGCCAACGCCAACAGAAGCCCTGGCGCGCGCGCAGTTGCTCCTCGATTTTCCTCCCACTACGGGGAAACTCGACGAATGGAGAGCCACTATCCGAAGCCTTGTTGCGGTGGCCAACAAAGACGAACTGAGTCCGGTGGAGCCCCCGGGTCGACGCTCAGACGGAGTCCCACGCACAAGTGGCAGGAAAGCCGACGGCGCCGCGACCACGGTGCACTCGCCTCCTCCTCGCCCGGTACCGCGGACGCCAGCCCGTCGCGACGTTACGGGCGACGAAATCTCCATAGCGTCATCCGACCCGCGGACCCACTGTGACCAGCGCCAAGTCCTTCGGGAACGAGAACATGAAGACGCTCGAACCACTATCGAGCGCTGGCGCGGAGCGCGCCACCAGTCAGACAGGCGAGCAGGGCCTGCTGTGAACGACCCGGCACCGGAGAGCCGTGGAGGCCTACCTTACGAGGTAGGCTGTCCGGCTTTTACTCGTGAGCTGCGACAGTTCCAGTGGCCCACTCACCGCACCTTCAAACCTGACGTGGGCGAAAAGTACAGCGGCAAGACCCACCCATCCGAGTTCCTCAGCATCTACACCATTGCGATGCAAGCTGCCGGAGCCCGCGATGATAAGGTGCTTGCAATTACTTTCTGTTGGCTGTTAAACCCAACGCCATGTCATGGTTGATGCACTTGCCGGTAGACTCTATTTCCTCCTGGTCGGATTTGTGCCATGAGTTTGTGGGCGCCTTTACTGGAGGCCACCAAGCCCATGGCCAAGCGAGCGACATGCACGTCATTCCCCAGAAGGGAGGCGAGAGTCTCCGCAAGTATATACAGAGGTTCAGCCGGATACAGTACAATATCCCTGATGTTCACCCTGCCGCCATCATCAGCGCGTTCCATCAGAACGTGCGTAACCGCAAGATGCGCGAAGAGCTGGCAATGAACAAGGTGAAATATGTAGTAGAACTCTATGTTCTTGCTGACAGATGTGCCCGAGCTGAAGAGGGAAGGAAGTACCCGGCGAAGACCCCGGCGTGGAAACCGACTCCTCAGATGAAGATACTGTCGCCCCAGCGAAGAAGGGTCGGCGCCGCAACAGGAAGCGCAAAGGTAAAGCCGTGCTTTCCGTCGAGAGATCTGATGACACCGGCTCCACTAAGAAAACCAAGGCAGGTGACCCCGGCAAGGAAATTGCTGGATGTGTCGCCTGCCGGGCCTTGGCGGTTGCCGAGAAGCCAGGAAACTCCGACAAGCGATACTGCAAGATCCATCGCACCAAAGGCCATGCTCTCCAAGACTGTCGACAGGTTGAGCTCCTCGCTGAGAAGCAGAGGGATGAATATGAGAGGCGGGACAAGGAGAAGGGCCAAGATGGTGCTGAGGGGTCCGGCAAGAAGCACGACAGCCAGGCGGGCCGTCGCGGCAAGGATAAACAACAGGAGAGGCCCGCCCGGGGCCGTGACAAAAAGCCAGAAGATGACAATCACGAAGAGGACGACGAATCCGGCGACCAAGAGTTTCAGAAAGCTAAAGAGGCCATGTGCATCGACGGTGGCGCCTCGCTGCATACTTCTCACCGCCAGCTTAAACAGTGGGCGCGAGAGATTACAGCGGTAGAGCCGTCGTTTGATGCCCAAAGGCCGCTGAAGTGGTCCAGCACGCCTATCATTTTTGACACTGAGGATCACCCTGATCGCACTACTGCGGTCGGGTGCTTGCCATTGTTGGTTTCACCAACAATACGCAACCTCAAGGTGACAAAGATGCTAGTCGATGGCAGGGCCGGTCTGAACTTGATCTCGCCTGCCATGATCGAGAAACTACAGATTCCTGATGGAGACCTCGGAGAGACGGGCACGTTTCAGGGGGTCAACCTGGGAAGAAGCCAACCTAAGGGAAAGGTCACGCTGCCCGTGACTTTTGGAAGCGATCTGAACTACAGGACGGAGAGGATCGTGTTTGATGTTGCCAAGATCCCCTTGCCCTACAACGGGATCCTTGGCCGCCCAGCGCTGGCCAAGTTCATGGCGGCGTCACACTACGCCTACAACACCCTGAAGATGCCAGGATCTGTGACGATCATCACCATCCCCTCCGATAAGAAAGATGCGCTGATTTGCGCTGACCAACTATACCAGCAAGCAGTTGCAGCAGCTGCCGCCACTAGGGCACTTGCTCCTGCTGCTGGGATCCCGGGAGGGAAGAAGGAGAAGAAGAAGAAGACCGGTGAGACCTCGGACACCCACTCCGGCAAGCGCACCTCTCCGGTGTGTAGAGCTCCCGTCGAGGACGTGCCAGAGAGCTCCACCGGCGGAAACAAGAAGCCCAGGGCCATACCGCCGAGAACCAAGAAGGTTTCTGTCAATGAGGATGGCACGGGAGGGGCTTTCACCATAAGCTCTACCCCTAATGACAAATAGGAAGACGCGCTCGTCACCTTCTTGCGGGCGAATGTCGGTGTGTTTGCGTGGCAAGCTTCCGACATCCTCGGCGTTCCTAGGGAGGTGATTGAGCACCACCTTGTTGTCTGTCCTCATGCGCGGCCCGTCAAGCAGAAGGTCAGAAAGCAAGCTTTGGAACGACAAGAGTTCATCACAGAGGAGATCTGGAAACTGGAAGCAGCGGGTTTGGTAAGAGGAGTGCTCCATCCAACGTGGTTGGCCAATCCAGTCGTAGTGCGCAAGGCTAATGGGAAGTGGAGGCTATGTATTGATTACACAGATATCAATAATGCTTGTCCCAAGGACCCCTTCCCGTTGCCGCGCATCGACCAGATTGTTGACTCCACAGCTGGGTGTGATCTGTTGTCATTCCTCGATGCCTACTCCGGCTACCACCAGATCTTCATGACAAGAGAAGACGAAGAGAAAACAGCATTCATCACCCCATGTGGTACGTGTTGTTTCATGCGGATGCCTTTCGGGTTGAAGAGTGCTGGTTCGACGTTTGCAGGGGCGGTCCAGATTGGTTTTGAACCCTAGCTCCATAGAAATATGGAAGCTTATATGGATGACATAGTGGTCAAAACCAAGGACAGGGCAACCCTCATACCGGATTTGCATGAAACATTTGCAAACCTGCGCAAGATCAATCTCAAGCTAAACCCTGAGAAGTGCGTCTTTGGCGTCCCGTCCGGCAAGCTTCTTGGGTTCTTTGTGTCACAGCGTGGGATAGAGGCCAATCCGGACAAGATCAAAGCTATAGAGCAGATTGAAGCACCCAAGCGAATCAAGAATGTGCGTCGGCTTGCTGGTTGCGTCGCCGCCATGGGCAAATTCATTTCCAAGTCTGCCGAGCACGCCCTTCCCTTTTTCAAGATCCTGAAAAAGGCGGGCCTGATGGAGTGGACGCTAGAAGCCGAAGCAGCATTGCAAGATTTGAAGAAGTACCTCTCGTCCGCGCCAATACTAGTTGCGCCTAGGCCACAGGAGCCGTTGCTGCTATACCTGGCGGCAACGAACCAGGTGGTCAGCGCCGCACTAGTGGCGTAGAGAGAGGTTGACGACGAGGTAATGGCAGCGACAGAGCCCGACACCACCAATGCAGAGATGACACAGCCACTTGAAGTGACGCCGAAGAAGAAAATGATGCAGCACCCGGTCTACTTTGTTAGTTCCCTCCTACAGGGAGCTAGATCAAGGTACTCCGGCGTGCAAAAACTGCTCTTCGGCCTTCTTATGGCCTCGAGGAAGCTGCGTCACTACTTCCAGGCACACGAGATCACTGTCGTCACTCGCCTCCCTCTGCAATGGATATTGAACAATCCAGATGCAACGGGAAGACTTGTGGAATGGGCACTGGAGCTGTCCAGGTTTGGCCTCAAGTTTGAAAGTACTTCGATGATTTAGAGCCGAGTCCTGGCGGAGTTCATTGTAGAATGGACCGCAACGCCTGACGAAGAAGCCCAAGAGACTTCTCTCCCCGGCAAGGAGGCAAGTTGCAGTTGGATCATGTACTTTGATGGAGCTTTCTCCTTACACAGCGCCGGGGCTGGCGTACTGCTTGTCGCGCCCACCGGAGAGCACCTCAAGTACGTGATCCAGATGCACTTCCCCAGGGAGGTGTCAACAAACAATACGGCAGAGTATGAAGGGCTGCTTGCCGGTCTTAGGATCGTGGCGGACCTCGGTATCAAGAAGCTCATCGTCAGGGGCGACTCGCTGCTCGTCGTCAAGCAAGTCAACAAGGACTACCAGAGCCCGTTGATGAAGGCCTACGTCGATGAAGTGAGAAAGCTGGAAGAGCGTTTCGACGGTATATAGGCCGATTACCTGTCAAAACACGCTGCCCTCAAGCTACCTGTGGAACGAGGTACCTTTGTGCTCCAGCTAACTCAGCCATCCGTTGATCCATCAACAGAGCAGAACAAGAGGAGGAAATCAGGACCCGGCAAGTACTTTCCCGCCGAGCTCCCCGGAGCCGCCGGCAAGGATGTTGCCGGGGACACTGAGCCCGCCACGGGCGGCTAGCTCCGGCGGAGCGTCAAGCTCTTGCCGTCGAGACAGCCGCTCCTATAGCAGACGAAATGCCTTTAGTCCTCTCCGTCAAGCCCCAGGCTCCAGCATGGGCACAGCATACCGTCCGATTCCTCCAAACAGGGGAACTTTCTAAAGAGCAGGAAGAAGCGGAAAAAGTAGCCCGTCGCTCTACCATGTACTAGTTCGTCGATGACGTCCTGTACAGAAAGAGGCCGAACGGTGTGAAATTGAAGTGTATCCCTCGGGAGGAAGGACTGGAGCTGTTGGTGGAGATACACGGAGGCATATGTGGATCCCACATTGGGTCAAGGGCCCTTGCCGGCAAGGCATTTCGGCAAGGTTTCTTCTGGCCCACCGCCCTCCAGGATGCGATGACACTAGTAACCAGGTGTAAAGCGTGTCAGTTCCATTCAAAGAAGCTTCATCAGCCAGCTCAAGCCCTTCAAACCATTCCTCTCTCCTGGCCCTTCTCGGTCTGGGGGCTCGAAATACTGGGCCCTTTCCCCTGCGTTGTCGGGGGCTTTGAGTACTTGTACGTTGCAATTGACAAGTTCACAAAGTGGCGGAGGTGGAGGCAGTGAGGAAGGTCACAACTCAGTCAGCCATCAAGTTCTTCAAGGGACTAGTGTGCCGTTTTGGTGTACCCAACAGGGTCATCACCGACAACGGCACACAGTTCACAAGCCGCACCTTCATGCAATATATCCAAGACCTCGGCAGCAAAGTCTGTTTCGCTTTCGTTGCTCACCCACGAAGCAATGGTCAAGCTGAGAGGGCAAACGCTGAAGTACTGCGAGGCTTAAGGGCCAAGACCTTTGACATGCTGCACAAGAGTGGAAGGCGTTGGATTGATGAGTTGCCGACGGTTCTTTGGTCGATCAGGACGACGCCAAATCGAGCCACCGGCCAGACACCCTTTGCCCTGGTATACGGGGCAGAAGTAGTTCTCCCCACTGGACTCATATATAGGTCACCTCGAGTGCTCACTTATGATGAGCTTGAGCAAGAGCAACTGCGGCAAGATGACACAATGCTCCTTGAGGAAGATCGTCTTCGGGCGGCTGTGAGAGCAGCACGCTACCAGCAAGCCTTGCACCACTACCATAGCCGCAAGGTTCATGCCCGAAGCCTTGACGAAGGCGACCTTGTCCTTCGGCGCGTTCAATCGGCCAAGAATTCCAACAAGTTGACGCCAAAGTGGGAAGGCCCTTATCGGGTAATACGAGTCACCAGGCCCGGCGCAGTCCGCCTGGAGACCGAAGATGCCGTTCCGGTGAGTAACTCCTGGAACATTGAGCATCTTCCCAAGTTTTACCCATGAGGCAAGGCTTGCCGGGCTCCCCGGCAAGCCACCTTTTGTACAAGCATTGCCGATGATGCATGTAACCCTTTGTACAAAGCCAGGCGCAGACCCTGAGCATAAATAAATGAAGCGTTGACGCCCTAAGTTATAGCATGCATGCTAGGTCGAGTCTCGTCCTTGGTTAGGGTTGATAGTGCTTAGCGGCGACTAACCCCTAGCTTAGAGGTCGAGTGTGTGTGTCTCTTTGCTGTTCTTTCATCTTCTTTGGTTCGCAGGACTCATAGATATCCTTGCCGGATCACTTGAGGACGAAAAAGAGAAGAGGGATAGACTAGCATCTAGACCCCGGCAAGCCAGTATTGCCGGGGGTTGCAAGAGCAAAGACTCACCCATGGCAAACCAGAGTTGCCGGGGGCTATAGCTTCAGATAAGTTCTTCATCCCTTATCATGCATTCCCTTATGGACTGAGGTATGTGAAACCTCGTTTTTCCCAAAGCTACCGTGCTCCCCTAACTCTAGGCCGTAGGGCTCGTTCCTGGGGCCAGGTTTGGTCATAGTCGCGGAAGCGAGAGGATGAAACAAGGAGCCTGAACCCACCTCATCCCTGCCTCCGCCAAATGTGTGAGAAAGGTCAAGCGAAGTGGGGAGACGGCAAGGCATGTTGTCGGGCAAGGAAATGTTTATCTTAAAGATATCAAGGGTTTACTCCTTGTCGTGGGTTCTACCCACAAACAAATGACCCGGCAAGCATCCCTTTTTCATTAAAATAATTCCACTCAGGTATAGTCCATAGGGAATGAAAAACATGAATGATGGGATTACAAGTTCTAAATTCAGCTAAAGCCCGAAGGCTTACAAACTAAAAAGAGATAAGGTGCCCGTAATCCCTTTCTTGTCCCTCTCCTCAGGAGGTAGGTCAAGGAGGCGAAAAGGGCAAAAGGGGCGCCTAGGCGAGCTACGGGTGGCAGAAGACACCAAGAGAACATCTCGGTGGCCGTCCGAAGGCTGGATGGTGATGGCAGCGCTGGAAGCAGAGCTCGAAGACAAGGCGGCAGGACGTCAGCATGCGTCGAAGGCGTCGGTGCCCGCGTACTCTGACTTGACGGCCTTGCCGCTTGCCCTCTTCCTCTTCCGCAGCCTCCCAACGCCAGCCGCCCAAGGAGACGACCTCGAGAAGTTCAGGGAGCTGGCGACGCAGATGATGGGGTCGCCGGTGCCGCAGGGAGCGGCACCCAACACCTAATCGGACCCGTCATCCTGCCGCCTACTACCCTCGTCGTCGCTGCCGCTGTCCTCCTCGTCACTCCCGCCCGAGGAGGATTCTTCACTATCAGAAGAGCTCTCCACGCAGCACCTTGCACGGGTCCCAAAACAGCCGAAGACCTTGACAGAGAGAAGGCCACCCTCCATCAGCTTAAAATGGAGAGTGAGCCCCTCCGTCAAATGGTGGATATGAGCAAATGTCTTCCATCCCCGACAAAGATACATCACGTGAGGGGCGGGGAAGTCGACGCGGACCCGCGTGCCACTGATCCCGCAGCCCCTCATGTGCAGCCGCAGCGACTCCGGCGGACCCAGCTCCATCTCCCGCGCGAATGGAGTCGGGAGACGAAGGCGACGACGAGGTGGCCGGCGCAGCCTGACGAAGAACTCGCAAGGGTCATCCCCAACATGGCCCTCCATTGGAGGAGGAGCTGCTGGCGGAGGCGAGGCCGGCGCGCCGCCCCGTCCTCCGCTTCCCCGAGCGCCCCGGCCTTGCCCACGGTCTCACCCCCTCCCCCTTCCCCTCGCGGCTGGCTCTGCCACCGCGGGTGCAGGAGAAGGAGGGACGCATTGTCGAGCGGCGACCCTCGCCGCCACCGTTGAAGGACCAGGATTCCCTCTCTCCATGGTGGATGGAAGGGGGGAGTAGAAGTTGAAGGAAGGAGGATATGAAAAGAATGTGGGACGCCATCCCCCCCTCCCGCTCTTTATAAAGGAATGGGGTGGGGGCTCGGCCGCCCCGCTCAGCCAATCAAGACGCGGAAGGTGCAGGGAACTGGGACCGACCCGCCGCCCCAGCCCGCGGCGGCCCGGTTTCCCGCCTCCACCGTTCGCCACCCCAAGCGCATGAGAGCCACGTGGTAGGCGTGCAGGACCAAGGCGACGGGTAAGGCGACCTCCCCCCACCCCGTGATCATGGGGAGTGGACGCCTTGAAGACCACGCCTCGATCCCGTTCAGTAAATGGGCCGCGCCTCCACGCCTCCCTCCCTTTATGGGGAAGGCGCGAACCGCCCCCTTTACTATGACATGACGCATGCATGCAGAGCTTAGCCCCACGCATGCCGCCCACGTCACACACGCCTCCCCACGCCGCGCCACGCGCGGGAAGCATGGGAAGCGCAGCGCGCGAAGAGACTTACCGCGGTAAAAACCGCCCCGCCTGCCTGCACACCGTTTTTGGGCCTAGCCCAACGACGCGATTGCGCTTACGTGTGGCCCAGGCCCGGGGGCTCCTGTCGGTGTACAAAAAGAGGGGTACACTTTTTGTACCCCTATAACTGTGCACAGGAAGTCTGAGCCACGGGCACCACCACACTGAGCAAGGCAAGGGAGGTGAGCCAAGGTAAGGCCGAAGCTCAGGAGAAGCAGAACGACGCCAAGACCAAGACCACAAAGAGCAAAGGGGACGAAGCGGACCCTCCCGGCAAGATCCTTGCCGGGAGGCGGTTTTAGCAAACCCGGCAAGACCCTTGCCGTTGCAGCTCGCCCCATGCCTACAGAGTGAGTCACCCTTGAGTCCACTGCCCCCATGGGGCAAGGATTCGGGAGACATCCCCGTGGTGGCATGCAGATCTTTGTGAAGACATTCGAGATCAGATACACCCTTTAGAAGATGATGATCCTTGGCGGGATCCCAGCCAAGGAGGACCACAAGGCCCCCGGCAAGAGCCTTGCCGGGGATGACAGCAGGCGCCACGGCAAGACCCTTGCCGGGGCCCCGGCAAGACCCTTGCCAAGAACACCCGTAGGGCCACCATCAGGCTCACGCCAGTCAAACCTCCACCGCCGTTCGCATACAGCTGCCGACCCAACCAGCTGGGCAGGCACCTGCGTGGCGGCATGCGGATCTTCGTGGAGACCCACCACTGCGCCACCTCAGCTGCCTGCCTGCCTACATGGCACCGCGGGCGCCGCTGGCCAGGGCGCGTGTCGACACGAGAGGGAGTGGCGACGGACGAGATAGGGCTCTCCCCCGTCCCTGATAAAGCAAGGACACCTGGGCAAGACGCATTGAATGCGCCTTGTCATGTAATGCGAGGGATAACCTCACATCACTATACCCTTTCCACCTTCTGTGTGCCACTGTGGCAACCCCTTTCCTATAAAAGGAGGCCCGAGGCGACCAGGAGGGGGATTCGGCTTTTTGGAGCTCCTCACGCCCCATAGCTAGCTCAAGAACACAGATATAGAATCCACCAAAGCAGGAGTAGGGTTTTACGCATCCTCGCAGCCCGAACGTGGATAAACGAACCGTGTGCTATCTGTTTGATCCGCTCTTCTCATGACCCCGCGCCCCGCAACCGTAGTAGGGATTCTTGTGATCCCATAGGTGTCGTTCCCACCGACAGATACCCACACCCCTCTCCGCATTTGCAAATAAGGCATTCCCTCGTTCATCCTTTTCTCCCACAAGATAAACTTCTCATACAAATGCATCTTGATGTTCCGCGCAACGCATGGGCATCTTGCTAGTAGGGAGAAGGAGTTTGTGTGACACATATCTAGCTATATTAAGGGATAGGTAGATAGCATATGTGTGAGAGACATTATTATACTTCGAGACATTAGTGGCTGTGGGTGGGTGGAATTAAAGGGGTGGGCGTATTAGACATAGAGAGCGTGTGTGTTTTTGTGTGAGAGACTTGTAGGACGGGGTAGAAAGACGAATTTAACCTTGACAGAGGGAGAGAAATACACGAAGTGCGCGTGTGTGATTCCGATGCCCACAGGGAAATGAGATATGTATGTGTGTGAGAGAGATTGCACAATTCATTCACGTATCACTATCTAGTGATCGAGGACGTGCATCGCTTGAACATAAGTCAATATCTACTTTGTATCGTGGCCAAAGGTACAATATCGATTCAACGCTATAAAGATTGGACACTCACATATCACATTTTTTCTATTTAAATAAACCTTTTCAGTTGTGCATGCCAAAGTTATAGTGATGTTTCTTCAAACAACCAATGTAGCTATTATGTACATGCACCATTGTTACTCTTGCATTCAAATTCATTAGTCTTGGATGATTTAAGTTTCTATTTTGAAGTAATATATGTAATATTCATATATGAATTCAACGGGTACGCAATTTATGAAATGGAGGCTATGTAATCATATGAGGTAACACTTTTAAGTAGCTGACTACAATATCCATTTCTTTTTGTGCGCCTCTACACTAACATGTCAATGCATTATGTTTAAAGTAAACAACCAATTGCACTAAATTATCTATTTACACGAGAAATACATAGGCTGAGCGTTTGATCCCTTTTTTGTGAACGCGCCACTACACCCGTACGATTGGTCGCGCCCGTGTGAACGTCCAAGTTATCGGCGCATCATCCCGAGTTAATATGTTTTTTATGGGGTGGACTTCACACCAGTTATTTACTGCTGACGCGTGCCCCGTGTACATAGTCTAGCATGACCTTCCCGCTAGCAAGGTCCAAAATTAGTTGAAACTGGATACGAACGATCCCGCGGGCGGCAAAATCTGCCGCCTCCTTCTAAAATTTCTGCCACCTTAGTCTTTAGCATGCGAAATCCCCCTTTTGTCCTTGGTGCACAGAGACCAATAGTTACAATACTGCCCTCATATACATGATAGGTCGGGGCTGCTTTGGTAACTTCCGGTTCCCCCACTACACGGCACCCCCATTTCCTCTCCCCCTCCCGCAAAAACAACTAACCCCACAACACCAGAGCATCTTACATCATGCCGTCCGTACTTCATCGCCCTTTCTCCCCTCCCCTCTCGAAACCCCAGACTGCTCATCCACCGGTGTACCATAGCCCATTCACTGCCAGCGGCGTCCACCTTGCTGGATCTGCTTCTGCGGCCGCATCTACCCCTCCACCTCCCCTAGAAACAAGTAGACTGCTCATCCACCACTGTACCACAGCCCATTCAATGCCGGCCTTGTCCACGGCGCTGGATCTGCTTCGCCGGTAATCTCGTCAACCGCCGCGCATCTGCAGCGGCTCATTCGTACTCCCCACCGGAGACGCTTCATCCACACCCCCCGGAGCCGCCCCACCCACACCCCCCTCGATGGCCTCTGATCCTCTTCGCCGACACCTTCCTCAACCCTACCGGAGCCGCTTCGTCGACACCTTCCTCAACCCTACCGGAGCCGCTTCGCCGACACCATCGTCAACCCTACCGGAGTAGCTTCGCCTATACCATTCTCAAACCTACTGGGGCTGCTTTGCCAACTCACAAGTCCACGGCCTCAGATTCGCTTCCTCGCACCCTCATCCAACCTACCGGAGCAGCTTCTGACGCCCCATCCATGGCCGCAGATCCGCATCATCGACACCACCCTTAACCCAACCACCGGAGCAGCTTTTGACGCCCCGTCCACGGCCGCAGATCCGCATCGTCGACACCATCCTTAACCCAACCACGGGAGCAGCTTCTGACGCCCCGTCCACGGCTGCAGATATCCGCGTCGTCGACACCATCCTTAACCCAACCACCGGAGTAGCTTCACCTACGCCCCCGTCCACGACCACGGATCCGCTTCGCCCACACCGTACTCCACCCTACCGGAGCCGCTCCACAAACACCCTACTCGACGGTTCTAGATCTCCTTACCGGACCCTGACAGCCAGCGCAGCGTCATCACCCTCGACGTTTCTAACCTGATTTCCACCGCCTGGAGAGATGCCAAGAACCCGCCACGGCCTAGGTACTTGTCACCTTTAAACCTGTCCAGCATCACTTGCCCGATGTACTTCAAATATACTAACCGGTCGCTGTTACCTGTTATGCAGCTGGCAAAAACTACAAGGATGATGTTTCTTCTTGATCTGACAGCTTGGCCAACCAAGATCCTGGACTGAGGCATTGCTATGATCTTGTAAGCGCGTCTCTCTCTCTCTTGTATTGTTCTGTGCCTGCCAGCGTGCTTTGCTAGGATTTTTGACTAGTAATCCCTTTGTGCAGACAATGATTTCTACTACTAGCTGCTAAATTAGATATGTAGATGTCATACATGATACTACCTTGTACCTCCATTCCTAAATATAAGTCTTTCTAGAGATTCCACTATAGGCTACATACGGAGCAAAATGAGTGAATCTACACTCGAAAATGCATCTATATACATTTGTATGTGGTCCATACTGGAATCTCTACAAAGACATATATTTAGGAACAGGGGCAGTACATTACAAAAAATCATAGGTGGCATGTAGGAATTCCAGTGCACTACATTAGGCTCCCTTAGAGTGCCTGCTAGTCCAGCATACAGAGTCATGGCTAGTTTATGGTACGCACACAATCATTAATTGGTGGTTTAAATATGCGCAAGGGATATGCAATGCAGTATCATGTAGAGATGTCTGAAATTAGCCGTGCCAACTTGCAGATAGGGTTACACAATGAAAAAGTACAAGATGTATGTGGCAATTTCATGGAACATCGCAAAAAAGGAGAGGCAGTGGTGAGCCTATACAGTGTGCTATGGTACGTCACTCCTCCATTGCAATCATCGTGACATGTTATTTGTATGCCAGTTCTATTAGCCAAGTTTCTTAGGGACAGTTATTACGAGTTATCCTAAGAAAATAAGCACCTGTGAATATAAGCTCCATGTAATAAGCCAACCAGTTCTTTTCATTGTGTTTTCAGCTTATCTTTGGTATGATCAGTGGAAAGTCTAGATTGCATTATATTTTTTTCATTTTGCTGCCCATATGGAAATTAATTTGACTTGCAAACATCACAAATTGAACCCAGTGCAGTAATTAATATGATAGGAAAACAGACCATCACTATTTGCTCAAAATGCAAATACAAAGATACCATCTACTTGGCACAATCTACTTTGGTCTATGTTTTCCATAGAGATCCCATTGCCTAATTTAAATGAAGAACGCATGACCCACATTTAAATGAAGAACAATTATTTATTGAAATTCGATGGTCCAAGTGGATGGTTATTATCGTATAGCAGCACCACCTGAAAGCATCATATAGCAGCAGCAGCTCATAGCAACTCATCATACAGCAGCAACAGTCTGCAATTCATCATATACCAGCAGCAGCTCATAGCAATTCATTATATAACAGCAGCAGGAGCAGCTCATAGCAATTCATCATATAGCAGCAGCAGGAGCAGCCCATAGCAATTCATCATATAGCAGTAGCAGGAGCAGCTTGTAGCAACTCATCATATAGCAGCAGCTCATAGCAATGCATCATATAGCAGCAGCAGTAGCTCATAGCAACTCATCATACAGCAGCAGAAGCTCATAGCAATTCATCATATAGCAGCAGGAGCAGCTCATAGCAATGCATCATATAGCAGCAGCAGAAGCAGCTCATAGCAATTCATCATATAGTGGATCAGAATGAAAATTTGGCAAAAAATCAGAGGAGATCCTCACCTTGTTGAATGAGCTCATCCTTCAACAGCACCTCAAGGACATGGCCTAGGAGGAGGGGAGGGGGAATAAGGTGCCTTCTGCCATAGTGTGGCATCAGCCATAGTTGTGCAGCGCCCGTCGGAGTAGTGCGTTGGACGAACCATAGTGGAGCAGCTGCTGGAGACCATGAATGAGGGGCGGCGCCAGAGCGAGGAGCAGCCAGGGAGATTTGCCCCTACCCACCGGCCATGTAGCCTAGCTGGACATAACGTCGTCGAGGACCAGGCCAGATGGGACCAGTGGCGACGGCTCGCTGGAGGAACCCTAGTGTTGCAGGCAGGGGATCGAGGTAGAGGGAAAGGGGAGAGGAGATGCAGGCGAGCAGGGCAATGAATGCTTGCGTGTTTGTTTTTACTTGAGGGTCAGGTGTGACACGGGCGTCAGCAGTTGCATTTTGAGTGTAATATAGGCAGACAACGGAGACATTTCACTATTCCCCTTCCCTTCAATTTTTAGTGAGGTTCTAACCGAAACACCCCCTCCAAAGCAAAATTAGTTAAGCCCAATCCCATTACTCAAAAATGACTTCTTTACATCTTTTATGGATTATTTTGACAATATGCCCTGAAATGGCGGAATCGAACTGGCCCTTAACCTGCAATTCAATTGTGCGTGCAATGATGAATCACTCCTGCCTGCTATCTGTACATTTAGGCATCATCATACATGGCATAACCTAATACATGTGCATTCCATTGTAGAATCTGGAATGTGCAACGTTTATGTTAGTTCATATGTTGCACATGATGTTTAAATGCCCCTTAAATCTAGCAAGTCAAGTGATGGTCTTTAAGCCTCCTTCTTTGCTTCTTTTCTTGATGTCGGAGGTTGGGTGCGACATATGCCAAAGGATGGCTTATCATGGTGGGAGCGAGTAGAACGTCGCCGGTGCCTGGAAACGGGATAAGGTGAAGGCATGCACGCCGGCGAATCTTACCCAGCTTCGGGGCTCTCCGTGGAGATAACACCCCTACTGCTGCTCTGCGGGGTCTCCACATGATCACTATGGCAAAGTGTGTACATGGTTGCTCCTTGAGCTGTCTCCTAGAGGTAGGAGAAGGCAAGGCTAGCTCTCTCCTTCCTATATGATCTGGCTAGTGCTAATGGATTCGAACCCTTTGCATGGGTGCCTTGGAGGGTTTATATAGGCCTACCCCCAGGGGTACAATGGTGATCCGGCTGGACATGGGCCCATCCTTCAGTCTCTCTGGCCGCCATCTTATCTGCCGACTCCTGGGGCCCGCCGACTGGTGGGCCCCGCCAACTGGTGGGCCCCGCCAACTGGCTCGGTACGGAGCCGATAGGCCGCGTACGCCGCGGACGGGTCTTGCCGGCTGCAGATTACTGTAGTCGTGCTTCTAATGACGCGGGCTTGGTCATGGGGTCGTGGCAACAGCTCCGCCATCTGGCGGGCGATCACTATTGCCACTCCCTGTCGCGTCTGGTTAATGGTGCGTGGGGCCTGTGGGAGGGGCCGGCCGACTCCTGGGGGCCGACTCCCAACTGGGCCGACTAGTAGCGCTCTCGCCATCTTCCGTACGCCCGCCGACTGGTGGGACCCGTCGTCCCTGGGTTGTACTGGCAGGCCGTCGTGGGCACAGGACTCCGCCCACTGGGGCTGACGTCAGGGTCGACATGGCAACAGTGTCACGCCGGGCGTAGATCTCCACGGGTACGGCGTACTGCTGCCACGCCTGCCCTTGGAAAAGGATGGGAGTGGACCTTACTGTGGCCACTCCCCGTCCTGTCCCTCTTTATGAGGGCATGGGGGTTGTTGGCGTCGCGGGCCGACTCCCCATGGCCGGCTTCTCTGGAAGTCGCCAGTCAGGAGTCGCCTCATCCTGAAGTCGTCCCCGGGACTCGGCCGCGAGTGGGCAGTCGGCTGCCTCGCCGCCGACTCTCAGAAGGCGGCTCTTCGTCCTGGGGTCTTGAGGGGTGTAGCCTGCCTCGATGTTTTGAAAGGTTCTGGGCCTGGGTTAGCCTACCCGTGGCCCATTACTCCAATAGTAGTCCCTGAAGCTGGTGAGGCACCGAGGCGATATGTCGAGGAGCCTCAACAGTTTCTTCTTTCCAGCGGTTGGATCTAGGCCTCGCTAGCCATCTTCTATCAAGCCGACTAGTTGGAGCCGGATTTGCTTAAGGCCGACTTGCCACTGAAAAAGTTTAGACGTCGCGGCAGAGTCCAGGAGGCATGCCTGATAAGCCTCCAGGTTGCCGCTCGTTGTGGACCCGTCGCGAGGCGCCACGTGGCTGAGCCAGTCTGCCCACCCACACGCGCGACGGGACAGGCCTACAGGTGGGGCCCACCACTACCACGCCTCGTCATGTGAACGGATCCGTTGTGGCCGTGCGGACGGTTGGGGTTCCCGCGCAGTTACTGCACGCAGTAACTTTGCGTGGTAAATCATGGGGGTCGTGGGTTCCTGGGCATAGTTAATCCCACGACTGCCCCTTTGGCTTCTAAGCCCACGAGCCTATAAGTAGGCGGGGGGAGGGGGCGGCGAAGCACGCGCGCCCCTCTTCCCTACTCCCTTTAGCTCCTTCTTGCTTCTTCTTCCTCTCGCCGCTGCAGCTCCGAACCACGGCGCGCCCGCTGCGATGAGCTCTTCCTCCGCCGCCGCGCCTCCTGCTGCTGTGTGCTCCGGAGTGTGGGACGGCTCCGAGGTTGATGACAACGACGTCGAGATCCTCCGCAAGACACGGCGGCTGCCCGGCAGGGGCTTAGTGCGGGTCCGCCTCGCGCCGGAGGGGGAAATATCGTCGGCGCCGGAGGAGGGAGAGCGGGTCATATTCCGCTCGCACCTTATGCGCAGCCTGGGGCTGCCGGCGAGCGGCTTCTTCTGCTCCTTCTTGAAGTTCCACGGGCTCCAGCCGCACCACCTTACTCCAAACACGGTGGTGCTGCTGGCTGCCTTCGCCACCCTGTGCGAAGGCTTCCTCGGCGTTCTCCCCACCATCAAGCTCTGGGGTGAGTTCTTCCAGTCCAAGCTTGGCACACACGTCGCCGGCGTGCCGGCCCAGTGTGGCGCGTTTATCGCGATGCGGAGATCAGTGGCCGACAATCCATTTCCCACCATCACGCTGATTAAGTCGGTGAAGATGTGGCAGCGGTCCTACTTTTATGTGAAGAACGTCGCCCCAGAAGGCGACTGGGTCAACCTGCCGGCTTACGAAGCTGGCGCGCCGGCTGGAAGGCTCCCCAGCTGGTCACACCGAGCCAGGACAATGTCTCCTGCTGGTGCCGCCGCCGTCGCGCGACTCCGAGTGCTGACGTAGTCGGAGGGCTTGTCCGGGGCCGACTTGTTGGCCGCCTTTGTGGCGCGCCGAGTCCTCCCACTCCAAGGCCGACCTCACCTGATCTGCCAGATGAGCGGTCATTGAGACCCGAGTCGGATGTGCTCCAAGGACACGCCTCACGTGGAGATGGCAGACACGGTGAACTACATCGCGAACTGCGGTCTCACGGGGGATTGGCGGTTCGGCAAGGAGCCGTACTCACACGCCAACCCCCCGCCTATTGTAATTCATCTTCCTTCTTCTTTTGTTTCTTTCGTTGCCGAGTCCGACTTGTCCAGTCTGACCGTTTTTGTTTTTGAATCGGAACCCTCTCATCCATCCTTCGGCCGGCACCACGGGGCCGGCTCGTCAGTTTGTCCCCGATTGGGCAGAGAGCGACGTCGACGATCCTGACTTGGGGGCGGTGGCCATGGAGGCCGACGCTAAGGGAGGAGGAGGAGAAGCAGGTGGCTCGAGGCCCACGACCACTTTCGCCGACTGGCCTGATGACGATGCCGAGGGAGAAGTCGCCCCGCGTCACCGGCCAAAGGTTGGCCAGCCAAGCGCGGGTTCCTCCGCCGTCTTGGACGCTCAAGGCGGCGCGAAGAAGCGCCGGGCCAGACCGAGTACACATGGTGGCCGGTCGAAGAAGTTTAAGGGAGCGGCCGCCGCGACCAAGCGGGAAGAGGCGGCCGCGAAAGCCAACCGCTTCCGCAAGGAAGTGAAGAAGCCACCGCTGGTCTCTGCATAAGCGCCTCCATCCCTCATATTTATTTTCTCTTTGTTGATCTTGTCTGAGTCTTTCATATGCTTCCCTCGCTTCAGGGTTCCCCTCACTCTTGAGAGCGTTGCCGCCGCCTCTGTTATGGGGTCGGCGGAGACGTCTGCCACTACTCGGCGGATTGACCCCGTCGCCGACCTCCAGGAGGCGACAAAGTGGAACGCGCAGGAGAAGCGCAAGGAGGAAGAGGCCGCCGGCCTGAAGAAAACGGAGGCCGAGAAGACGGAGGCCTCCGCCCTGAAAAAGTTGGAGGAGGCCAAGGCCGCTGTCGCGGCAAGGCGGCAGGCAAAGGAAGTTGCGCACCGGCGGTCGGCGGTGTTTGTCACACCTCTGAACTCTACGCCGCCGCCCCCGGAGTTCACTGGGCAGTCAGGGGAAGCCGGGGGCGAGTTCCCGCTCATGGAGAGGGGCGGCGGCGACGCCTCCATGCCGGACGCGGTCGTGCCGCCACCGCTGCCCCCGCCGCCGTCTAGGAGCGCGCAAGGCAAACAGCCGGCGGACCCGCCCTTGCCGCCGACTAAAGACAAGGTCATGGCGAAGCTACTCCTTGAAGTCGGCTCGCCAACGCGCCGCCGTCTTGAGAAGGCGACTTCGGCGCCACGCTCCTTGGAGGCCGGCACCACCAGCTCGACGATCCCAGACGCCGAAGGGATGAGCGCCGCGCCCATTGGGTGGGTGCGAGGAGGCGGCACGGGCCCGCTGAACCAGGCGCTTCTGGATGTCCAGACAAAGCTGCGAGTTGAGGGCGACGCCATCCAAAACTGCACCAAGGCGTACCTGGCGTCGCGAGCAACCATCTGGGTATGCTTTCTCCTTTGTCTTTGTTTTCTTGTTCCTCTCTGTGGGGGCGCGCCAGCGCACCCACTGGGTGTAGTCCCCGAGTTTCGGGCCGACTGCTGAGCAGGCGGCCTAGAACTCCAATTGGCGAGTTCCAGGTACTAACTTTTGTCTGAAATACTTGTCACAAGACTATCACAACCTCCGCGTCACCGCCTTCAACCGCAACGTTGAAGAGCTGGGCAAACGGACCGCCGACTTGTCGGAGAGCCGGAGTGAGTCCTTTTTCTTCTTTGCGGGGGCGCACTGGCGCACCCACGGGCTGTAGTCCCCGAGATTCGGGCCGACTGCTGAGCAGTCGGGCCGGATCTCCCCGGCGACCTTCTTTGTTGATGACTTAACGCCTTCTTTCTTCTTTCTTTTCATAGGCCCACGCCACTCTTCAACAGCAGCTGAGCGAAACTAACACCGCGTTGCGCGCCAAGGGGGAGGAGTGCAGCAAGCTCGCCACAGAGCGCGATCTACTGGCCGCACAATTGGTAGAGCAGAAGGAGCTGCTTAAGAAGACGCAGAAGGAGGCGGAAGAAGAGGAGGCCGCCCTCCTGGCCGAGTTCGCGAGCGAGCGCTCCTCCTGGACTGACAAGGAGGCAATGCTGGCCTCCGGCTTCCACGAGATCGAGGACCTCGTCGACGGTGAGCTTCTTTGCTTTTCTTCTTCGAGCTGCCGACTATAGGTCGAGCCAACTCCTGGTTTTTTGAGCTCTTCTTCATTCTTTTCGTCTTGGCAGACTTCTTCCCCGGCCACTCGCAGGCCGCCAATCAAGCTATCGAGGCTGATCGCGAGGAGCGGAGGGCGGATGGCACGGAGATCGCGGCCGATGCCCCCCGGACCCTTGACGAGCATATTCTGAGCATTGGGGCTCATCTGCGGCCGGCCCACCGGATGCTGCGCTGGCTTCAACGTGTCGGCGCCCAAACGATCACTGCCCTGTGGCCAGACATGCAGGCTCCGCGCACCCCCAGTCGGACTGCCGACTGGCTGGAGGTCGCGGCTGGCCATCTTGAGGCCTGGAAGGGCTCCTTGGCCCGGGCTGGAGTGCGCCGAGCCTTGGAATTCGTCAAGGCGTGGTATCCGGGGCTGGACCTAGACCGGCTGGCCACACTTCTGTCAGAGGCCTAGCCGGAGCTGGCAGCCGCGGAAGGCACCCTTGTCAAGCGTGCGGCGGCGATCGCCGAGTACAACGACACCAGCATCTTTGTCCCCGAGCGGGCTGAAGACGGCGGGGAGGTACCGCCGGAGTGGTTTGGGATGAACCCAGACTACGACGAGGACTCGGCGGAGGTGATCGGCTCTAGCATCGAGGAGGAAGACGAGGCGGAGGACGGAAGCGAGACGGAGGCACCGGAAGACGGAGCGGACGGCCAGCCTCAGCTCGACCGCACCTCCAGCAACGAGCCGTGCCCACCCGAGCCGACTGCCACCGGAGGTGATCAAGCCGAGACCGCCCAGCCGGCCGCCCCAACATCCAACACCGCCGTGTCCTCCGATCCTCCGAACCCGTCTGTCGCCTCCTAGGCTGCCACCTTATTTTTGTTTTATCTGTTTTTAATAGTCTTTGAAGAACTTGTTAATTCGCACAATTCCACCCGCGGGGTGTATTTTGAACTTCTGCTCGAAGGTTGGGCCAAGGGCCTTTGTTATGTAAATATTCATCCGACTTCTATCTTTTCTTGCTCATTGCTCTTTTGGCTTTTTCCTTTGCCGCCTTCCCTCAGTTGTCGTCTTTGTCAGTCGGACAGCCGCTCTGCGGACTGCCGCTGGATCAAATTCTTGGTCACTTTGGGAAGGTAGGTACTTAGACGTTTTAGAGTTGTTTAGCAAGTCGGATAGAAGGCGGTAAGCCGACTGTTCAAGAGTCGGTTTGCGAAAAAAGGCTGGAAGCCGGCTTTAAGCTATGTTTATGCTTTGAGTCCTTAGCCATTTTTCATGTGGACGCCCATTCTTCCTTACTTCTGCCCACCAGACAGTCGCTCTTCGAGATGCGGCTTCTGACAGGAGACGGCTTAGGCGCCACACACTACTTGTTCGGCTGCAGGAAGCATTTCCTAGCGCAAGGCGGCAAGTCAACGGGCCGACTAGTCGAACCCGGTGCCAAGCGGCATAACAAAAAGTAACATACTCGACGGCATAATTCTTATCATATACATAAAAGAGGGCAGTCCCCGAGCTCTTCTCGGGGGGGGCGAAGTCTTGGTACTTTTTAATACAAAGGGTAGCATGGTACATACTGCGTTTAACTGTAAAATTTTCGGAGGAGATTTGCATTCCATGGCCGCTCTGTCTCTTTGCTGGAGTCATCCCTCTTGCGTGCCCGTGGCTTCTGAGCATCGATTAGGTAGTAGGAGTCGTTGCCCAGCACTTTGCTGATGATGAAGGGACCTTCCCAAGGCGCTGACAGCTTGTGCTGGCCGGCTGTTCACTGGATCAGTCGGAGCACAAGGTCGCCCTCTTGGAAAGATCTCGGCCTGACCTTCCTGTTATAGTATCTGCGCAGGCTCTGCTGGTAGATGCTGGACCGGCTGAGTGCCAACAGTCGGCCCTCTTGCAGCAGATCGACGCCGTCTTGACGTGCTTCTTTTGCTTCTTCCTTGGTGTACATGGTGACTCGCGGGGAGTCGAACTCTATGTTCGTTGGGATGATGGCTTCAGCACCGTAGACGAGGAAGAAAGGTGTGAAGCCAGTTGACTTGTTTGGAGTCGTGCGCAGACTCCAGAGGACAGCTGGCAACTCATCGAGCCAGCAGCCAGCCGAGCGCCCCAAAGGCTCGACCATTCTGGGCTTGATGCCGGACAGGATGAGGTCATTTGCTCGCTCCACCTGGCCGTTTGACTATGGATGGGCAACGGACTCTAGGTCCAGTCGGATGCCCTGTGTCGCGCAGAAACGGGCCAAGGCGCCTTTGGCAAAATTCGTGCCGTTGTCGGTGATGATGCTGTGTGGTACGCCGTACCGAATTGTGATGTCAGAGATGAAAGTTACGGCAGTCGGGCCATTCAGCTTCTTGATTGGCTTCGCTTCTATCCACTTGGTGAACTTGTCCACCGCAACAAGTAAGTGAGTTAGGACACATCGTGCCGTCTTGAATGGTCCCACCATGTCTAGGCCCCAAACTGCGAAGGGCCAGGCAATGGGGATGGTCTTGAGTGCAGAAGCCGGCTGATGCGGCTTGGAGCAGAACTTCTGGCACCCTTTGCATTTTGGACCAATTCCTTAGCCTCTTCTAAGGCCGTTGGCCAGAAGAAACCGTGTCGGAAGGCTTTGGCGACGAGTGCTCTTGAAGCCGCATGGTGGCCGCACTCGCCTTGATGGATGTCTTTGAGAATTACTTGGCCTTGCTCTGGCTCTACGCAGCGCTGGTAGACACCAGTGACGCTGCACCTGACCAGCTCTCTGTTGACTATGGTGTAGGCTGCCGCTCGGCATTGTACTTCCCGAGCTAAGGTCTCATCAGTCGGCAGCTCTTTGCTCACCAGGAATTTGAGGATGGGCTGGGCCCATGAGGGTGCTGCTATTTCTTTGACTGCCAAAACTGCGACTTGGACGAGGGCGGATGGGCTGGGAGGCGGCGGGCTGGAGTCAGCAACCGCCTGCTGGATTAATGAAGTCCCCGGGACGTCTGGTGTAGCCCTCGGGCCGAGTTCTGGAGTCTTCGGGCTGGCCGCCGCAGTCCCCGGGCCGGGTTCTGCAGTCCCTGGGCCGGCTTCGACTGTGGCGGCTTTGGAGCCATCTGCCAAAATCCTCGTACCGTCTGCTGGGGCTCTGGAGTCGGATCCGACTTCTTCGGGGGGAGCCGGCACAAAGATGGAGTCTGATTCTGGTGAAGGCTTGACAGACGGCTTGAGGAGGCGCTGAAGGGCAACGCCGGATGGTATTGCTTGGCGGGTAGAGCCGATTCATGCCAGGGCGTCTGCTTGGTCGTTGTCGTTTCTTGGCACATGGAGGAACTCGCACCCCTCGAAATATCCACTGAGTTGCTGCACGAGGAAACGGTAACTCGCCATGTTTGCATCTTTGGCGTCCCAGTCGCCAGACGACTGCTGGACAGATAAGTCCAAGTCGCCATAACACAGGATCCGGCGAATGCCAAGTTCTTTGGCAAGTCAGAGCCCATGAATGAGCGCCTCGTATTCGGCGACCTTGTTGGAGGCGGCAAAGTGGATTTGCAGTGCGTATTTGAGCTTGTCTCCTTTAGGAGAAGTGAGGAAAACACCGGCTCCCAAGCCGGTGCGCATCTCGGAGCCGTCGAAATGCATCCGCCAATGGGTGGAGTCGGGCGCTGGTGGTAGGTACTGGGTCTCGGCCCAGTCGAAGAGGAAGTCGGCCGGTGCTTGTGACTTGATGGCGGTGCGGGGCTGGTAGTAGATGGTGTAGGGAGCCAGCTCTATGGCCCATTTGGCCACTCGGCCAGAAGCATCTCGGCTTCCGATGATCTCGGCAAGTGGGGTCGTGCAGACCAAAGTGATTGGATGCTCTTGAAAGTAAGGCTTCAGCTTCTTGGCGGCAAAGTGCACACCATAGCACATCTTCTGGTAGTGGGGGTAGTTCTGCTTGGAGGTCGACAGCACTTCGCTCAAGTAATATACCGGTCTCTGGACAGGTAGTGCCTTGCCTTCCTCCTTGCGTTCCACTACAATGACTGTGCTGACTACCCGGCCGGTGGCGGCGATGTACAGGAGCATGGGCTCCTTAGGAGTCGGAGCCGCCAGAACGGGTGGAGTAGTCAACATCTTCTTCAACTGGAGAAAAGCTTCGTCCGCCTTGTGGTTCCACTCGAAAAAAGTGGTCTTCTTCATGAGCTGGTATAAGGGGAGAGCTTTCTCGCCCAGCCGACTGATGAACCGGCTGTTGGACGCCAAGCAGCCAGTGAACTTTTGCACGTCCAGCAGTCAGCTGGGTACCTCCATCCTCTCAATGGCATTGATCTTTACAGGGTTGCACTCTATGCCGCGTTTAGAGACCAGGAAGCCAAGGAGTTGGCCGGCTGGTACTCCGAAGACGCACTTCTCAGGGTTGAGCTTGATCTGGAATCGGCGCAGGTTCTCAAAGGTCTCCTTGAGGTCTTCCAGCAGTGTTCCATGCTTCTCCGTCTTCACCACCACATCGTCCACGTAAACGTGGGCGTTTCTGCCAAGTTGCTTGAGGAGGCACTTCTGCATGCAACGCTGAAAGGTGGCGCCGGCATTCCTCAAGCCGAACGTCATGGTTAGGTAGCATAAGGCTCCAAACTGTGTGATGAAGGAGGTCTTCAGTCTGTCAGTCGGGTTTAGCTTGATCTAGTGATATCCTGAATATGCATCTAAGAAGCTGAACAGCTCGTATCCGGCTGTGGAGTCTATCACCTGATCAATTCTTGGCAAAGCAAACGGGTCCTTGGGGCAAGCCTTGTTGAGGCTTGTGTAATCAATACACATTCGCCACTGCTTGTTCTTCTTCAGTACCAGGACCGGGTTGGCTAGCCACTCTGGAAAGAATACTTCCATAATCAAGCCGGCTGCTAGGAGTCGGGCTATCTCTTCTCCGACAACTCTTCTCTTTTCTTCTGATAGGCGGCGCAAGGGCTGCCTGACTGGCTTCGCATTAGATCGGACATGTAACTTGTGCTCGGCGAATTCCGTCGGTACACCTGGCATGTCTTTAGGGGACCATGCGAAGATGTCCCGATTCTCACGAAGGAAATCGACGAGCTCGCCTTCCTATTTGCTGTCGAGGTTTGCGCCTATGATAGCGTACCTCTCTGGGTGCTCTCGGTCCAAGGGTATCTTCTTCATCTCTTTGGACGGCTTGAATGAACCCTCAGCCTCCGACTCCTTGTGGTTAGGCAACACCTCTAGCTGCTTGCCGGCCATCGCCACAACCCGGTCAAGGAGCCGCTTCTCGGCCGCGATCACCAGGGACTCGGCCAACCCGACTACTTTCAGCCGCATAGGGAGACGACTTCCGATAGTCGCCGGTTACAGTCAGAATCCCCTTGGAACTAGGCATCTTCATCTTGAGGTAGGCGTAGTGGGGGACCGCCATGAACTTGGCCAGGGCGGGTCGGCCAAGTAATGCATGGTATGTGCTCTCAAGATCCACCACCTCAAACCAAACTGACTCTCGGCGGAAGTGATCTTTGTCTCCAAAGAGGATGTCCATCAGGATCTTGCCGATTGGTGAGCAGGAAAGGCTAGGAACAATGCCATGGAATATAGTCCGGCTATTATGAAGATGTCTTTGCTTGATTCCTAACTTCTCCATGGTGTCCTTGTACAGGATGTTGATGTTGCTGCCTCCGTCTATCAGAACTCGCGAGAAACGAGCGGCTCGTCTATCCGTGGCAAAGGTGGCATCCAAGACCAAGGCATAGGAGCCCGGACTCGGCATTACCTCTGGGTGATCAGCTCTGCTCCAGCTGATAGGCTTCTCGGACCAGTGCACGAATTCTGGTGTCTCTGATGCTACTGCGTTCACCACTTGCTGCTACAGCCGCCTGCTGCGTCGATCATCAGCCACGCTGGTAAATACCATGTAGGCTCCGTGCTCTTCGGGGTACTCGTCTTGTACTGCGCCGACTGGCCTGACAGCCGGCTGCTGGGGCGGAGGCAGAGGCGGCTGCCCAGCAGGCGGGGGAGGCAGGAGGTCGTCTCCTTTGGCGATCCTGGTGAGCCAGTGGCACTTCCGGGTGGTGTGGTTCGACGGCTTTGCGCCGCTGTGGAACTTGCAAGGACCATCCAGAGTCTGCTCCTACGAGAAAGGCGGCAACCAGTTGGGCTTGCCGCCTTTCTGTCGCTTGGGTGGAGGCTGCCCTTCCGGCTGCTGGTCTTCGACTGTCGCCACCTGCCGACTGCTGGAAGCCGGTTGTGGGGCCTTGCGCTTGTGGTCGCTCTGCTATTGTCGCCGACTGGTGTCTCCAGCCGAAGTTCTGGGAGCCTGAGGAGCCACTTTGCCAGTCGCACTAACTTGAATCTCCGCCTTCATGGAGGAGTCGGCCGTGGCATACTTGTCTGCTATGATCAGCAGCTCATTGAGGGTTTCTGGTTCGTCGTAGAGGAGCTTGTGCTTGAGGAGGGTGCCTTCTCTGCACCCGGTGGTGAAGTACTCGAAAGCCTGCACCTCATGCACGCCCTCGCAAGAGTTTCGAAGCTCGGCCCAACGCGTGAGGTAGTCGCGAGTCGACTCGTTGGGGCCTTGCACGCACAAGGAAAGCTGGCGAGGCTTGGGAGGACGCTTGTACGTGCTTGTGAAGTTGCGGACGAATGCATCGGTGAAGTCGACCCACCTGTTGATGCTGCGGGGCTTCAGGCTGTTCAGCCATGTCCGGGCCGTGCCCTGGAGCATGATCGGAACGTATTTTACGGCAACACGCTTGTTGTCGTTCGCTATGTTGACGGCCGTGGAGTAGTCAACCAGCCAGTCCTCCGGCTTCATGGAGCCGGTGTACTTGGGCGTGTCTCTTGGGAGCGTGAACCCTTTGGGAAAGGGCTCGTCTCGAATGCGGGGCCCGAAACAAGGCGGACCCAACTCGTCTTCTTCTTCCAGCGCCAGGGATCGGTGAAGTCGGTCGATCCGGAGGCGGGCAACGTTTTCTCTGACTCCCTCTCGGCGTCCAAGGCGGTCACCGAGAGTCGGATGGTCAATAGGCGGCAGGGAGACTCGCCTTTCCTTGCGAGGAGGAGGAGGCGAACAGTCGTCCCGTTGTTCCACTGCTCTTGGGCGGCCGTCTTGGTCGCGCTCTATGGTAATGCGAGTCTGACTGCGGCTGACAGCCGGATCCTTGTCTTTCCTTCCGCGGGCGCCACCAGTCGGTGTTCGAGACGTCGCGCCTTGGTCTCGGCGTGGAGGCGGGTCGTCGTTTTGTCGCTGCAGCGCCTCTGTGCGGCAGCCGACCTCATTCTGCGCGGCAGCCGCGTCGAGGAGGCGCTGGACTCGCTCCGCCATCAGGCGGCACTCTTCACCCTTGAAGTTGTCCAGTTCGCCCGCCGCCACCTGGGCGGCTCGAATGTTCTCCGCAGGCGTGGCATATACAGGGCGATTTGCCCCGAATAGGTTGGCGATGGCCATGCCGCGCTGCTGGACCGCGCCTAGGCGGCTGGGCCTTGTTGGGGCTGGCGAGCCACCCACAGCGTGATCCATCTCACGCTGGTAGGCTTCTAACAACCGTCTCATGCTAGCCAGCTTCTTTGCGCCTTCGACGAGCTGAAGGCGGCGCGCCTCCAGCGTCTCTGCGTCGGCGTCTTTCGGAATGGGCGCGGTCAGGTCTTGCAGTGCTGCGCCAAGCGGATCGTGCACTCCTCGGCCGGGACGCTCGTCATGACCGATGACGAGCACCTCTGTGACGATGCTTCCGTCGCTCTCCGCGCTAGGGAGCGGCTCGTCGTAGACCACCACATTGGTGGGGAACGTGTTGAGTGACGCAGTGTCGGAGTTGACCAGCATCGGGTCGGTGGAGCCTACAGACTCCAAGTCCAGGGCAGGCTCGCCGGCGACGTGGAGTTGGTCAAGGAGGCCCGCGAGGAGGCTCTCGCGGCCTCCCGTGCATGCGTCGGATGCAGGCTCGTCGGAGAGGCGAACCTCACCGACAAGATCGGCGAGGGAGCTGGCTGTGCAGGCGATCTCAATGCCATGCAGCGCGTCGGCGCAAACTCCATCTGGCGTGCCGGGCTGGCTGTGCTCGCCAGGGAGGAAAAGGGTTCCCGTCCAGAGCAGGTCTCCGGACGACAGTGCACCAGGCCCCACGGTGGGCGCCAAATGTCGGGGGTTGGGTGCGACATATGCCAAAGGATGGCTTATCATGGTGGGAGCGAGTAGAACGTCGCCGGTGCCTAGAAACGGGATAAGGCGAAGGCATGCACGCCGGCGAATCTTACCCAGCTTCAGGGCTCTCTGTGGAGATAACACCCCTACTGCTGCTCTGCGGGGTCTCTACATGATCACTATGGCAAAGTGTGTACACGGTTGCTCCTTGAGCTGTCTCCTGGACGTAGGAGAAGGCAAGGCTAGCGCTCTCCTTCCTATATGATCTGGGCTAGTGCTAATGGATTCAAACCCTTTGCATGGGTGCCCTGGAGGGTTTATATAGGCCTACCCCCCAGGGGTACAATGGTGATCCGGCTGGACACGGGCCCAGCCGTTAGTCTCTCTGTCCACCGTCTTATCCGCCGACTCCTGGGGTCTGCCGACTGGTGGGCCCCACCGACTGGCTCGGTACGAAGCCGACAGGCCGCGTCCGCCGCGGGCGGGTCTTGCCGGCTGCAGATTACTGTAGTCGTGCTTCTAATGACGTGGGCTTGGTCATGGGGTCGTGGCAACAACTCCACCAGCTGGCGGGCGATCACTGTTGCCACTCCCTGTCGTGTCTAGTTAATGGCGCATGGGGCCCGTGGGAGGGGTCGGCCGACTCCTGGGGGCTGACTCCCAACTGGGCCGACTGATGGCGCTCTCGCCATCTTCCGTACACCTGCCGACTGGTGGGACCCGTCGTCCCTGGATTGTACTGGCAGGCCATCGTGGGCACAGGACTCCGCCCGCTGGGGCTGACGTCAGGGCCGACATGGCAACAGTGTCACGCCGGACGGAGATCTCCGCGAGTACGTCGTACTGCTGCCACGCCTGCCCTTGGAAAAGGGTGGGAGTGGACCTTACTGTGGCCACTCCCCATCCCATCCCTCTTTATGAGGGCATGGGGGTTGTTGGCGTCGCGGGCCGACTCCCCATGGCCGGCTTCTCTGGAAGTCGCCAGTCAGGAGTCGGCTCATCCTGAAGTCGTCCCCGGGACTCGGCCGCGAGTGGGCAGTCGAATGCCTCGTCGCCGACTCTCAGAAGGCGGCTCTTCGTCCTGGGGTCTTGAGGGGTGCAGCCTACCCTGATGTTTTGAAAGGTTCTTGGCCTGGGTTAGCCTACCCGTGGCCCATTACTCCGACACTTGATATGTATGATTTGCTCACACATCTGTTCAATTGCTTGTTTGCATCAGCCAACCATACTAAAACTGTTTGCTTTGATTACTTGTTGTTCTTGACCTAACACTCTAATAGAACTTGTCAACGATTTAAACACTAAGGGCTGCTATAGTGGGGCCTTGTCTAACTCATAGGCGACATAAAGGTTTGGCCGTACACTATAGTAGGCTCTCCAAGAGTACCTGGAGATCCAGTTCGAAGGTATGCCTAGTTTTTACATAGTGCAGACATAGTAAATGCTCATTTCATTGTGTGCAAGTGCAAGAGATGTGGCATGTTTCATTATGTGGTGTTGTTTTGTTATAATCTCATCCTTTTGTGTTCACAGACTAGAAAGTATGCATATTTATCTTCCAAGGAGACGAGTAACTAGTTTGTGTCACCTTGTAGAGGGGGTGCAATGAAGATAAGATGAGGATTTCCAAGTACAAGATGTTAGGAAGGAACCTTGCAAGATAATTAGGAGCTGCGCTGAGCCTCTTCAACCTGCTAAGGTAAGTCACTGTATGCAACTCAACAGTTCAATTCCTTGTTTGTTTCAGGCATAGTTAATTTTCTCTTTTCAATTGCTTTATTTGTCCTTAGTTAATGAGATGCCCAAATAATCATGCCTGATGTTCGGTACTTGTATCACTATTAGTTGACATAATTAAAGGCCTTACCATTTAATTACTCTGCCGAAGTGTGCCTGAAGCTTTGAAGTCTATTAACCAACTATTATTGCATGAGGCTCACAATCTAGTTTACACTACGCTAATGATTGCATAGTTTTGCCTGCTGTAGTATGTTTGTATGAAACCCTCTACTGTTCATTATGCTCCCTAAGACTTTAATTGAGGCACAGAATGGCCAACTGCTTGTTTACTTATACGCAACGTGTTGTCTAAATTTGTAACTTGTCTGTGTTTTCGATTGGGCCCCAACATCATGCTCCTCTGGTGAGCTAAGAGGGATTTCTGTATGCAGGCTGCACCGACTATCTTTTTTATAATTTTTAAAATATCACCTGCTTATGCTTCATGATGTGTAACATTTTTTTTGAAAGTGACGTGTAACATTATTGTTAGTCCTGTTTTGCCATGTAGTACAAAATAGTGTCTTGTTCGCTTCACTGTTGTAACTATATTTTTGCCCTAGTCATGTGTACTTACAGAAACATTTTAGGATGAAGTGACATCAACACAAAGATCTGCGAGTGGTGCGGCATGGCCATTACCAAATGAATATGGATTGGAATTGGAATGTGCTGATGTTCTCGAGCATCAACTAGAGGTGGCAAGACAACGTGTACATGATTGTCAACGTATAATCAACAAGTTGAGACTGGACATGCAGGTATTAGATGCCGGAGTCAAAAAAATGAAACAAGACACTGAGGTAACCATGAAGGAATTGGAGATTTTGCAGACTGAAATTTGTGCTATCTGAATCCGGCCAATCCTATTTTCTGAAGAGATTATAGTTCAAATGGAGTTAAGTTGGTGCGCGTCCATGATGTATGAGCTGTATTTGCCTAGTGTATGTAATTTGATGTTTGTGTATGCTTTATTATCACCTGTGCCGAACCATAATGCCCAGTGGCTATAATCGGCTGTAATTTCTTTATTGTATAGTGTAGGATTATTGTACCTTTCTATGCCTTGATCTCTTTGTTGTATAGTGTATGCTTTTTAGAGGTGATAGTATTGAGTAGGATAATTCTTTGAATATGCTATATCATTCAAACGGGGGCCAACTCACCCGACCATGGCCCTTCACTGGCCGTCGGATCCATGGGCCTTCTACATCTCGTAGGATCCATGGGCCTTCTACGTCTCGTAGGATCCATGGGCCTTCTACGTCTCATAGGATCCATGGGCCTTCTACATCTCGTAGGATCCATGGGCCTTCTACGTCTCGTAGGATCCATGGGCCTTCTACGTCTCGTAGGATCCATGGGCCGCCGACTCATTTATGGGTCTTGTACGGGCCTTTAATGGGCCGTAGACGGGCCTTTAATGGAAATCGTACGTTTTATGGGCTGACCATAATGGACCATTAATAGGCCGTATTTGGTGATGCTATGAAAATGGCCCAATAGACTAACGGTCCACAAACGGGCCGACTGTAACGACGGGCTGAATTTGGCCCACAAGAAGAAAATGACAGTAACGGGCCGTAAGTACCCGAATGCTGCAAATGAGCCCAAGAATAAATGGGCCCTCGGAAGGCCGAAAGTTAACTTGGGCTGGAAACGGCCCAATGGAATAACGGGCCGTTAAATGGGTATAAAGTGATACACTGTTCATTACGGGCCAGTTTCACCACGGGCCGTTAATGGGTGTAAAGTAATACACTGTTCATTACGGGCCAGTTTCAGCACGGGCCGCTAATGGGCTAAGAGTTACAAAGGGCCTCATATGGTCCGAAAGACGTCATGGGCTATACATGGGCCAGAAGTGAAAACAGGCTGGAATCATATTGGATGGCCCAGATGACGCTATTGGGCCTAATTCGGATAGGGCTTAACAGGCCTTGGGGTAGCGGGCTGTAAATGGGCTATATGCGAACATGCCGTTAACAGGCTTTCCATGGGCCGGCCCGCCAGCTTTTGACCAAGTCGAACGGGCCGGCCTTTTCACAGGAATGGGCCACTATTGGGACGTTCCACGTGTCGACGTATCATAGGTGCCTTCTGTCCAGTGAGTGGATGACATCTGTCCCAACGATGAGTCGATACGTGTTTCCTCTAGCCAATGATGATTTTACACGTGGAAAATCCCCATTGGTTGGGGCTGTTAATGGGTTATCGGATCCAAAACCCGACCCGATAGCTTAACGGCGTTCCGTTATGGTGGATGCCACATGTCAGTCACCCTTGATGAAAGCACTTCTGTGACGCGCGATTTATCGTCATGGAACACTTCTACGACAGCACAGGTATGACTATCTTGATTCTGTCATAAATTTGTCATGGATGTACATGCATGACAAAAAACGCGACCTACTGTGACAAACACGTATCATCACGGAAGTGTATTTTTTTTGTAGTGAAAGCATGATGCAAAATGGACGTATCAACTCCCCCAAGCTTAGACCTCGCTTGTCCTCAAGCGAAAGCTGAAATCAAAAAATATGTCCACATGTTTAGAGATAGAGGTGTTGATAAAAATTAAATACGGACATGAGGGCATCATGATCATTATTAGAACAACAACTTATATAATTCTTGTCATATGATTTCTTATGCTAGAGTAACAATTCAATCACAATTTTAAGTACGAATCATAAACTTCATTGAAAACTAACAAACTATAATCTCAGTCATTGAAGCAATTGCAATTTATCATAATATAGGAAAGAGTCAATATAAGAGCTTTTCAGCAAGTCCACATGCTCAACTATCATTTAGTCTTTCACAATTGCTAATACTCACGCAATACTTATGGGTATGGAGTTTTAATCAGACACAGAGAAAGATAGGGGCTTATAGTTTTGCCTCCCAATGTTTTGCCTCAAGGGTAATGTCAACAATAATAGTTCATGAAAACTCACATCCAATTAGCCATATATACTAGGATCTTTCCAACATGTTGTGCTTGCCAAAAGATAAAATGTAAAAAGGAAGGGTGAAGATCACCATGACTCTTATGTAAGGTAGGACATAAAGGTAAAAGATAGGCCCTTTGTAGAGGGAAGCAGAGGTTGTCATGCGCTTTTATGGTTGGATGCACAAAATCTTAATGCGAAAGAACGTCACTTTATATTGCCACTTGTGATATGGACCTTTATTATGCAGTCTGTCGCTTTTATTTCTTCCATATCACACGATTGTATAAAGATTATTTCCTCCACACCAATCAATCATACATATTTAGAGAGCAATTTTTATTGCTTGCACCTATGACAACTTACTTGAAGGATCTTACTCAATCCATAGGTAGATATGGTGGACTCTCATGGCAAAACTGGTTTAAGGGCGTTTGGAAGCACAAGTAGTATCTCTACATGGTGCAAAGGATTTGGCTAGCATGAGGGGGAAAGGCAGGCTCAATCATGTTGGATGATCCAAGACAATATAATTTATCTCAGATGTAAGAAAACATAACCCATTACGTTGTCTTCCTTGTCCAACATCAACTCTTTAGCATGTCATATTTTAATGAGTTCTCACAATCATAAAAGATGTCCAAGATAGTATATTTATATGTGACGACCTCTCTTTCTTTATTACATCCTATTAATTGCAACGATGACCAAAACTATGTTTGTCAACTCTCAACAGCTTTTATTCATCATACTTTTTCTATGTGAGCTCATTACTCTCCATAAGATCCATATGATCTCTTTTATTCTTTTTAATCTTTCTCTTTTCTTTTATTCACTCAAGATCATGGCAAAATAATCAAGCCCTTGACTCAACACTAATCTTTATTATATATAGCTCACGGACTCGATTACATAGAAGGATCATAAAGCAAAACTCACCAACTAGATCATACTAAAAGCTTTTATTCTACTAGATCAAGATATTATCAAAAGGATCGAACTAAGAAAAACGGTAAAGATAAAAAAAGTGATGGTGATACAATATCGGGGCACTCCCCCAAGCTTGGCAGTTTCCAAGGGGAGTGCCCATACTAGATACTCAGTTCTTCTTTGTTGGTGAAGAAGGTGATGGTTTTGTTGATGGCATAGGCTTGTCGTCCTTCTTCCAAGGCATAGGCTCACCATCATAGAAGGATGATCGAGTCTCCTAAAACCTCAAATCTGTAGCCAAACTCATCCTCTTGAATCTATATTCATACTCACAGTTTTGATTTTGCAGGTCATAGATCTGGGCTTGGAGGTGTTTGATTTTCTCATGAAGCTTGAAGATGGCCTCCCCAATGTCCTTGACGTCCAGCTTGTGGTTGTTGGTGAACTCCGTGATCATAATGTGATTGGAATCGAGTCCATGCTCCACCATCTCCTGACACTTGAAAACTTCTTGCTCCAATGCCCCGAGCCTTGCCTCCGTGCTTTCGGTCTTCCTTGGTCCCTCAGCATCGCGGATGTGCAACAACCCCTCACGCATCTCAATGGTTTGAGGGTGTTGTAGCACTTCCGCGAGGTAGGGGTTGATGACCTTCTCGAAGAACTGGTCCTTGGGGGCACTTGAAGATGACATGACGACCTGGATCTGTCAGAAAAACAGCTCGAAACAAAGACAGGAGATTTTTGCGTGATACGGTGGTCAAAACCTTCGGGAGGTCATATAATGAATTTTTACCGACCAAAATACGTGTCGTGTACGAAAACGGAGTCCAGAAAGCGCATGAGGTGCCCACGAGGTAGGGGAGCGCTCCCTCCACTCTCGTGGAGCCCTCGTGTCCTTCTCGGACTGCTTGTTATTTTTCTATTTTTCTAAATATTCCAAAACAGAAGAAAATTGCCATTAGAACTGTTTTGTAGTCGGTTTACTTACTGTGCCACATACCTATTCCTTTTCAGAGTCTGGAACGTTCCGGAAGGTGTCCCATATGTATTCCTCCGGGGTTATGGTTTCAATAACATTGGTTTCAACATTAATAGGATTACCTGAGATATAATGTTTAATTCTTTGACCGTTCACCACCTTCGGATTTGTGCCTTAGAAGTTGTTGATTTTTATGGCACTGGAACGATAGACCTCCTCGATAATGTAAGGACCTTCCCATTTAGAGAGAAGTTTTCCTCCAAAAAATCTTAAACGAGAGTTGTATAGCAATACATAGTCACCTACATTAAACTCATGCTTTTGTATCCTTTTGTCATGCCATCTTTTAACTTTTTCTTTAAATAATTTGGCATTTTCATAGGCTTGGGTTCTCCATTCATCAAGTGAGCTAATATCAAATAACCTCTTCTCACCGGCAAGTTTAAAATCATAATTGAGCTCTTTAATGGCCCAATATGCCTTATGTTCTAGTTCGAGAGGTAAGTGACATGCTTTTCCATAAACCATTTTATACGGAGACATACCCATAGGATTTTTATATGCAGTTGTATAGGCCCATAATGCATCATCAAGTTTCTTGGACCAATTCTTTCTAGATCTATTAACAGTCTTTTGCAAAATTAATTTGAGTTCTCTATTACTTAATTCTACTTGACCACTAGACTGCAGGTGATAAGGAGATGCAATTTTATGATTGACATCATATTTAGCAAGCATTTTACGAAAAGCACCATGAATAAAATGTGAACCACCATCACTCATTAAATATCTAGGGACTCCAAACCTTGGAAAAATAACTTCTTTAAGCATTTTAATAGAAGTGTTATGATCAGCACTACTAGTTGGAATAGCTTCTACCCACTTAGTAACGTAATCAACAGCAACTAAAATATGTGTATATCCATTAGAGGCAGCAAAAGGTCCCATATAATCAAAGCCCCAAACATCAAATGGTTCAATAACAAGTGAATAATTCATAGGCATTTCTTGACGTCTACTAATATTACCAATTCTTTGACATTCATCACAAGACAAGACAAACTTATGGGCATCCTTGAAGAGAGTAGGCCAATAAAAACCGGATTGCAATACCTTGTGTGCAGTTCTATCTCCAGCATGGTGTCCTCCATAAGCCTCGGAGTGACACTTGCGTAGGATCTGTTCCTATTCATGCTCAGTGTACACAACGTCTAATAACACCATCTACTCCTTCTTTATAGAGATGTGGGTCATCCCAAAAGTAATGCCTCCAATCATAGAAGAACTTTTTCTTTTGCTGGTATGTGAAACTAGGTGGTATAAATTTAGCAACAATGTAATTGGCATAATCAGCATACCGTGGAGAAGTGTGAGAAGCATTTATGACATTTAATTGTTCATCAGGAAAGCTATCATCAATAGGTAGTGGGTCATCAAGCACATTTTCTAACCTAGACAAGTTGTCTGCAACGGGGTTCTCAGCTCCCTTCCTATCAATAATATGCAAATCAAATTCTTGCAGCAAGAGAACCCATCTAATAAGTCTAGGTTTAGCATCTTTCTTTTCCATAAGGTATTTAATAGCAGCATGATCCGTGTGAATAGTTACTTTAGAATCAACAATATAAGATCTGAACTTATCACAAGCAAATACAACTGCTAAGAATTCTTTTTCGGTAGTAGCATAATTTCTCTGAGCATTGTCTAGAGTTTTACTAGCATATTGAATAACATTTAATTTCTTATCAACTATTTGCCCTAGAACAGCACCTACAACATAATCACTAGCATCACACATAATTTCAAAGGGTAAATTCCAATCAGGTGGCTGAACAATAGGTGCAGAGATTAATGCATTCTTAAGTATTTCAAATGCTTCTACGCAATCATCATCAAAAACAAATGGTATATCTTTTTGTAATAAATTAGTCAGAGGCCGAGAAATCTTGGAGAAGTCCTTAATGAACCTCCTGTAAAAACCAGCATGACCAAGGAAACTTCTTATAACTTTGATGTCCTTGGGACATGGCATCTTTTCAATAGCATCAACCTTGGCTTTATCAACTTCAGTACCTCTTTCAGAAACTTTATGCCCCAAGACAATACCTTCATTAACCATAAAGTGGAACTTTTCCCAATTCAAGACAAGATTAGTTTCTTCACATCTCTGCAAAACTCGGTCAAGGTTGCTTAAGCAATCATCAAAAGAGGATCCATAGACGGAAAAATCATCCATGAAAACCTCACAAATCTTTTCACAAAAGTCAGAGAATATAGCCATCATGCATCTTTGAAAGGTAGCAGGTGCATTACATAAACCAAAAGGCATACGTCTATAAGCAAAAGTACCAAAAGGGCAAGTAAAAGTAGTCTTTGATTGATCATTGGCTGACACAGGTATTTGAGAGAAACCAGAATAATCATCTAGAAAGCAAAAATGTGTATGTTTGGATAATATTTCTAGCATTTGATCGATAAAAGGTAAGGGGTAATGATCTTTTTTAGTAGCTTTATTTAATTTGCGGAAATCAATTACCATCCTATAACCTGTAATAATTCTTTGCGGGATCAACTCATCTTTATCATTCAGAACGACAGTAATACCTCCCTTCTTAGGGACACAATGGATAGGACTTACCCACTGACTATCGGCAACGGGATAAATTATACTTGCCTCAAGAAGCTTTAGTATTTCCTTTCTTACCACTTCCTTCATCTTAGGATTCAGTCGTCATTGATGATCACGAACTGGTTTGGCATCTTCCTCTAAATTTATTTTGTGTTGACATAGAGTGGGACTAATGCCCTTAAGATCATCAAGAGTATATCCAATAGCAGCACGGTGTTTCTTCAGAGTTTTCAATAATCTCTCTTCTTCATGCTCTGAAAGGTTAGCACTAATAATAACAGGATATATCTTTTTTCTCATCAAGATAAGTATATTTAAGAGTATCAGGTAACGATTTAAGCTCAAACACGGGATCACCCTTGGGTGGAGGAGGATCCCCTAGGATTTCAACAGGCAAATTATGTTTCAGGATGGGTTCCTGTTTAAAGAATACTTCATCTATTTCCCTTCTTTCATTCATAAACATACCATTTTCATGGTCTAACAAATATTGTTCTAAAGGATCACTAGGAGGTACCGCAATAGAAGCAAGACCAATAATTTCATCTTTACTAGGCAATTCCTCTTCATGGTGTTGTCTATGAAATTTAGAGAAATTAAATTCATGAGACATATCACCTAAACCAATAGTAACAACATCCTTTTTGCAATCTATCTTAGCATTAACAGTGTTCAAGAAGGGTCTACCAAATATAATGGGACAAAATCTATCTTGTGGGGAACCAAGAACAAGAAAATTAGCAGGATATTTAGTTTTCCCACACAAGACTTCAACATCTCTAACAATTCCAATTGGTGAAATAGTATCTCTATTGGCAAGTTTAATTGTGACATCAATATCTTCTATCTCAGCAGGTGCAATATCATGTATAATTTCTTTGTATAAGTCATGTGGTATAGCACTAGCACCCATATCATATAAGCCATGATAACAATGATCTTCTATTTTAACAGAAATAACATGCATGCCTACCAAAGATCTAGGTTTATCTTCAGCACAAGGTTTAGCAATTCTAGCAGTCTCATCACAGAAATGAATAACATGCCCATCAATATTATCAGACAAGAGATCTTTAACAATATCAATATTAGGTTCAACTTTAATTTACTCAGCAGGTGTATAAGTTCTAATATTTCTTTTAAAAACCACAGTTGAAGCTTTAGCATGATCCTTTATCCTAACAGGGAAAGGTGGTTTCTCAACATAAGCAGTAGGAACAATAGGATCATTATAAGTGATAGTCTTTTCTTCAACTTGAATAGGTGCAGCTACTTTTACTTCTATGGGAGGATGATATTTAAACCACTTCTCCCTAGGGAGATCAACATGAGTAGCAAAAGATTCACAGAAAGAAGCTACTATCTCAGAGTCAAGTCCATATTTAGTGCTAAATTTACGGAAAACATCAGTATCCATAAAAGATTTAACACAATAAAACTTAGGTGTCATACCTGACTCCTTACCCCCGTCGAGGTCCCAATCTTCAGAGTTGCAGTTAATTATTTCCAATAAATCCCATTTGAATTCAATAGTCTATGTCATAAAAGAGCCATCACAAGAAGTATCGAGCATGGTGCGATTGTTATCAAAAAGCCGAGCATATAAATTTTGAATAATCATTTCTCTTGAGAGCTCATGATTGGGGCATGAATATAACATTGATTTAAGCCCCCCCCCCCCAAGCTTGAGCGATGCTTTCTCCTTCACGAGGCCAGAAATTATATATATAATTGCGATCACGATGAACAAGATGCATAGGATAAAACTTCTAATGAAATTCCAATTTCAATCGTTTGTAGTTCCATGACCCCGTATCATCACATAGCCTATACCATGTCAATGCATCTTACTTCAAATATAAAGGGAAGACCTTCTTCTTAATAACATCTCCGGGTACACCTGCAAGCTTAAATAATCCACAAACTTCATCCACATATATTAACTGCTCATCAGGATGCGTTGTTCCATCTCCTGCAAAAGGATTTGCTAGCAGTTTTTCTATCATACCCGAAGGAATTTCAAAGCAGACATTTTCATTTTCAGTAGGTTCAGTAGGTTGAGGAGCAACTCTTTGCTCTACTGGTCGGGGTGAAGATACCCCGAAGAAGCCCCTCGGGGAATTACTTTCCATAGTAACAAGTGACAGTAAATTTCAGCACACTATATAAATTTTTCCTTACCAAATTCCACCTACCAAAGGCGCTTCACTCCCCGGCAACGTCGCCAGAAAAGAGTCTTGATGACCCACAAGTATAGGGGATCTATCGTAGTCCTTTGGATAAGTAAGAGTGTCGAACCCAACGAGGAGCAGAAGGAAATGATAAGCAGTTTTCAGCAAGGTATTCTCTGCAAGCACTGAAATAATAGGTAACCGATAGTTTTGTGATAGGATAATTTGTAAAGAGTAACAAGTAACAAAAGGAAATAAAGTGCAGCAAGGTGGCCCAATCCTTTTTGTAGCAAAGGGCAAGCCTGGACAAACTCGTATATGATGTAAAGCACTCCCGAGGACACATGGGAATATCGTCAAGCTAGTTTTCATCACGATCATATGATTCGCGTTCGGTACTTTGATAATTTGGTATGTGGGTGGACCGGTGCTTGGGTGCTGCCCTTACTTGGACAAGAATACCACTTATGATTAACCTCTATCGCAAGCATCCGCAACTACAACAAAAGTATTAAGGTAAACCTAACCATAGCATGAAACATATGGATCCAAATTAGACCCTTACGAAGGAACGCATAAACTATGGTTTAAGCTTCTGTCACTCTAGCAACCCATCATCTACTTATTACTTCCCAATGCCTTCCTCTAGGCCCAAATAATGGTGAAGTGTCATGTAGTCGACATTCACATAACACCACTAGAGGAGAGACAACATACATCTCATCAAAATATCGAACAAATACCAAATTCACATGACTACTAATAGCAAGACTTCTCCCATGTCCTCAGGAACAAACGTAACTACTCACAAAGCATATTCATGTTCATGATCAGAGGGGTATTAATATGCATATAGGATCTGAACATATGATCTTCCACCAATTAAACCAACTAGCATCAACTACAAGGAGTAACTAATACTACTAGCAACCCACAGGTACCAATCCCGGCCTTAGAGACAAGAATTGGATACAAGAGATGAACTAGGGTTTGGAGAGGAGATGGTGCTGGTGAAGATGTTGATGGAGATTTCCCTCTCCTGATGAGAGGAGCGTTGGTGATGACGATGGCGATGATTTCCCCCTCCCGGAGGGAAGTTTCCCCGGCAGAACAGCTCCGCGAGAGCCCTAGATTGGTTCCGACTCGTGGCGGCGGAGTCTTGTCCGGAAAGATGGCTTATGATTTTTTTTCCTCATCGAAAGACTCCATATAGCAGAAGATGGCCATCGGAGGGCCACCAGGGGGCCCACGAGGTAGGGGGAGCGCCCAGAGGGTAGGGCGCGCCCCCACCCTCGTGGGTAGGGTGTGGCCCCCCTGGTGAATGTCTTGTGCTTAGTATTTTTTATATATTCTGAAAACGTCTTCCATGAAGTTTCAGGACTTTTGGAGCTGTGCAGAATAGGTCTCTAATATTTGCTACTTTTCCAGCCGAGAATCCCAGCTGCCGGCATTCTCCCTCTTTATGTAAACCTTGTCAAATAAGAGAGAATAGGCATAAGTATTGTGACATAATGTGTAATAACAGCCCCTAATGCAATAAATATCGATATAAAAGCATGATCCAAAATGGACGTATCGTGTTGTTACTACTAGATGAAGAATCTTTTGTGTTCTTGTTGCTAGATTTAACTTGTGGCATGTAAGTAGACAAGAGTAAATGCTTGGCAATGTAAGAAGAACTTTTCTTGCGAAGATCATCATTGATTACCTTTAAAAACTCATGCTCTTGCTCAAGGTTAAGCTTTTCAAAGCGTAGCTTCTCATGAGTCTTTAACAGTTCTCGATGATCTTCCAAGATAGTTTCATGAGCTAACTTAAGAGTGTTTAGTTCTTTAGTTAGACGCTGAATCTCCTTCTTATCATCGTCATTTGTTTTATCTTGATTAGCATGATTAATAGCAAGCTAATCATGGTTTTCATAACTAGTGTTGTCAACAAGTAAATCATCATCTCCTAGCAAATCATCTTCATCACTATTGAAATCAACAAACTCGGGGTGTGTTACCTTTGGACCTTTAGCCATGAAGCATCTCCCAATTCCTTCATTTGCTGAGTCAAATATGTCGAAGGAGTTGGTTGTTACAAGTCCTAGTCCGGCAACACCTTAATCTTGAGTATATTCGAAGTCGGAGTGATAACTTCTTTCGGAGTGATCGTCGGAGTCGGAACCGGATACCCATTCACCAAAATGAGCTTGATGTCTTCTTTTTGTGTAGCTCCTTGATGACTTGTCCTTCCTTCCCAAGTCCTTGCTTCTCCGAGAGGGTCTTCATTCATAACGATCATCTCTAGTCCTTCTTTCTCGTGGTGGTGATTCTTCTCTTCTACTTCTTCTTTTGTAGGGAGAATCTTCTCTTCTTTTTAGGGAGCTATACACTCATTGGAATAGTGTCCGGGTCTTCCACAATTGTAGCAATTGCGCTCACGACTAGAAGATCTTTTGTCATTGTAGGACCTTGATTTGGAACTTCTTTCCTTGCTTCTACTCTTTTAGAACTTGTTGAAGTTCTTCACCATTAGACTCAATTCTTCATTGAAGGTTTGCTTCTCACTTGATGATGTGGGAGCATCACACGAGGCTTTGTAAGCACCACTTGACTTGTTGTGAAGCTCTTCCTTATCCTTGAGTGACATCTCATGGGGAACAATTCTTCCAATAACTTCCGTTGGCTTGAGATCTTTGTAATTGGGCATCATTTGGATCAATGTGCACACGGTATGATATTTTCCTTCCAAGGCTCTTAGGATCTTCTTGATGATGAATCTATCGGTCATCTCTTCACTTCCTAAGCCGGCAATCTCATTTGTGATGAGAGCAAGCCTAGAGTACATTTTAGTGACGCCTTCACCATCCTTCATTTTAAACTTGTCAAGCTGACTTTGAAGCACATCCAATTTGGATTCCTTGACAGATTCGGTACCTTCGTGGATATCAATCAAAGTATCCCAAATTTCCTTTGCATTCTCAAGATGGCTGATTTTTTTTTGAATTCTTCAGGGCATAATCCGTTGAAGAGAATATCACAAGCTTGAGCATTGTATTGTAGCATCTTCAACTCTTCCGCGGTAGCTTCATAGTTTGGTTCTCTCCCATCGAAGAACTCACCTAGCAAGCCAATACACACAATAGCCCAAACGGCGGGGTTATGTCCAAGAATATGCATTTTCATCTTATGCTTCCAACTAGCAAAATTTGTACCATCAAAGTGTTGGAAATATGCCGTAGAGGCAATAATAAAATGGTTATTATTATATTTCTTTGTTCATGATAATTGTCTATTGTTCATGCTATAATTGTGTTATCCGGAAATCGTAATACATGTGTGAATACATAGACCACAACACATCCCTAGTGAGCCTCTAGTTGACTAGCTCGTTGATCAAAAGATAGTCATGGTTTCCTGACTATGGACATTGGATGTCATTGATAATGGGATCACATCATTAGGAGAATGATGTGATGGACAATACCCAATCCTAAGCATAGCTCAAGGATCGTGTAGTTCATTTGCTATAGCTTTTCCGAATGTCAAGTATCATTTCCTTAGACCATGAGATTGTGCAACTTCCGGATACCGTAGGAGTGCTTTGGGTGTGCCAAACGTCACAACGTAACTGGGTGACTATAAAGGTACACTACAGGTATCTCCAAAAGTGTCTGTTGGGTTGGCACGAATCGAGACTGGGATTTGTCACTCCGTATGACGGAGAGGTATCTCTGGGCCCACTCAGTAATGCATCATCATAATGAGATCAATGTGACCAAGTGATTGATCACGGGATCATGCATTACGGTACGAGTAAAGTGACTTGCTGGTAACGAGATTGAACGAGGTATTGGGATACCGACGATCGAGTCTCGGGCAAGTAATGTACTGACTGACAAAGGGAATTGTATACGGATTGATTGAATCCTCGACATCGTGGTTCATCCGATGAGATCATCGAGGAGCATGCGGGAGCCAACATGGGTATCCAGATCCCGCTGTTGGTTATTGACAGGAGAGTCGTCTCGGTCATGTCTGTGTGTCTCCCGAACCCGTAGGGTCTACACACTTAAGGTTCGGTGACGCTAGGGTTGTTGAGATATTAGTATACCGTAACCCTAAAGTTGTTCGGAGTCCCGGATGAGATCCGGGACGTCACGAGGAGTTCCGAAATGGTCCGGAGGTGAAGATTTATATATAGGAAGTCAAGTTTCGGCCGTCGGGAAAGTCTCAGGGATACTCGGAAAGTTTCATGAGCTAGGTCTATGCGTAGTTTCTATGCACAAGTAGAACACAAAGTAGTTGTGGGCGTGGATATTGTCAATTTTCTTGCCGTTACTAGTCTTATTTTGATTCGGCGGCATCGTGGGATGAAGCGGCCCGGACCGACCTTACACGTACGCTTACGTGAGACTGGTTCCACCGATTGACATGCACTAGTTGCATAAGGTGGTTGGCGGGTGTCTGTCTCTCCCACTTTAGTCGGATCGGATTCGATGAAAAGGGTCCTTGTGAAGGGTAAATAGAAATTGGCATATCACGTTGTGGTTTTGGCGTAGGTAAGAAACGTTCTTGCTAGAAACCTATAGCAGCCACGTAAAAACTTGCAACAACAATTAGAGGACGTCTAACTTGTTTTTGCAGCATGTGCCGTGTGATGTGATATGGCCAAAAGGATGTGATGAATGATATATGTGATGTATGAGATTGATCATGTTCTTGTAATAGGAATCACGACTTGCATGTCGATGAGTATGACATCCGGCAGGAGCCATAGGAGTTGTCTTTATTTATTTATGACCTGCGTGTCAACATAAAGCGTTAGCCATAGTAGTAGAAGTAATAGATGACGAGACAACTTCAAGAGGACACGATGATGGAGATCATGGTGTCATGCCGGTGACAACGATGATCATGAAGCCCCGAAGATGGAGATCAAAAGGAGCAAATGATATTGGCCATATCATGTCACTATTTGATTGCATGTGATGTTTATCATGTTTTACATCTTATTTGCTTACAACGACGGTAGCTTAAATAAGATGATCCCTCGTAATAATTTCAAGAAAGTGTTCCCCCTAACTGTGCACCATTGCGAAGGTTCGTTGTTTCGAAGCACCACGTGATGATCGGGTGTGATAGATTCTAACGTTCGAATACAACGGGTGTAAGCCAGATTTACACACGCAATACACTTAGGTTGACTTGACGAGCCTAGCATGTACATACATGGCCTCGGAACACGGAAGACCGAAAGGTCGAGCATGAGTCGTATAGAAGATACGATCAACTTGAAGATGTTCACAGATGTTGGCTAGTCCGTCTCACGTGATGATCGGACACGGCCTAGTTAACTCGGATCATGTTTCACTTAGATAACTAGAGGGATGTCTATCTGAGTGGGAGTTCATTGAGTAATTTGATTAGATGAACTTAATTATCATGAACTTAGTCTAAAATCTTTACAATATGTCTTGTAGATCAAATGTCCCACGTTGTCCTCAACTTCAACGCGTTCCTAGAGAAAACCAAGCTGAAAGATGATGGCAGCAACTATGCGGACTGGGTCCGGAACCTGAGGATCATCCTCATAGCTACCAAGAAAGATTATGTCCTAGAAGCACCGCTAGGTGACGCACCCATCCCAGAGAACCAAGACGTTATGAACGCTTGGCAGTCACGTGCTGAAGATTACTCCCTCGTTCAGTGCGGCATGCTTTACAGCTTAGAATCAGGGCTCCAAAAGCGTTTTGAGAGACACAGAGCATATGAGATGTTCGAAGAGCTGAAAATGGTTTTCCAAGCTCATGCCCGGGTCGAGAGATATGAAGTCTCCGACAAGTTCTTCAACTGTAAGATGGAGGAAAATAGTTTTGTCAGTGAGCACATACTCAAAATGTCTGGGTTGCATAACCGCTTGACTCAGCTGGGAGTTAATCTCCCAGATGACGTGGTCATTGACAGAATCCTTCAGTCGCTTCCACCGAGCTACAAGAGCTTTGTGATGAACTTCAATATGCAGGGGATGGAAAAGACCATTCCTGAGGTATATTCAATGCTGAAATCAGCAGAGGTGGAAATCAAAAAGGAACATCAAGTGTTGATGGTGAATAAAACCACTAAGTTCAAGAAAGGAAAGGGTAAAAAAACTTCAAGAAGGACGGCAAGGGAGTTGCCGCGCCCGGTAAGCAAGCTGCCGAGAAGAAGCCAAAGAATGGACCCAAGCCTGAGACTGAGTGTTTTTATTGCAAGGGAAGTGGTCACTGGAAGCGGAACTGCCCCAAATACTTAGCGGACAAGAAGGCCGGCAACACTAAAGGTATATGTGATATACATGTAATTGATGTGTACCTTACCAGTACTCGTAGTAGCTCCTGGGTATTTGATACCGGTGCGGTTGCTCACATTTGTAACTCAAAGCAGGAGCTGCGGAATAAGAGGAGACTGGCGAAGGACGAGGTGACGATGCGCGTCGGGAATGGTTCCAAGGTGGATGTGATCGCCGTCGGCACGCTGCCTCTACATTTACCTACGGGATTAGTTTTAAACCTCAATAATTGTTATTTAGTGCCACCTTTGAGCATGAACATTGTATCAGGATCTCGTTTAATTCAAGATGGCTACTCATTTAAATCCGAGAATAATGGTTGTTCTATTTATATGAGAGATATGTTTTATGGTCATGCTCCACTGGTGAATGGTTTATTCTTAATGAATCTCGAGCGTAATGTTACACATATTCATAGTGTGAATACCAAAAGATGTAAGGTTGATAATGATAGTCCCACATACCTGTGGCACTGCCGCCTTGGTCACATAGGTGTCAAATGCATGAAGAAGCTCCATGCCGATGGACTTTTGGAGTCTCTTGATTATGAATCATTTGACATGTGCGAACCATGCCTCATGGGTAAAATGACCAAGACTCCGTTCTCAGGAACAATGGAGCGAGCAACCAACTTATTGGAAATCATACATACTACTGTGTGCGGTCCAATGAGTGTTGAGGCTCGCGGTGGCTATCGTTATGTTCTCACCCTCACTGATGACTTGAGTAGATATGGGTATGTCTACTTAATGAAACACAAGTCTGAGACCTTTGAAAAGTTCAAGGAATTTCAGAGTGAGGTTGAGAATCAACGTGACAGGAAAATCAAGTTCTTGCGATCAGATCGTGGGGGAGAATACTTGAGTCACGAATTTGGCACACACTTAAGGAAATGTGGAATAGTTTCACAACTCACGCCGCCTGGAACACCTCAGCATAATGGTGTGTTTGAACGTCGTAATCGCACTCTATTGGATATGGTGCAATCTATGATGTCTCTTACCGATTTACCGCTGTCATTTTGGGGCTATGCTTTAGAGACTGCCGCATTCACTTTAAATAGGGCTCCGTCGAAATCCGTTGAGACGACACCATATGAATTATGGTTTGGGAAGAAACCTAAGCTGTCGTTTCTAAAAGTTTGGGGATGCGATGCTTATGTCAAGAAACTTCAACCTAAAAAGCTCGAACCCAAATCGGAAAAATGCGTCTTCATAGGATACCCTAAAGAAACTATTGGGTATACCTTCTACCTCAGATCCGAAGGCAAGATCTTTGTTGCCAAGAATGGGTCCTTTCTAGAGAAAGAGTTTCTCTCAAAAGAAATAAGTGGGAGGAAAGAAGAACTTGATGAAGTATTACCTCTTGAACCGGTAAGTGGCGCATCTCAAGAAAATGTTCCTTAGGTACCTGCACCGACTAGAGAGGAAGTTAATAATGATGATCATGAAACTTCAGATCAAGTTGCTACTGAACTTCGTAGGTCCACGAGGACACGTTCCGCACCAGAGTGGTACGGAAACCCTGTCTTGGAAATCATGTTGTTAGACAACGGTGAACCTTCAAACTATGAAGAAGCGATGGCGGGCCCGGATTCCGATAAATGGCTGGAAGCCATGAAATCTGAGATAGGATTTATGTATGAAAACGAAGTATGGACTTTGACTGACTTGCCCAATGATCGGCGAGCCATAGAAAATAAATGGATCTTTAAGAAGAAGACATACGCGGATGGTAACATAACCATCTATAAAGCTCGGCTTGTTGCTAAGGGTTATCGACAAGTTCAAGGGGTTGACTACGATGAGACTTTCTCACCCGTAGCGAAGCTGAAGTCCGTCCGAATCATGTTAGAAATTGCCGCATTCTATGATTATGAGATATGGCAAATGGACGTCAAAACGGCATTCCTTAATGGTGTCCTTAAGGAAGAATTGTATATGATGCAGCCGGAAGGTTTTGTCGATCCCAAGAATGCTGACAAGGTGTGCAAACTCCAATGCTCGATTTATGGGCTGGTGCAAGCATCTCGGAGTTGGAACATTTGTTTTGATGAGATGATCAAAGCGTTTGGGTTTACGCAGACTTATGGAGAAGCCTGCATTTACAAGAAAGTGAGTGGGAGCTCTGTAGCATTTCTCATATTGTATGTGGATGACATACTGTTGATGGGAAATGATATAGAATTCTTGGAAAGCATAAAGGCCTACTTGAACAAGTGTTTTTCAATGAAGGATCTTGGAGAAGCTGCTTATATATTAGGCATCAAGATCTATAGAGATAGATCGAGACGCCTCATTAGTCTTTCACAGAGTACGTACCTTGACAAGATATTGAAGAAGTTCAAAATGGATCAGTCAAAGAAGGGGTTCTTGCCTGTATTGCAAGGTATGAGATTGAGTACGGCTCAATGCCCGACCACGGTAGAAGATAGAGAAAAGATGAGTGTCGTCCCCTATGCCTTGGCCATAGGGTCTATCATGTATGCCATGTTGTGTACCAGACCTGATGTAAACCTTGCTGTAAGTTTGGTAGGAAGGTACCAATGTAATCCCGGCATGGAACACCGGACAGCGGTGAAGAATATCCTGAAGTACCTGAAGAGGACTAAGGATATGTTTCTCGTTTATGGAGGTGACTAAGAGCTCGTCGTAAAGGGTTACGTCGATGCTAGCTTCGACACAGATCTGGATGACTCTAAGTCACAAACTGGATACGTGTATATTTTGAATGGTGGGGTAGTAAGCTGGTGCAGTTGCAAGCAAAGCGTTGTGGCGGGATCTACATGTGAAGCGGAGTACATGGCAGCCTCGGAGGCAGCACAAGAGGCAATCTGGGTGAAGGAGTTCATTACCGACCTAGGAGTCATACCCAATGCGTCGGGCCCGATGACTCTTCTGTGACAACACTGGAGCTATTGCCCTTGCCAAGGAGCCCAGGTTTCACAGGAAGACCAGGCATATCAACCGTCGCTTCAACTCCATTCGTGAAAGTGTTCAAAATGGAGACATAGAGATTTGTAAAGTACATACAGACCTGAATGTGGCAGATTCGTTGACTAAACCTCTCCCTAGAGCAAAACATGATCAACACCAGAACTGCATGGGTGTTCGATTCATCACAATGTAACTAGACTATTGACTCTAGTGCAAGTGGGAGACTGTTGGAAATATGCCCTAGAGGCAATAATAAAATAGTTATTATTATATTTCTTTGTTCATGATAATTGTCTATTGTTCATGCTATAATTGTGTTATCCGGAAATCGTAATACATGTGTGAATACATAGACCACAACACGTCCCTAGTGAGCCTCTAGTTGACTAGCTCATTGATCAAAAGATAGTCATGGTTTCCTGACTATGGACATTGGATGTCATTGATAACGGGATCACATCATTAGGAGAATGATGTGATGGACAAGACCCAATCCTAAGCATAGCTCAAGGATCGTATAGTTCATTTGCTATAGCTTTTCCGAATGTCAAGTATCATTTCCTTAGACCATGAGATTGTGCAGCTTCCGGATACCGTAGGAGTGCTTTGGGTGTGCCAAACGTCACAACGTAACTGGGTGACTATAAAGGTACACTACAGGTATCTCCAAAAGTGTCTGTTGGGTTGGCACGAATCGAGACTGGGATTTGTCACTCCGTATGACGGAGAGGTATCTCTGGGCCCACTCAGTAATGCATCATCATAATGAGCTCAATGTGACCAAGTGGTTGATCACGGGATCATGCATTACAGTACGAGTAAAGTGACTTGCTGGTAACGAGATTGAACGAGGTATTGGGATACCGACGATCGAGTCTCGGGCAAGTAACGTACCGACTAACAAAGGGAATTGTATACAGATTGATTGAATCCTCGACATCGTGGTTCATCCGATGAGATCATCAAGGAGCATGTGGGAGCCAACATGGGTATCCAGATCCCGCTGTTGGTTATTGACCGGAGAGTCGTCTCGGTCATGTCTGCATGTCTCCCGAACCCGTAGGGTCTACACATTTAAGGTTCGGTGACGCTAGGGTTGTTGAGATATTAGTATACAGTAACCCGAAAGTTGTTCAGAGTCCCAGATGAGATCCGGGACGTCACGATGAGTTCCGAAATGGTCCGGAGATGAAGATTTATATATAGGAAGTCAAGTTTCGGCCATCGGGAAAGTTTCAGGGATACTCGGTATTGTACGGGGACCACCAGAAGGGTCCCGGGGGTCCACCAGGTGGGGCCACCTATCTCGGAGGGCCCCATGGGCTGAAGTGGGAGGAGAACCAGCCCCTAGTGGGCTGGTGCGCCCCCCCCTTGGGCCTCCCCTACGCCTAGGGTTGGAAACCCTAGGGGTGGGGGCGCCCCACTTGGCTTGGGGGGCACTCCACCCCCTTGGCCGCCGCCCCCCTAGGGGTCCTATAAATAGTGGGGGGAGGGAGGGCAGCCGCACCCTAGCCCCTGGCCTCTCCCTCTCCCTCCCGTGACACTCCTCCCTCTCCCTGTGCTTGGCGAAGCCCTACCGTGATCACCGTTGCTTCCACCACCACACCGTCGTGCTGCTGGATCTTCATCAACCTCTCCTTCCCCCTTACTGGATCAAGTTGGAGGAGACGTCTTCCCAACCGTACGTGTGTTGAACGCGGAGGTGCCGTCCGTTCGGCGCTAGGTCATCGGTGATTTGGATCACGACGAGTACGACTCCATCAACCCCGTTCTCTTGAACGCTTCCGCGCACGATCTACAAGGGTATGTAGATGCACTCCTTTCTCCCTCGTTGCTAGATGACTCCATAGATTGATCTTGGTGATGCGTAGAAAATTTTAAAATTCTGCTACGTTCCCCAACACAAAGTAAGGACCTCTACGGTGGTAATTTCCCTCGCTACACGCCATACTCTCCTAGGTTGTGAAACCAAGGCTATGACCACCAAAGGCTATGGAAATCAAAGCAAATGGGTACCAAAGCTCTGATAACACTTGTAGGATCGAAAGTATGTCTAGAGGGGGGTGATTAGACTACTTGACCAAATAAAAATCTAGCCTTTTCCCAATTTTAGTTCTAGGCAGATTTTAGCAACTTAGCACAAGTCAAGCAATCAACCTACACATGCAATTCTAAGAGTATAGCAGCGGAATGTAAAACAATTCCATATGAAGGTAAAGGGGGGAGTTTGGAGTGTGCAAACGCAATTGGAGACACGGAAATTTTTGGCGTGGTTCCGATAGGTGGTGCTATCGTACATCCACGTTGATGGAGACTTCAACCCACGAAGGGTAACGGTTGCGCGATTCCACAGAGGGCTCCACCCACGAAGGGTCCACGAAGAAGCAACCTTGTCTATCCCACCATGGTCGTCGCCCATGAAGGACTTGCCTCACTCGGGTAGATCTTCACGAAGTAGGCGATCTCCTTGCCCTTACAAACTCCTTGGTTCAACTCCACAATCTTGACAAAGGCTCCCAAGTGACACCTAACCAATCTAGGAGACACCACTCTCCAAGAGGTAACAAATGGTGTGTTGATGATGAACTCCTTGCTCTTGTGCTTCAAATGATAGTCTCCCCAACACTCAACTCTCTCTCATAGGATTGGATTTGGTGGAAAGAAGATTAGAGTGGAAAGCAACTTGGGGAAGGCTAGAGATCAAGATTTATGTGGTAGGAATGGAATATCTTGACCTCAACACAAGTGTAGGTGGTTCTTTCTCAGAAAATGTATATTGGAAGTGTAGGCATATTCTGATGGCTCTCTCCGTGAATGAAGAGTGGGTGGAGGGGTATAAAAAGCCTCCACACAAAATCTAACCGTTACACACAAATCACCAAACTCGGTGGGACCGAATCATGAAACTCGGTCAGACCGATTTAGTTCAAAATGTGAACGTTAGGATTCTTGGTGGGACCGACATGTCAACTCGGTGGGACCGATTTCGTTAGGGTTAGGGCATAACGTCATCTCAGTGAGACTGATTACACAAACTCAGTGAGACCGATTTTGGTAATGGACTAACAGAGAGTTGGTCAGGCAAACTCGGTGGGACCGATTCGCTCATCTCGGTTGGACCGAAATGTTACGAAAGGGAAACAGAGAGTTTACATTGCAATCTCGGTGGGACTGATCGCTCATCTCGGTTTGATTGAAACGTTACGAAGGGGAATTAGAGAGATTACAATCCCATCTCGGTGAGACCGAGATCCCTATCGGTGAGACCGAAAAGACTAGGGTTTCTGGCAGTGGCTATGTCAACTGAACTCGGTGGCGCCGGATAGAAAATTTTAGTGTGGCCGAGATTGACTTTTGGTTAGGGACATATGTGGATGTGAGAAAGTAGTTGAGGGTTTTGGAGCATATCACTAAGCACTTTGAGCAAGCAAGCCATTAGTCAACACCTCATCCCCTCTTAATAGTATTGGATTTTCCTATGGATTCAATGTGATCTTGGATCACTTGCAATGAAAAGATGTAGAGTCCTGAGCTTTGAGCTTGAGCCAATTCTTTGTCCTTAGCATTTTGAGGGGTCCACTTTTCTCATCCATGCCATGCCAATCATTAAGCTTTCCTGAAATGTTTATCCTGAAATAGCATTAGCTCAATGAACTATATGTTGTTAGGAATTACCAAAACCACCCAGGGATAGTTGCACTTTCATTACTACTATTGCTTTCTCCATAACTTATACATGTTCCTATCACTATGAGATTATGCAACTCCCAAATACCGGAGGAACACTTAGCGTGCTATCAAATGTCACAACGTAACTGGGTGACTATAAAGATGCTCTACAAGTGTCTCTGATGGTGTTTGTTGAGTTGGCATAGATCGAGATTAGGATTTGTCACTCCGTGTATCGGAGAGGTATCTCTGGGCTCTCTCGGTAATGCACATCACTATAAGCCTTGCAAGCAATGTAATTAATGAGTTAGTTACGGGATGTAGCATTACGGAACGAGTAAAGAGACTTGCCGGTAACGAGATTGAACTAGGTATTGAGATACCAACGATCGAATCTCGGGCAAGTAACATATCGATGACAAAGGGAACAACGTATGTTGTTATGCGGTTTGACCGATAAAGATCTTAGTAGAATATGTAGGGACCAATATGAGCATCCAGGTTCCGCTATTAGTTATTGATCGGAGATGAGTCTCGCTCATGTCTACATAGTTCTCGAACCTGTAGGGTCCGCATGCTTAACGTTCGGTGACGATCGGTATTATGAGTTTATGTGTTTTGACGTACCGAAGGTAGTTCGGAGTCCTGGATATGATCACGGACAGGACAAGGAGTCTCGGAATGGTTGAGACATAAAGATTGATTGGAAGCCTATGTGGGAGAGAGGAGAAGGGATCTTAGCAGCCCCCCCAAGCCCAACCCAAATTGGGTGGGGGCCGGCCCCCCTTTCCTTCCCCCTCTCTCCCCCTTCCTTCCTCTCCTAATCCAACTAGGGAAGGGGGGGGGGAATCCTACTCCCGGTGGGAGTAGGATTCCACTTGGGCACGCCATAGAGGGGCCGGCCCTCCCCCTCCTCCACTCCTTTATATACGGGGGAAGGGGGCACCCCTTAGACACACAAGTTGATTGTTTAGCTGTGTGCGGTGCCCCCCTCCACAGATTTTCACCTCGGCCATATCGTTGCAGTGCTTAGGTGAAGCCCTGCGCCGGTAGCTTCATCATCACCATCATCAAGCCGTCGTGCGGATGAAACTCTCCCTCGACACTCAGCTGGATATAGAGTTCACGGGACGTCACCGAGCTGAACGTGTGCAGATCGCGGAGGTGACGTACCTTCGGTGCTAGGATCAGTCGGATCATGAAGACGTATGACTACATCAACCGCGTTGTCATAATGCTTCCGCTTACGGTCACGAGGGTACGTGGACAACACTCTCCCCTCTCGTTGCTATGCATCACCTAGATGGATCTTGCATGTTTGTAGGAATTTTTTTGAAATTACCTCGTTCCCCAACACTCCGGTTAATAACCAATATCGGAACCTGGATGCTCATATTGGTTCCTACATATTCTACGAAGATCTTTATCGGTCAAACCGCATAACAACATACGTTGTTCCCTTTGTCATCGGTATGTTACTTGCCCGAGATTCGATCGTCGGTATCTCAATTCCTAGTTCAATCTCGTTACCGGCAAGTCTCTTTACTCGTTCCGTAATGCTACATCCCATAACTAACTCATTAGTTACATTGCTTGCAAGGCTTATAGTGATGTGCATTACCGAGAGGGCCCAGAGATACCTCTCCGATACACAGAGTGACAAATCCTAAATTCGATATATGCCAACTCAACAAACACCATCAGAGACACCTGTAGAGCATATTTATAGTCACCCAGTTACGTTGTGACGTTTCATAGCACACTAAGTGTTCCTCCGGTATTCGGGAGTTGCATAATCTCATATTCATTGGAACATGTATAAGTTATGGAGAAAGCAATAGCAATAAACTGAATGATCATAGTGCTAAGCAAACAGATGGGTTAAGTCAATCACATCATTCTCTAATGATGTGATCCCGTTTATCAAATGACAACTCTGTGTCCATGGCTAGGAAACTTAACCATCTTTGATTAACGAGCTAGTTAAGTAGAGGCATACTAGTAACATTTAGTTTGTCTATGTATTCACATATGTACTAAGTTTCCAGTTAATACAATTCTTGCATGAATAATAAACATTTATCATGATATAAGGAAATATAAATAACAAATTTATTATTGCCTCTGGGGCATATTTCCTTCACCTATAACTATGAGATTATGCAACTCCCGAATACCGGAGGAACACTTAGTGTGCTATAAAATGTCACAATGTAACTGGGTGATTATAAAGATGCTCTGCAGGTGTCTCCAATGTTGTTTGTTGAGTTGGCATAGATCGAGATTAGGATTTGTCACACATCAATATGAGCCTTGCAAGCATGTGTCTAATGAGTTAGCCACGGGATGATGCATTACGGAACAAGTAAAGAGACTTGCCGGTAATGAGATTGAATAAGTATGATGATTCCGACGATCGAATCTCGGGCAAGTAACATATCCATGACAAAGGGAACAACGTATGTTGTTATGCAGTTTGTCCGAAAAAGATCTTCATAGAATATGAAGGTGCCAATATGAGCATCTAGGTTCTTCTATTGGTTATTGACCGGAGATGTGTCTCGGACATGTCTACATAGTTCTCGAACCCGTAAGGTCCGCACGCTTAACGTTCGATGACGATTTGCATTATGAGTTATGTAATTTTATGTACCGAAGGTTGTTCGGAGTTCCAGATGAGATCACCAACATGACTAGGAGTCTCGAAATGGTCGAGACATAACAATTGATACATTGGAAGGTTACATTTGACACCGAAAGTGTTCTAGGTGGTTTTGGATAAAACCGGAGTGCCGGAGGGATTACCGGAACCCCCGGGGAAGTAATGGGCCTTAGTTGGCCTTAGGGGAGAGAGAGGGCAGCAG
>NC_041380.1:310757443-310828883 GCF_002162155.2 Triticum dicoccoides | reverse complement strand
CCCTCCCCCTCTCCCTCTCCTTCCTTCTTCTCCTAGGATTCCCCCCCTTGGGCGTGATGACCCACAAGTATAGGGGATCTATCATAGTCCTTTCGATAAGTAAGAGTGTCGAACCCAACGAGGAGCAAAAGGAAATGATAAGCGGTTTTCAGCAAGGTATTCTCTGCAAGTACTGAAATAAGTGGTAACAGATAGTTTTGTGATGAGATAATTTGTAACAAGCAACAAGTAACAAAAGTAAATAAAGTGCAACAAGGTGGCCCAATCCTTTTTGTAGCAAAGGACAAGCCTGGACAAACTCTTATATAAGGAAAAGCGCTCCCGAAGACACATGGGAATATCGTCAAGCTAGTTTTCATCACATTCATATGATTCGCGTTCGGTACTTTGATAATTTGACATGTGGGTGGACCGGTGCTTGGGTGCTGTTCTCACTTGAACAAGCATCCCACTTATGATTAACCTCTATTGCAAGCATCCGCAACTACAACAAAAAGTATTAAGGTAAGCCTATTAAATTGCATTGATTTTTATGTGTGGACAATTTGTTGGATTTTGTATTGATATATATTTATTTTTAAAACCAGTTTGAATGTGACTCAAAATTTCGGGATTAAAAACAATTCTGACCACACCGAAATATGCAAAAATTCGTATAATTTTTTAACCGTGGCCACAATCTGGGCTGTAATGCTAACAAAAAGAATATGGGCTCCAAAAAAACCTTAAGAATTAGCAAATGGGCGGTAAATTATTAGAAATAATGGCAGATGAGTTGTATCCTGTTTTCCACATATTTGAGGCTTTCCTAAAAAAAAGGTTGCCGCACAAGCAGTGATTGCTGGATGTCCATCCAACGGGCGTCGTGCTTCTTCAATCTCTGCTCTTCCTGCTCCAACCGCTCAAACAAGCGCCGACGGGACTGCCTACTCCCTCCTCCCCGCGGCCGGCTGTGCTGCCACGCAGGCCTCACCGCACCATCGTACTCCCATCGCTGGCCTAGCCATCCCTCTACTCACCTACACATGTTGTTATTCTCTGGCGACGGCAGACGAACCAGTAAACCCTCGTACAGTCGTACTCCCCTCCGCATGGGAAACAACTGCCGAGTCTTCCCTGGCTCCGTGTCGTTCCCTTCATAGGCCTCGACGTCGTCCACCGCGCTGGTGCTCTTGGCGCAGCCTGGTCAACGTGGTCAACGACCGACATGCATCTGAACTGGACTATACGTGGAGAGGCTGACAGCTTGGTCCACGGCCGCACGCAAGGAAACGCCTCCTTATTACACACAAAATAATGATTCCTCCACCTGACATCTGGGACCCACTGAAAGGGCCTCTGTATTTCGTGAAAAAAACGTTACCATCGCTGACAGCTCGGAACCACCAGCTATATCTTCGCACGCAAGGAAGTGCCTCCTTATTACGCACAAAAAATGAATACTCCCCATGCTAGCTGGGACCCAGTATAGTGGCAGGCTGACTTGTGGGCCTACTAAGTTGACGGGGAGGGAGGGCTTTGTCAACTTAGTCAATATGGATGATTCTGGCTCTAGTGACCGTACGATGTCCATCCAACGATCATAGAGCTTCTTAAACCTCTGGTCTTCTTGCTCCAGCCGCCCAAACCAGCGTCGGTCATGCCTCGTGCTCCTGCCTCCTGTGGCCAGCTGTGATGCGGCGGAGGCCTCACCGCCCCCTACTACTCCCACCACTGGCCAGACCATCCCTCTAGTCACCCACACCCCCTGTTATTCTGCGGAGACGGCAGCCTCACACCGTAGTGAACCAGTGAATCCTCATACTCCTCTAGGCGTGGGCATCCACTGTCGCATCTTCCTCGGCTCCGCGTCGTCCCCTTCCTAGGCCTCCTCGTCGTCCACCGCCTTGGTGCTCTCGGCACAGCATGGTCAATGTGGTCAAGGAACGGCTTCCATCGGATGTGGACTGTATGTGGCGAGGCTCATAGCTGGGTCCACGGCCGCAGCAAGGAAGTGCCTCCTTATTACGCAGAAAATAATGATTCCTCCACCTGACAGCAGGGACCCACCGGACGGGCCACCGTATTTTGCGAAAAAACGTGTCCCCCTGACTGCTGGGACCCATCGGGCGGGCCACCGTATTTCCCGAAAAAACATTCCCCCCGCTGTCAGCTCGGACCCACCGGAAGTGCCTCCTTATTATGTAGAAAAAAATGAATACTCCCCTTGCTAGCTGGGACCCACCTTGGTGGGAGGCTGACTTCTGGGCCTACTAAGTTGACGGGGACAGAGGGTGTTGTCAACTTAGTCAATATGAACGATTCTTGCTCCAGTGATCGTATGATGTCCATCCAATGGCCATAGTGCTTCTTCAACCTCTAGTCTTCTTGCTCCAGCCACCCAAACCAGCGCCAGTCGTGCCGCGTGCTCCTGCCTCCCGTGGCCGGTTGTGATGCCACGGCGGCCTCACCGCCCCCTACTACTCTCACTGCTGGCCAGGCCATCCCTCTACTCACCCACACCTCCTATTATTTTGCAGTGACGGCAGCATCACACCACAGCCGAACCAGTGAACCCTCATACTCCCCTACGCGTGGGCATCCACTGCCGCGTCTTCCCCGGCTCCGCGTCGTCCTCTTCCTAGGCCTCGCTGTCGTCCACCGCACGGGTGCTCTCGGCGCGGCGTGGTCAACATGGTCAAGGAACGGCCTCCATCGGATGTGGACTGTACGTGGAGAGGCTGACAGCTGGGTCCACGGCCGCAGCAAGGAAGTGCCTCCTTATTACGTGGAAAATAATGATTTCTCCACCTAAAAGCAGGCACCCACCGGACGCGCAACCGTATTTCGCAAAAAAATGTTCCCCCCCTGACTGCTGGGACCTACCAGCTACATCTTCGCACGTAAGGAAGTGTGTCCGGGCAAAAAAAACGATTCGCCCCCTGACTGCTGGGACCCACAAGCTACATCTTCGCACGCAAGGAAGTGCCTGACAGTCGGGACCCTCCTGGTCGAAGCGTACGTAGCGTTGTCATTCTGGTAGCGGACGTGTACGTACATACTGGTCGATGTAGAGGCGCGCACGTGTCATAGTAGAGGTGCGCACGCAGCATGTCCACGTACGTACAGCGGCCCGTGTGCAACAAAGAAAATACGGCCATGTACATACATACGGGCGGGGTCTCGAACGCCTACTCGCGCATACGTACGGCCAAGGCTTGAGTACATGGCTGGGTCAGAATGGAGAAACTGCGTCGTCGTCGTGTTCATGGGGAGCCAACTGGCTGGGTCAGAACGGAATGCGTCGTCGTGTTCATCGGGAGGGCTTGGATGGAACAGCCGATGGAAACGAGGCCTGGCATACTGCAGAATGGAGGAAACGTCCTTGTCTTCGACTGGCCACGTTCGAAACGGGATCCTGTTCATCGGGAGGGGTCTGGCGTACCGCAAAATGGAGGAAACGGACCTCCTACGGTAGAAACGGGGTCATGTTCATCAGGAGGGGTGTGGCGTACCGCAAAATGGAGGAAACAGACTTGTGTTGGAGCGCTACGATCGAAACGGGGGTCCTGTTCATCAGGAGGGGTGTGGCATACCGCAAAACGGGACTCCACGAGATACTGTTCATCTCCACCGTCAACCCCCTCCAGCCTCCACAGGCTACTGTTCATCCACCGTGGACCTCCTCCAGCCTCCACCTGCGACTGTTCATCCACGGGCTCCTGTTCATCCAGCCTCCACCGCGCGCTACTCCACCGTCTAATGTTCAACCAGCCCTCTCCACGGGCTCCTGTTCAACCACCCCTCCATGGGCTACTGTTCATCCATCCCTCCATCGTCCACTATTCATCTAGCCCTCCATGGGGTGGTCCTGTTCATCCATCCCTCCACGTGGTGGTCCTGTTCATCCAGCCCTCCACAGGGTCCTGTTCATCCAGCCCCAACCGGCTCGATCGATTGGGGTCTTGTTCATCCAGAGGCAACACCACGGGGTCCTGTTCATCCACCCCCACCGGGAACTGTTCATCCAACCCCCCCCCAGCAACACTCACTATTCATTCAGAGGCAGCATCGATCGGCTTTAGTTACTAGCAGTAGCGAAGGAATCGCTCGATTGGGTTCAGTTAACAGCCATCGATCGACCGCTCGGGTTCAATAACGCGTAGCCTGCAGTGCAATCGCTCCGGTTCAGTAGGCGAACGCCTCGCTCGGGTTCAGTTAGAGCCCAATGCCTCGCACCCATGCGCGTGCGTGTACGAGAGAAACACGCATCGCTCGGCCCCGACCACCCACCGTAACCGGGAACACCCCAATATTTTCCTCGCCCTCGCTTCTACCACGGTTTTTTCATCATGGACGGCCCAAAGAATGTCATGCAACTGCGTCTCCGGCCCACCCAAGACGAAAAGCACATTTTCTGTCATGATTTTTTGTCATAGAAGTAGGAGCCCACCACATCTATGATGATATCGGGTTTTGTCACAATTATCATCATAGAAGTGTCATAAGTATGACAGTAAAAAATTTCGTTCGGCCCAAAATGTCATGGATGTGTCTTCTTTTGTAGTGATATGTTCAGGAAAGTAGGCCATGCCAAATGATTTAGGGTGAGATTGAACATACCTTGCACGTGCTCAAGTTATCTGGTACGGAGAGATGGAATCTCTGGCAGCGGTCGCAAAGTCCTGAAGTGTCGGTGCATAAAAATGAATGAAAGAGATGTACATTCTATGAATGAAAGAAAACCCTCAAATCAGCTCGAATAAAAATGAATTCATGGTGATTTCCGCCGGGTGATTAAAGCAGGCAGATGAACTGGGATAAGAGATGAGATAATATCTCATTAAACTAGTTATCTTGTCGTCCATGAGAAAGAAGCCTCAGTACGGCAGATTCCCCAATCGAGCAGAGCTTGTTCGACCGCGAGCAGCGTCGAGAAAGTCGATGGCGATAGGCGGCGGCAAGCGAAAGTGGCGAAATGCGGTGGGCTTTACCGGCAGCCTGGCGGCGGTGGCAGGCGTCGAGCTAAGTGCTTACCGCCGCGATAGCCGGTGCCATGGCATAGACGCGGAGGAGCTTGTACAGGTGTGAATGGGGAACGTACCGGAGGGGCCGAGGGGGTGGCGGGTGGGGTGAGGGTTTTTGTGACGTGGGGATGGTGAGGGTTTTCTTTTTTCTTTTTTCAATTGGGTGGTGAGAGTTTTCTTTCCCACAAAGAATTTTGGGGGCGACGGTTTGCTAGAGTGAACCATGTGTGATTGACGCAGCAGGCAAAATGAAAGTCATTGCACACGGTTCCAATTTTGGAAACCGTGTGTGATTGATGTAGTACCTCTGTCCTGGTTTATTGGTCCCCTGTTGTAATTTTTACCAAAATTTGGCGAAATATTTAACATACTCAGACATAGATAATAAGCGTACACGTAGATAAGCATATTTCAACCATAAGTAGTACATAGTTCAACAGTATTAAGCATACTCGAGCATACATATATAGTTCCATCCATCCCACATCTCATCTCACAGGCCGGCATGATCCTGAAGCTTCTCTAGGTACTCGGCGTACGCGCCGTGCGCCACCCTGCGAGAATACTTCTGCTTGAAGGAGGCAACGGCCCGTCCTCTTGCATGCGCCAGAACACATAGATACGCGTCATGAAGCTTCTGGTTGCAAAATGGGCATCCATAGCCATTGTTCCAGGTCCTAATACGCCTGTTATGCATTCCTGCATAAAGCTCCCTCAGGATTTGCTTGTTGTACCTCCTCTGGACATCTTCATCCTCGCTGTCCACATCGTCAGACAGCACCTATACAAATAGTAAAACAAATTTGGCATCAAAGTAATGATTGCATGCCATGAAGTAGGACTAGGAATTTATGGCTATTTATTTATACATATCCAGAGATTATGGTTCAATTTTTAAGCACGGTCGTCTATGTACAGACCAATCTTGTAGAAAATAATGGCACAAACATATGTAGGTCATTCAAAAACAATTGTCAAGCCTTGGCTAGGATTATTAGCATGAACACTAACCCTAGTCGGATTACTAGCAAAAATCATTTGCACAGATGAAACAACTAATCACTTATCACATGTACCATTCAAACAATCAATACACTACGCGGATCTAACGAAACTTACTCAGATTTCATGGATTGGGAGAACATAACCATAGAATTTCTATTCCAAAAAGGGGGAGGCAGGAGTAACCAGAGAGACCCTATGATCTATCTGACACATAAATGGGTATAGATGACTAACCAATTGTCCATCGTCATCGGTGTCGACGCCGGAGTGGTCGTCGGAGTCGGTGTGGAACTCCGCCTCCGGCTGTGGAAGCTCAACGCCGTCGACGACGTCAGGGTGCAGCGATAACTTGCCGGCGGTGACGGCAACCTCTATCTCCATCTCCACGCCGTGCTCTGGTGCTTTAGCAGCCCCAGCGTCGCCACTCCCTCCGATGAGGTGCTTCGGCGGCATCCTCATACACTGACGGCTTTGAGGACTGAGAGCGACATCGAGGATGCAAGCGGAGAGGGAGGATCATGTGTGCGTAGCGAGGATGGGGGGTGCGGAAGCTCGGGCGCAACATTAATATGGAGTAGTGGGAGTTGGGGAGAGAGGCGTGCGGCGGTCAAACCGATGGGTCACCTCCCGGTGAGCCTGTGCACCCGACTGCTGGCATGCCTACCAAAGTTTCACACAGCTACTTGGACGCCTCCCAATGACACTGCGCAGCAAGCATGCCTCCGTCAATTCACACACCTGCACACACGCCTCCCCGTCTGCCTGCGCGGCGGACGCATCCCGTCAACTCACGCCTGCTCGCACGCCACACGGGTCGCTCGACGACATGTATATAGTTTTTCTATTTGGATGATTAATGATGCCGCTTGATTGCTTAACCGAAGCATGGCACATATCCATTGTTGGTCTAACACTCATGGTTCGAATAAATAATCTGTTTGGGATATTGGTTCCCAATTATTAATAATCTCCTGTTTGTAATTAGATAAAGATTACATCAAAACTGGTCTCAAATTTGACCAAAAAAAGTACAATGCCACTTTGTATTGGTGTCCATATGACAACACGATAAGTTTCATGAACTGCAAATAAGTTTTGGATGTACTAGAATTTAAAAATCAAGATTCTCAATGTTTGAAATTTGTTGCACGTGGAGTAAACATGCACCTAGTGAGACACATGTGTTTTTGCAATCCATTTAGGTGCACTGTCATGTGTGCATGTAGCTCAAATTTGATTGTTGCACATTATACCCATAGAAAACCAATCAATCAATGTACTAAAACGTGTTAATGATCTCTATGATTTTTTTGAAATTAAAACGTCCCTCATTTGGTAACATGTATGTTCACCACGGGATAATTAATTTAACATGCATCGTAATTGCGGTAGATTCGCGGTGTGCGTGGGTGCGTGCATCTGGAGGTGGCGGGTGGCTCGCAGTACACTACAAGTTGTGAGCCATTGTGTGGGTTGGCCGTATTGTTAGGCAGGTTGGTGCCACATCAGAGTCGTGAACTCATTATTTAAAACATTACACAACCCTGTCATACATAAATGTTTTGGCCACATGCAGTCGATGGTTGTCCTACACGACACTCGATACTCGCGTGTGACGCTTTCTGTGGGCCCGAGAGGTCGTCGTCCATCACTTTGACGAATAGCCGACAATGAGGTTAATTTGACCAGCAAGGTAGAATCTTTTTTGTTTGTGTTATGGTGGTATATAGTACGCGTCGAAGAGGTGGGAGGGGACTAGCATATATACTATACGTACGCGTCCGTGAACAAGTACACCTCACTCAGTGTCGTACTTTTTGGTTTCCGAGGCACGTGCCACATCAAAATTGTGAAATTGGTTATTCAAACATCACACAACACCTTTTTGGGCCACATGCATATCCTAGCTAGGCCACTCACGTGTGACGCTTCCATTTGTGGGCCCACGAGGCCATCATCGATGCATGCATGCATCACTTTGACCTACATCGGGAGAGGTTAATTAATTTCACCATCGATGAGGATTCTTTTGGGTTACATATATTACGGTAGGAGCATATAGTATGCGGCGAAGAGGGAGGAAGGGGACCATCATATTGAAGGAAATATGCCCTAGAGGAAATAATAAAGTTGTTATTTATATTTCCTTATATCATGATAAATGTTTATAATTCATGCTAGAATTGTATTAACCGGAACCTTAGTACATGTGTGAATACTTAGACAAACAGAATGTCACTAGTATGCCTCTACTTGACTAGCTCGTTGAATCAATGATGGTTATGTTTCCTAACCATAGACATGAGTTGTCATTTGATTAACGGGATCACATCATCAAAGAATGATGTGATTGACTTGACCCATCTATTAGCTTAGCACGATGATCGTTTAGTTTGTTGCTATTGCTTTATCCATAACTTATACATCTTCCTATGACTATGAGATCACGCAACTCCCGAATACCAGAGGAACACTTTGTGTGCTACCAAACTTCACAACATAACTAGGTGATTATAAAGGTGCTCTACAGGTGTCTCCGATGGTGTTTGCTGAGTTGGCATAGATCGAGATTTGGATTTGTCACTCCGATTGTCAGAGAGGTATCTCTGGGCCCTCTCAGTAATGCACATCAATATAAGCCTTGCAAGCAATGTTGCTAATGATTTAGTTACGGGATGATGCATTACAGAACGAGTAAAGAGACTTGCCGATAACAAGATTGAACTAGGTATTGAGATACCGATGATCGAATCTTGGGGAAGTAACATACCGATGACAAGGGGAACAACGTATATCCTTATGCGGTTTGACCGATAAAGATCTTCGTAGAATATGTAGGAGCCAATATGAACATCTAGGTTTCGCTATTGGTTATTGACCGGAGACGTGTCTCGGTCATGTCTACATAGTTCTCGAACCCGTAGGGTCCGCACGCTTAACGTTCGGTGATGATCGATATTATGAGTTTATGTGTTTTGATGTACCAAAGGTAGTTCGGAGTCCCGGATGTGATCACGGACATAACGGGGAGTCTCGAAATGGTCGTGACATAAAGATTGATATATTGGATAACTATATTCGGACACCGGATGAGTTCTGGAGGTCACCAGATAATTATCCGAGTGTCGAGGGGTTATCGGAACCCCCAAGGGAACTAATGGGCCAACATGGGCCTTGTGTGAGAGAGAGGAGGGGCCATAGGGCTGGCCGCCCCCCCTGGGAGTCCAAATTGGACAAGGAGGGGCGGCGCCCCCTCTTTCCCTCCCTCTCTCCCTCTCTTTCCTTCCCCCTCCTTCTTCCTAGTTGGACTAGGAAAGGGGAGTCCTACTCCTACTAGGAGGAGGACTCCTCCCTCTCCTTGGCGCGCCCCAAGGCCGGCAGGCCTCCCCCCTTGCTCCTTTATATACGGGGGCAATGGGCACCCTAGCACACACAAGTTGATTGTTTCCAGCCAAGTGCGGTGCCCCCCTCCACCATAATCCACCTCGGTCATATCGTCGCGGTGCTTAGGCGAAGCCCTGTTCCGGTAGCATCATCATCACCGTCATCACGCTGTCATGCTGACGAAGCTCTCTCTCGACACTCTGCTGGATCACGAGTTCGTGGGACATCACCGAGCTGAACGTGTGCAGATCGCGGAGGTGTCGTACTTTCGGTACTAGGATCGGTCAATCGTGAAGACGTACGACTACATCAACCGCGTTGTCATAACGCTTCCGCTTACGGTCTATGAGGGTACATAGACATCACTCCCCCCTCTCGTTGCTATGCATCACCATGATCTTGCGTGTGCGTAGGAATTTTTTGAAATTACTGCGTTCCCAATAGTGGCATTAGAGCCAGGTTTATGCGTAGATGTTATATGCACGAGTAGAACACAAAGAAGTTGTGGGCGTGGGTATATACATATTGCTTGCCATCACTAGTTGATTCTTGATTCGGCGGTATTGTTGGATGAAGTGGCCCAGACCGACATTACGCGTACGCTTATGCGAGACTGGTTCTACCGACGTGCTTCGCACATAGGTGGCTGGGGGTGTCAGTTTCTCTAACTTTAGTTGAATCAGATTCAATGAACAGGGTTCTTTCTGGAGATCAAAAAGCAATCACTATACCGCGTTATGATTTTTGATGCGTAGGTAAGAACGGTTCTTGCTCAGCCCATAGCAGCCACGTAAAACTTGGAACAACAAAGTAGAGGACGTCTAACTTGTTTTTGCAGGGCATGTTGTCATGTGATATGGTCAAGACATGATGCTAAATTTTATTGTATCAGATGATCATGTTTTGTAAAAGAGTTATCGGCAACTGGCAGGAGCCATATGGTTGTCGCTTTATTGTATGAAATGCAATCACAATGTAATTGCTTTACTTTATCACTAAGCGGTAGCGATAGTCGTAGAAGCAATAGTTGGCGAGACGGCAATGATGCTTCGATGGAGATCAAGGTGTCAAGCCGGTGATCATGACGGTGCTTTGGAGATGGAGATCAAAGGCACAAGATGATGACGGCCATATCATATCACTTATATTGATTGCATGTGATGTTTATCCTTTATGCATCTTATTTTGCTTAGTTCGGCGGTAGCATTATAAGATGATCTCTCACTAAATTTCAAGGTATAGGTGTTCTCCCTGAGTATGCATCGTTGCTATAGTTCATCGTGCCGAGACACCACGTGATGATCGGGTGTGATAAGCTCTACGTTCACATATAATGGGTGCAAGCCAGTTTTCACACGAAGAATACTCAGGTTAAACTTGACGGGCCTAGCATATGCAGATATGGCCTCGGGACACTGACACCAAAAGATCAAGCATGAATCATATAGTAGATATGATCAACATAGTGATGTTCACCATTGAAAAATACTCCATCTCACGTGATGATCAGACATGGTTTAGTTGATATGGATCACGTGATCACTTGGAAGATTAGAGAGATGTCTATCTAAGTGGGAGTTCTTAAGTAATTTGATTAATTGAACTTCAATTTATCATGAACTTAGTACCTGGTAGTACTTTGCATGTCTATGTTGTTGTAGATAGATGACCCGTGATGTTGTTCCGTTGAATTTTAATGCGTTCCTAGAGAAAGCTAAGTTGAAATATGATGGTAGCAACTACACGGACTGGGTCCATAACTTGAGTATTATCCTCATTGCTACACAGAAGAATTGCATTCTGGAAGCACCGCTAGGTGACAAACCCATTGCAGGAGCAACGCCAGATGTTGTGAACACCTGGCAGAGCAAAGCTGATGACTACTCGATAGTTCAGTGTGCCACGCTTTACGGCTTAGAACCGGGACTTCAACGATGTTTTGTGTGGCACCCCAACTCAGAGAAAACCGGAGCACCCCGTATTCCAGCCCAGAGATCGAGGAGAAGTCTTCTAGAATACAACACTACTTAGCATAGAACAAACCAGCTTTCTATTATTATTACACGAATATGAATACAAGGTCTCCGATATTACAATGTATAACATCGGCACAGCGACACTACGCCATCCTCAGTTGCTCTATGCAAGCAGCGGAAAAACTTCTAGCAGCGGAACAACGACGACAATGGTGAACTCCACTCCGCAGGGACTCTGGCTGGAACGTTTATCCTAGCTCACGAACACAGGAACAACACCAAACAAGCAAGAAATCCAAACACGACCTGTAAACCGGCATGACACACCAGGTCAATACATTGAATGTACTTGAAAGATCACAATAACCAGAAGCATTCAAGACAAACAACGGCATGGCAATTACAGGTTAAACAGGAATTATCATGAGATCATCAGGATAACATAACATGTACATAATATCGCTAGAACAATATGATCATGGCATGAACATATAAATCTGATGATACTAGCATGCAACATGATGACACTATATGCACCATTTATTCTGCTCGGGTTACCTCGTAACCATCACATGCATCACTTACCAACTTCGGACATTACACGATCATCTCAGGATCAAATCAAGCTTGGTATAACAATACCGTAGTAATCATCAAATGACCACAAGGAGCTTGATCTTTACCCATGATTCTCGCACAACATCACGAATATCCAACAACTTGGTATCCTCGATACCACAGTGATCATTTCGGCGATCACAACCACGACCAACACTTGGTGTCAAACCGTGATCCTTCCGGCGATCACAACCAACTTATCTCAAACAGTGATCCTTCCGGCGATCACAACCAACTTATCTCCTCATTATTATTATTATTATTATTATTATTATTATTATTATTATTATTATTATTATTATTATTATTATTACTGTTGACTCATAGTGTGACCAACTACGAACTGGGCCCTTATCCGCGGGCGTGGCTATCGATAGATTTAATATACACTCTGCAGAGGTTAGTACATTGTACCCACACTACGGAACAAATGGCCTCGCACTCCCATTCGGATGGACCAACGGTGTTCTGACAAAACCGATCTACTGCCATGGCACTCTCCTGGCCACTCCGACTCACTCCCCACTGGGCTAGTCCTGGGTGGCCCCGTGTCTACCAAAGACACAACGACCACCTTCGTGGCCAAAACGTCCCTCACAGGGATCGGATCCATAATAACAACAACAGGCACACAAGGCTTATGTCCACCTACCTGATCAGGGTAGCGCGTGCCCATAACCTTCCCTCGTTGGAGGCACCGGCGAGAGGCACGACAATAGACCCAGTTAGGACCTTCCCATAAAGGTAAGCGTGGTTGCACTAGTCAGTTTGATATGGTGGCACCATGACTCAGCCAACAGGTGTTCAAGTTCAATTTAATCCGGTTAAACTTGAATGCAAATATGCTGAGCCATGATAAAATAACATGATGCAATTACAATGCATGAGCACGATATCAACATAAGCATGAGGGTACAACATAACTATCCACCATATCAACAATGAACCATATCCAACTGAGTATGGCATAATGATGAGCATGAATATTACAAGTACAACACTACTCATAGCATAACATGACCATTATCATCAACCATAAATAACATGCAAGAACTCATCAATAACATTACCAAGTAAACACTTAACCAACTAGCAGTAAAGGAACAATGCATATTAACAGTACTCGGTAACCGACGTTAGTCATGCACCGAAGAACATGACCAACCCAACATGTACTACTATCAAGCATAGCAATATGAAAGTAATACTAACAAGTAGTGCATGATAACAAGGTGCAAGAAACATAGCATGACTATAATCATCGATCCACAAGCATGACTGAAACTACGACAGCAGTAGAAAAACAAACATATAGTTATTAAAGATTAAAGTTGAAAACCAATACTACTGCATGACTATCATGCAAATGGTGGTTGTGTCTTGCCTGGGGATGAAGAATACACCGGGGAGAAGTGCGGTGAAGCCGCGGAAAGGTTTGCCGGAAACAGTTCTCTCTCGGAGGGGCTGTTTACACGCAAGGGCAAAAATGTCATTTTGAGAGTGTCAAAACATCATGAAAATGTTAACAACAGAACGGGCTCGACGAAACAAAGAGGTGGGCTTTGGAATCACCTCATTTGGAGTTAGGATCAAAAAGATATGATAGTTTTTCTGCCAGGGACCTATTTGTAATCAAATCCTCACAAACAGGCCCTTGATAGAAAAACTGAAAGCGCCTTTCACTGGAATACGCCTTCTACAAGCAGAAAACGTATTCTTAGCCGAAACAGAGGCAAAGTTCGCTTTCGAATCAGGAAAACATATTTTGTTCTAAGGAAGCACGGGAACATGCCTTATAACCTGGAAAACGCATTCTGGCGGGTACGTGACCACTTATCCACGTCAGCATCGCGTGGGTCAACACCCAGAGCGGCTGACGGGTGGGTCCCATGGGTGGTGGGGCCTACAGGGATGGGTCAATGCCTTCTTCTTCTTCTCTCCAGCGATCGCCTGTGGGACAGAGAGAGGCCGCCGACACCGGCGCTCGCCTAGCCAGCTCCGGTCACCGTTCGCCGCGCTTGGGCTACCGGCGAGATTGGGATGGAGGGCCGCGTCCACCCAGGGGCTCTGCGCTCATCGTGGAGGGAGCTGCAGCAGAGTTGCCTGCGGCGGACGGAGGACTCGGCGAAGATGGGCAAGGAACCATGGCCATGGAGAGGAGGCGTGGAGCTACAGGGAGAGTCCAGGGGCGTGGTGAAGACTACGGTTGGTGGTGGAACAGAGGGAGGTGGTCCGGCTCGCCAGAATCAAAGCGGATAGAGACATCGGCCATGGCGGTGATGAGTGGCAAGGAGAGAAGCTTGAGCTCTGGGGAGAGGCTCGGGTGGTTTCTGGGAAGAGGGGTGGAGCTTGGGATGCTTCAAGTGGCTCAGGGCTGGCCATTTTATAGGCGGGGCGAGGATGCCGGGCAGGAGGCCTCCTTAAACGTTCGGCCGAGGTTCTGACGAGCTCAGCAAGCACGGGAGGGCGCAAGAAGGCGACGAGGAAGGCAACAGACAAGCTACAGAGGCGCATAGGGGAAGGGGGGCCGAGGGCGCAGAGGAGAAGCGGTCGAATACCATTAAAGCCTCGGTCGACCACAGTGCGCCCGTGGGCGGGCGGAGACGAGCGCTGACGGAGGGGTTGATGGAGGGGGAGAAGGCTCTAGGAGGACGGCGACGATGCGGGCTAGCTGTTGGACAGGCTCACGAGCTCGAAGACGACGAGAGGGAGAGGGGCCGGAGCTAGAATCCATCCTGGACATGGCCATGGCATGCCAGAGAGGTGGTGGCCGCCTGAGCTGGCGAGGAGAAAGTGCCGAAGGCTTGCAAATGTTGTCTAGTGCATAGTTCATCTAGGGGAGGTTACAACTAAGGCGGTAGATCGGTGAAAAGAGCTCCGGTTGAATGGTAATTACCCTCTAAAGTTTACTGTAGTAAACTTGGTCGTGTATTGTTGATCAACAGGAAGTGATTGGGAGCAATGGAGTTGTCTGGTAGGTTTAGGGTAAGAAAGACTTTTATCCTAGTAACTTCGAGGGGATTTGGATCAAGATTTAATGTAGTTGCTTAACAACCACATAAATTGGTCCACAAACTAGATTAGGATGATGCACCCTGATGAAGCATCAACTTGAGCTGAAATTTGGTAAGGCCTAATGATTTGGTCATAGTAAGATGCTGTAAAAATTTCATACCAAATGGATAAGCCAAAGTGGTACTTGCTTCACAAACATCTTCACTGACCAGAATGTTGCAAGAATTCTAGAGAAACATTGGCTAGGTTAAATGGCGCCCAATTTGGTGGAGAGAAGTCATTTGGGTAGGAGAACAACCTGGTAATTTATCAGGATTGTTGAAGCAATATAAAATGCACTTGCTTCACAACCTGAAAATTTTACCAGAAGAAAAGATTTGATCCTGTGCTCACATAGATGATTGGATGGGGATGAAATTTTAAGGAGTGTGCTAATATGAGCACATGAAGGAGTTTGCAAAATTTCAACTCATTTGGATAACCCTACCTAGCACTTCCTTCACAAATGCTTCCCTCAGACAGGAACTTTGAAAAATCACTGAGGAAGTTTGGCTAGGCAAATAAAGTTGAATTTTGGCACATGGCAATTATTTGGATAGGAAAAGATGTCCAAAAAGTTAGGGGTCAAATGGGCAAAGATAAATAGCACTTGCCTCACAATGTGCCATTTAGGACAGAATATAAAATGATTTTATTGAGCATGATGAGAAATATGGCTAATGAAATATTTTGCCATATTTGAGGAAGATATGACCCAAAAAAATTATAAGAATTATTTGGGGATTTTTGGATGGGCAGGAATATAGGTTGCTTCACAACCTAGGGCAGATAGGGTTATTCCTTTAATAGAAAAAGGAATTTTCCCTAGAGAAAGAAATTAGGGTTTGGTCATGGAGTGGAGTGACATGATCTTGGCAAGGTTTTGAGAATCATGAGCCACTTGGCAGAGAAAATTAAGATGATTTCCCAGGTGACAAGGCCACAGAACCACTCCAAAAAGAAAAACAGAGCAAAAACCAATTAAATTAAAAGAAAAAGAAAAGGGCCAAAATCCAGGTTGTTACATTTTGAACGTCATGGAGCATATGAGATGTTCCAGGAGTTGAAGTTAATATTTCAAGCAAATGCCCGGATTGAGAGATATGAAATCTCCAATAAGTTCTATAGCTGCAAAATGGAGGAGAATAGTTATGTCAGTGAACATATACTCAGAATGTCGGGGTACCACAACCACTTGACTCAGTTGGGACTTAATCTTCCTGATGATAGTGTTATTGACAGAGTTCTTCAATTACTGCCACCAAGCTACAAGAGCTTCGTGATGAACTATAATATGCAAGGGATGGATAAGACGATTCTTGAGCTCTTCGCAATGCTAAAAGCTGCGGAGGTAGAAATCAAGAAAGAGCATCAAGTATTGATGGTCAACAAGACCACCAGCTTCAAGAAAAAGGGTAAAGGGAAGAAAGGAACTTCAAGAAGAACAACAAGCCAGTTGCTGCTCAAGTGAAGGAACCCAAGTCTGGACCTAAGCCTGAGACTGAGTGCTTCTACTGCAAAGGGACTGGTCACTGGAAGCAGAACTGCCCCAAGTATTTGGTGGAGAAGAAGGATGGCAAAGTGAAAGGCATATTTGATATACATGTTATTGATGTGTACCTTACTAATGCTCGCAGTAGTGCCCGGGTATTTGATACTGGTTCAGTTGCTAACATTTGCAACTCGAAACAGGGGCTGCGGATTAAGCGAAGATTGTCTAAGGACGAGGTGACAATGCGTGTGGGAAATGGTTCCAAAGTCGATGTGATCGTCGTCGGCATGCTACCTCTACATCTACCTTCAGGATTAGTTTTAGACCTAAATAATTGTTATTTGGTGCCAACGTTGAGCATGAACATTATATCTAGATCTTGTTTGATGCGAGACAGTAATTCATTTAAATCAGAGAATAATGGGTGTTCTATTTATATAAGTAATATCTTTTATGGTCATGCACCCTTGATGAGTGGTCTATTTTTACTAAATGTTGATAGTAGTGATACACATGTTCATAGTATTGAAGCCAAAAGATGCAGAGTTGATAATGATAGTGCAACTTATTTGTGGCATTATCATTTAGGTCATATTGGTGTAAAGCGCATGAAGAACCTCCATTCTGATGGACTTCTGGAATCACTTGATTATGAATCACTTGGTACTTGCGAACCATGTCTCATGGGCAAGATGACTAAAACTCTGTTCTCCGGAACAATGGAGCGAGCAACAGAGTTATTGGAAATCATACATACTGATGTATGTGGTCCAATGAACATTGAAGCTCACGGCGGATATCGTTATTTTCTCACCTTCATAGATGATTTGAGCAGATATGGGTATATCTACTTAATGAAACATAAGTCTGAAACATTTGAAAAGTTCAAAGAATTTCAGAGTGAAGTGGAAAATCATCGTAACAAGAAAATCAAGTTTCTACGATCTGAGCGTGGAGGTGAATATTTGAGTTATCAGTTTGGACTTCATTTGAAACAATGTGGAACAGTTTTGCAACTCACGCCACCTAGAACACCACAACATAATGGTGTGTTCGAACGTCGTAACCGCACTTTATTAGATATGGTGCGATCTATGATGTCTCTCATTGATCTACCGCTATCGTTTTGGGTTATGATTTAGAGACGGCTGCATTCACATTAAATAGGGCACCATCTAAATCCGTTGAGACGACACCTATGAACTGTGGTTTGGTAAGAAACCCAAGTTGTCATTTCTTAAAGTTTGGGGCTGCGATGCTTATGTGAAAAAGCTTCAACCTGATAAGCTCGAACCCAAATCGGAGAAATGTGTCTTCATAGGATACCCAAAGGAGACTGTTGGGTATACCTTCTATCACAGATCCGGAGGCAAGATATTCATTGCTAAGAATGGATCCTTTCTAGAGAAGGAGTTTCTCTCGAAAGAAGTGAATGGGAGGAAAGTAGAATTTCACATGGTAATTGTACCTTCTCCCTTATTGGAAAGTAGTTCATCACTGAAATAAGTTCCATTGATTCCTACACCAATAAGTTAGGAAGCTAATGATGATGATCATGAAACTTCTGATCAAGTTACTGCCGAACCTCGTAGGTCAACCAAAGTAAGATCCACACAAGACTGGTATGGTAATCCTGTTCTGGAAGTCATGTTACTTGACCATGACGAACCTACGAACTATGAGGAAGCGATGATGAGCCTAGATTCCGCAAAATGGCTTGAGGCCATGAAATATGGGATGAGATCCATGTATGTGTAACATCCCAAATTTTCAATTTGGATGTTATACATAGATCATCATATGCATAACATATTTTATTTGCATTTTGGTTGCGATCCTAGAAATCTTAAGCAACTCAAGGACCCAAGGAGAGAGTTGGAGATTTCATTTATTTTCATATTTAAATTTTCTCAAATTTGAAAAGAGGATCATTTTGATTTTAATAATTTTTCTCTCGAAATATTTCCAATACTAAAATAATGAGAGGAGATAAAATGGCTTCTCCAAAATCTGAGAGGAATATTGGAGGAAAAATATTAAAATTAAATAAATATTTTATTTGGAATTTTATCTTGATTTTATTTGAATTAGAAAAATATGCATTTTTCAAAACTGCATAATTAGGCCAGAAAAATGTTCACCTCGTTCCAAATATTTTATTTAGACGGTGAAAATTGGTTTTAGCATTTTTAGAATTTTTTATATTTATTTAGGATTTTTCTTCGGCGGAATTTTTTTGTTGTTTCTTAAAGTCGTGCGCCGAACTAGGCCGGCCCAGCTGGGAGCCAGGCCTCTGCACAGCGCCCCGCTGCCTCGCGCCACGCCCATGTCCACGCCGGACTCGGGCGAGGAGTCCGGATCACCGCCGCCCCGTGCACCCCCTTGCCCAAGTCGGACCCCCCAGGGCCCCTTTATATGTAGCCGCCCTGGCCTCCTCCTCCCACATCGCCAGCCACCGCCGCCCCCAAGCCGCAGCAGCAGCTGCGCCGCCGCCGCCGCACCGCGCCGACGCCGCCACCTCGCGCCGCCCGCCGATGATGCCCCGCCCCGCCACAGCCCCGCCAGATCCGCCGCCCGCCGCCGTTGACCCGCCGCCGTGAATCGTTAAAAAAATCGCCGCCGGTTTTTTTCGGTTTTGAGCTAGATCGGTTTTTAGGGTTAGGGTTTACTCAGTTTTCTCTGGTTTTTCTATTTAGTGGACGTTCGTCCGATCACTTCTGTTCGTGAACATGTTCATTCTTTCGTCCCTGCTAGCGAACGTTCGTTTGTTAGTCTTTTCTTTTTATTTTATTTCCGACCAAGGACCTATCCGCGATTATTTTTATCATAGATTAGCCCCTGGTCTTCAAACGCCCGCAACTTTTTAACCGTTTGTCCAAATATAGTGAAACAAACGCCAAAATCTTCGTCTCGAAGCTCTCTTTCCAGTTAACCAACTTGAACATGATTTTGATAAATTAAAATTTTGGTTTCAAGGAGATTTGATTTCAAATTTCTTTTGATCGTAGTTTGAGTTTCGTAGCTCCGATTTGAATGATTCTTTTTGCAAATCGAAGCTCTTCATTTGAACTTTTAGTTTGGACTTTCTTATCTGAGTTTTACCCGTGCATCTATGCTTGGGTGCTTATGTATGCCATTATTTGTTTGCGATAGAATTTTTGGAGCGTGAAGCGTGCTACTACGAGTATCTAGGGTTTGCACATCGTCAGCAAGGCAAGTAACACTTTGATCATATCCCTTTATTACCAGTTTTTATGCATTAGCCCAGTCCTCAAACATTGCATGAGTAGGATTGATAACTTGTGGATTTTGGGAAGTAGATGATGAGGAAGAACCTATTGCCCTTTTTATATCAAACCTTGGGAGTTACTTCTATGTTATGCTTATACCGCTATGATATGCTTGTAGACGTGGTTTGGTTGAGTGTATCCATGACAGATGTGAGAGTTGTTAAATAATGGTTAACTTAAGGTGGCTACTTTAATACACATCTGGGTGGATTGGTTGAGGCAACCTGGAGTACCCAGTGGTTGTCCGGGCACCTGGAGCAATCCAGAGCTGTCCTGGGATATACCGGAGTACCCGTGTGATCATCCTATGGTTTTCCACCCAGGCTAATGGGATCATAAGATTATTCATGCTGGAAACTTCCGTGTGCAGCCACAAGCCATTATGGGCTCTAGCATAGTTGAGTAAGTTGTGGGAATCCTTTCCATGATGGGCTAGCAGATGTAGGGGATTGTAGGTGTACCGACCTATCTATCGGTTAAGGGGACCTCTTCGGAAAGACTGCATCTCAGTCATCAGTTTCTCAAACACCATGAAGTGCGAGAAATCCAATGGAGGAGATCGAGTCTTGTGGGGAAAAGTGTGCAAACCTCTGCAGAGTGTACAAACTAATCATGGTTAGCCGTGTCCCCGGTTACGGACATCTTGAGTATCTGGTACTTGAATTATTGATTTGATCTCATCACTCTTAATTAATTTTGTTGGGCTGTTAATTACTTTTAACTGGGATTGAGTTGGAGGAACCTTCTCAATGTTTATCAACTACCATGATAGTTAAACAAAACATATTCCTTTGTTGTAGGAAAAAATTGGCTTTTCGCAAAAACATGTTAACCGTAGAGCCTCCACCAGCCATATATGCATATAGTTATAGTTATTACCTGTTCATTGCACTACAGTATTATTTTGCCAGCATATACCATGTGCTGGCCCATTTTCGGGCTGCAACGTATTATGTTGCAGAATTTTCAGATGAATAGTAAGGTGTGCTACGTCGTTGTCGTGCACTCAACTATGCCGTTGGAGTTGATGGACTCACTTTATCTTTGAAGCCTTCCGATGTTATCTTACTTAGATGGCCTTAAGCCATATTATTGTAATAAGTTCTCTTTGAGACTATCAATGTATTAAGTGTGTGATTACACTCTGCTATAAATCCTTCAAGTATTCTGTGTGTCAGGGATATACCCCGCAGCGTAAACTGGCCGGAAGTATAACCCGGCAGGACTTGGCGTTTCATTGGTAACGCGCCAGAGGATTGGCGACTTACGTGTCTGGCGGTTCACTGGTATGACGATTCACGAGCCTGAAGACTCATTGGTGATCCGGCGCGTGTTTCAGATGGATGACAAGGCCCAAGGCCTAGAAGGTCGGCTCATGTTATGGTGGGCTGGTTTACGAGGAAAGGTGTGAGGAACATTTATCTTACAAGGAGTTAAGACCTGGACTTGTATCCGGTTTGTATTAGAAGGTAGATTAGTTCTAGTCCTAATAGGACTCCACATGTAACCCGCCCCTCTAACTTATATAAGGAGGGGCAGGGCTCCCCAAAGCGGGACGAGCAACAAGTAAAAAGAAACAATCTCTAGGGCTAGACACAACTAGGAGAGCCGGTTTACGTCGGCTCCTTCATGATCATAATGAGACCTAGCCACAAACAGCATGTAGGGCTATTCCGGATGATGTTTCCCGAGGACCGAAGCTGTCTAAACCCTTGTCTTGTGTGTTGATCCGCCCTGCGTCTCTCGTCCCACTCAACCCCTCTCAAGCTACCACATAGATGTGTTGGCCTCGTGACTAAGTCCTCACACTAGGACATCTGCCGTGACAATTCCACGACAGTTGGCGCCCACCGTGGGGCTCACGCACGGTAGTGTTGGGTTCTTGGGGGACGATATCCCAGGGATCGAGAAGTTCCACCCAGCTCATTGAAGAGTTCCGGCTGGTTCGCAAAAGAGTTCCGACCGGCTCGAGGAAAGGTTCCGTCTGAATCACCAAAAGGTTCCGCCGGCTCGTCGGAAGGTTCTAGCCTATTGAAAAGTTCCGAGCACTTTGACATAAGGTTCCGTCTGAATCACCAAAAGGTTCCGCCGGCTCGTCAGAAGGTTCTAGCCGGATTATTGAAAAGTTTCGAGCACTTCGACATAAGGTTCCGTCTGAATCACCAAAAGGTTCCGATCGCCTCGACGAAAAGTTCTGTCCGTATGGGATTTCGGGTTCCGGCAGACCCTTAAGGTTCGAACTCTGGGGTGCGCACTGAGATCTTTCCCCTACCGACTCGCGCTTCTATGACTCGCAAGAAATCTAGGCCGGAGAGAAGAACACTCAAGGGACACGAGGTTTATACTGGTTCGGGCCACCGATGTAGTGTAATACACTACTCCAGTGTGTGGTGTGGTGGATTGCCTCAGGGGCTGATGATGAACAATAGGGGGGAAGAACGGCCTCGCGAGAGGTGTTCTTGAGCTGGTGCGGTGTGTTCTACTCGGTCTGGATCCCCCTCCCTCTATGGTGGCTAGTCCTACTTATAGAGGCCCTGGTCCTCTTCCCAGAATGTGAGCGGGAAGGGCGCCACCAATTGGCCATTTTAAAGGGGAACATCCAGTACAAGTTATCCTGACCAAAGGTGGTCTTCGGCTGCCAAAAGCACTGGTGATGACGCCGTCTTGGGCTCCATGGTGACCTCCATCCTGCCGCTCTGCTGGTCTTGGTCTCGTATCACCGGAATGGTAACCTTTGCCCGATGCCTTGGACTGTGCTTGCTCCATTTGCACCGAAGGGGAAACAAGGACACTGCACGGGCCGGCGCCCGCCTGGCGCCCGCCTGATCTTGATCGTCATGGCTTGTCTCACGGGCTCCTCGCGAGGTGCCCCTGCCTTGATCTCTCCGCCTCCTCGCGAGCCTGCCTGATGAGGCTGCTCATGAGGAAGCTTCCTGTCGTCCGCCCCGCAGGGCTTGGCCCCTCGCGAGGGTCTTGAGTTTGAGCTGATGAAGCTGGGTCGCACTGGGCCCCCACTTGAGCCACGCCGCAGGCCACAGGAAGGCAAGTCTGGGGACCCCCGTTCCTAGAACGCCGACAGTAGCCCCGGGCCCGAGGCGCGCCTGGGCTGGGCCTAGCAGAGAAGCGAAGGGGCAAGCGCGAAGCGCCATGGTCCCCAATAGCCTGCGGCCTTAGGCGCCGCGTGGCGACAGATTGGATGTGGGCGTATGCGCTTCCCCATGATGCCTCGGCAACCGCATGACTTGACAAGTCTCTGCATGCAGAGAAATGGGTCATGATTACCTGTGATCGTGGTGGTCGGCGGTTGGCCTTCTCCAGCTATAAGTACAGGGCTGTGCGAGCCTCGTTAGCTTATCCCTTCCTGCTACTCCTTTTCTTCTTCTTGTCTACTCGCCATTCCCATGGCTCCGCCGAAGAGATTCTCGGCCGCGGAGAAAGGAAAAGCTCGTCCGGCAGGGCCAGACTCCCCACCGACCAAGCGCGGCCGGGGCCGCCCTCGCAAGCACCCGCGGTCCCCGTAGTGGCTTCCCGTGGCCATGGAGGCAGTTCCCTGCGCGGTGGTGAGCACCCGGTTGCCGATGGGAGGCACGCCATTGCCGCAAGGCCCCCCAGGCCGCGCTTTCGCTCGGCGGAGGTGCTGCCGGAGTTCGTCGTGTGGTCGGCGGACCCGACCAGCACATGGCTCCAGCTCCCCCGTTTCTTCGTAGGTGAACTGCCGGCCGGTGCTTGGGGCGGCCTCTGGCTTCAGGCAGATGGTTGCTGCAGCAGGGCCTCCTGGGCTTCGCTGGAGGTCTCCGCTTCTGGGAATGCGGTCCTGACCTGTGGCTGGCAAACGTTTTCCCGTGCGCGCGGCCTGAGCCGGCGGTGCACCCTGCACTTCAAATTCAATGGCGACGCCACCCTCTATGTGAGGGTGTTCGGGGAAGACGGTCGCCGCGCTGGGTGCTACCCCGAAGACGATGACTGCGGCCGCCTGCCTAGCTCTAGTGCTGACCAAGATGAAGATGGCGGCTGGCGTGTAGGCGGCGGCGCTCGGGGCTCGCCAAGCTTCGGCGACTCTCTCTCAGGCAGCAGCTCCTCCAGCGGTGGCCGCGACCAGCCCCCGCGCCGTAGCGCCTGCCTGGGTGAAGGGAGAGGAGGGATCCTCCTGAGCCCCCAGAGGCAGCTCGAGCTTTCACCGCAAGTTGGTGCCGAGCAATTCGTGCCCATTTTGTTTTTCTTCTTTCCCTGCGCGGAAAAAGAAGGTAGCATAGGGCCCCGCGGGGGCGTGTTAGAACTGTTGCTGTTAATCATCGTGCTGCTTCCGCTATTTTTGTGCTATGTTTCCGCGCCACGTGCCCATGTGCGGGAATTATTTAGCTCAGTGGGGCTTGATGCGGTCCTCGCCTCCCGAGGCTGAGGCCTCGCCACGCGCTTCATGTCCTGCAAGGATTAGCAGGAGGAGTAGCCTTCGGTCTGGTGGTGGGGGCAATCGGCCCAGGTCCTGCGCTCGTGTTGCGATGCCTGTGGGGCACGGACTCGGAGGGGTGCTCCCACAGCGGACCCGGATAGGAAAGCTTCAAATGATCGGGGCAGAAAACACTCGCGAGGGCGCCCGCGAACCTCCCTCGCAAGATTTGCAAGAGAAAACGAGGCAAGTGAGTGAAAAAGATAAAGAGTCACAAGCCTGGGACGACAATAGCTCCAGTAAAACTTCAAACAGGAACGAACAAGCCAACTGCAGAAAGCAAATGAAAAAGCCGCGTCCGGCACCTATTCTAGTCTTCGACGTCTTCTCACCAGCGCGGGGCTAAGTGCTACCACTGGGCGTGGGCGGGAGCCCCTGAGGCCCGAGGGCGGCACTCCGGAGACTCCAGGGCATGTACAGCCCCACTCATTATTATGTGAGAGTGTCACGGGCGGCGAGCTTCACAGGCATTGGCCTTCTTCACAGGCACTGGGCCTTTCCCAAAATGCGGCAGCTTCACAGGCATTGGCCTTCTTCACAGGCACCGGGCCTTTCCCAAAATGCGGCAGCTTCACAGGCATTGGCCTTCTTCACAGGCACCGGGCCTTTCCCAAAATGTGGCAGCTTCACAGGCATTGGCCTTCTTCACAGGCACCGGGCCTTTCCATAGGCGCTAGGCCTCGCTCAGGGATAGAACCTCCCGAGATGTTGAATGTTCCACGCGTTCTGGACGGGTACCCCCTCCGGGGTCTCCAAGCGCGCGGAGCCAGGCCTAGAAACATGAACAACCTTGAATGGGCCCTCCCACATGGGAGAGAGCTTGTGCAGCCCCTCCCTGGAGAGAACCCGTCTAAGCATGAGGTCCCCTACCTTAAGAGTTCTGGGGCAGATGTTGCGGCAGTGGTATCGCCGCAGCGCCTGTCGATACCTTGCCGCTCGTAGCGCGGCCTCTCGATGGCGTTCCTCCCCCAGCACGAGATCCGTCCCCCGCATGGCGTCCTGCTGCGTCTCGTCGAACGCCAGGACCCGTGCGGAGCGACGCCTGACCTCATGAGGGAGGACAGCCTCTGTTCCATAGATGAGGAAGAACGGGGTCTCGCCAGTCAGCTTGGCTGCGGTTGTGCGGATAGACCACATCACGGACTGGAGCTCGTCGTACCAGCCCCTGCCGCAAGCCTCCAGCTTCTTCTTGAAGGTCCTGGCTTTGAGGCCCCTCAGGACCTCCACGTTGGCTCGCTCGGCCTGGTCGTTGCTCCGGGGGTGTGCCACCGAGGCGTAGCATATCTGCGTTCCAAGGTTAGCACAATATGTTTTGAAGATATTACTGGTGAATTGCGAACCGTTGTCGGTGATGATATGGTTAGGCACCCCAAACCGGCTCACGAGACCCTTGATGAACTTGACTGCGGAGCCTGCTAGGATGGTGCGGACAGCTTCAACCTCAGCCCACTTGGTGAACTTGTCCATAGCGACGTAGAGGTAGCGATAGCCCCCTGGCGCCCGAGGGAACGGGCCCAGAATGTCTAGGCCCCAAACTGCGAACGGCCACGAGAGGGGTATAGTCTGTAGACCCCCCGCCGGCTGATGGATCTGCCTAGCGTGGAATTGGCAGGCCTCGCAAGCCTTCACCAGCTCAACGGCGTCGCTGAGTGCTGTGGGCCAGTAGAATCCACTGCGGAACGCCTTGCCAACGAGGGTTCGTGACGATGAGTGGTGCCCACAGTCTCCGCCGTGTATGTCCACCAGCAGCTCCTTCCCTTGCTCTCTGAAGATGCAACGTAGGGCCACGTCATTCGGTCGCTTCCGGTAGAGCTCCCCATCCTTGATGCAATAATCCGTGGCCTGCCGCGCTACACGCCCTGCCTCCTCCTCGCTCTCCGGCAGGGTCCCTTGCATCGAGTAGTTCTTGAGCTCTGCGATCCAACACCCTTCCTGAGGCTATAACGCCAGGAGGAGGCGTGCCCCTGAGGCCGGGCCGTAGGCCGGAGCTCCCGAGGTAGGCGGCTAAGGGAGCTCCTCCCTTGGTTGCGCCGTGCTCGATAGTGACGGTGCCGCCGAGGGTTTGAAGAGCCGCTCCTCGAAGACGCCAGGCTCCTGAGGCAGCCGCCTGGATGCCCTCTTGGTAATGTCATTAGCCTCTTGATTGGTTCCGCGAGGCACATGCTGCAACTCCAGCCCCCAGAACTGTTTCTCCATCTTGCGAACCTCAGCGAGGTAGGCTTCCATGTGCTCATCCTTTGGTTCGTATATCTTGTTGGAGAAGTTGACGAGGAGCTGCGAATCACCCTTGATGATGAGGCGCTTTACCCCTAAGGCGATTGCGGCTTTCAAGCCTGCTATCAGGCCTTCGTACTCTGCTATGTTGTTGGAGACCTTTTCTTCGTGCTGGAAACAGAGTTGCATGGCGTAGTAGAGTTTGTCCTGGGTAGGGGATACGAGCACTGCGCCGTGTCGGGAGAATGCCCCATCGAAGTACATGACCCAGCCGTTTGGTGCCTCACTTCCCGGGGAAAGTGATCGGTCCTCGCCTGCTTCGAGACCCGGTGCTTCTACCCATTCTGCCACGAAACCCGCAAGTGTGGCTCCCTTGATGACTCTGGTCGTACTGAATTCTAGCTGAAATGCCTGTAGTTTGATGTTCCATTCAGCGACTCTTCCAGCTGAGTTGGGGCTCCTGAGTACCCTTTCCAAGGGGTATGCTGAGACGACTTTGATGGGATGGCCTTGGAAATAGTGTCGCAGCTTGCGTGAGGCCACTAATAGCGCGAGGAGGAGTTTTAGAGGCATGGGGTACCGTGCCCTTGCCTCCCGTAGCACCGTGCTGACGAAGTACATGGGATGCTCGACGAGGTTGAGGGTGCTGGCGCAGCTTGCATCCTCCAGAGGTCGAGGCGTCTCCTGAGATGGTGGAGCCCCCAGTGCTTGGTCGCTTGGAGAGGCCTCTCCTGCCCCGGGTGTGTTCTCCTGCTGCGGCTGTTCCCCTTCGGCTACGGTCGTGGTCCTCGCGAGACCCTCTTGGCTTTGCTTTGCTTCAACCCGGACGGTCGTTGCGGCCTTGGTCCGGTGCTCCTCCCTGACCGCCACCAGGGTTGCACTAGCGGAGTAGGGGGTGGCCGCAAGGTAGAGCACCAGGGGCTCCCGTGGACGCGGAGCTACCATCACTGTTGGGCTGGTAAGGTACCTCTTGAGATCTTGGAATGCCTTGTCGGCCTCTTCAGTCCATTCGAAGGGGCCCTTCTTCTTCATCAGCTTGAAGAAGGGCAGTGCTCGTTCCCCCAGCTTGGAGATGAAGCGTCCTAGCGCGGTTACACGCCCGGTGAGCTTCTGCATCTCTCTGAGGGTCCTTGGCGGGCTCATGTCTTCGACTGCTTTGACGTTCTCCGGGTTGGCCTCGATGCCCCTATGGGACATGAGGAAACCTAGGAGCTTGCCCGAGGGGACCCCAAACACGCACTTCTCCGGGTTGAGCTATAGGTCCACTTCGTTGAGGCTCGCAAAGGTTTCTTCCAGGTCTTGTATCAGGGTTTTTGCCTCCCGGGACTTCACCACAATGTCGTCGACGTAAGCTTCAGCGTTCCTCCCGAGCTGCTGGCCTAAGGCGATGTGCATCAGCCGCTGAAAGGTTGTGCCTGTCTTGCGCAACCCAAATGGCATGCACGTATAGCAGTACTATGACGCCCCGAGACCGATGTGCCAGGTGTCTTCCAGTTATTTGTTGTCGTTGCCATGTCATTCGCTTGCGTGTTGCATTTTATCATGTCATCATGTGCATTGCATCATCATGTTTTCAAAACTTGCATCCGTCCCGGCCTCCTCGTTCTCTCCGTTGTCCGTTCTGAGCCCAGACACACTTGCACACGCCCGCGGCATGTTCGAAATAGTATTTTATAAGTGGCCGGAAAATGTTCTCGGAATGGGATGAAAGTTGGCGTGTGGTGTTTTTTTGTTGTCAGTAGACCGCCCGCCAAGTTTCATCGCGTTCGGAGCTCGTTTGATATCCCAACCGATAAACTATAGCGGCAATATAGCCGGTCTAACGTTGGACGTTTTCGTTCTCCGGAAACAATCGCCGGGCCTCTCTCTCTTCTCTTCTCTCAGCTCGAGACCGTCTACACAGCTCACTACCTACCGCCAGGTCCAACCTAACCTCTCTCGTCAGCCCGCAGCCCCCCTCGCGCGCGTCCGAAAGTTGTCCCGAACCCGACCCGGACTGTCGCCACCGTTGTGTCCGGATCATCCCCAAACATCTACAAAGCGTCTCCGTTTTCTTATATGGGCTCCCTAGCCTATTTATTCTCGACCGCCCGATTATGATCGGAGGGTCCTTCTAGCCCCTAATCAGCCACCTACTGTATATATAATGTTCAACCCTAAAAATTAGGGGAGCTGTCCCATCCACTCCTCCTCGCGCTGCCACTCTCTCAAAAATCCCCATCGGGATCTTCCCCGACCAGAATTCCACCATTCAGCTCTCCACCAGATCCACCTCTCCCCCCTGATGCACTTCCATCGATCCAGCCAACAACCAGAGAAGCCCCTGCTCCTCTCTTTCCGCGCCTTGCTCCATCCTCTCCGTCCTCCTACCATTGAGCAGCACCCGGGCTCGTGGATGCCCGGCGCCCGAAGCCTCCTACCCCCCCTGTTGATGCAGCTCCCTGTAGCCTCTCTCCTTCCCCTGTTTCTTCTCTCTCCCTCACCTCGCAGCCTCTGTCTTTTTCTTCAGGACAACAGGAGCATGCCCCACCATGGCCGCCTCGCCCCGGAGCAAGCTCGTAGGCGTCCTCGTCATCCTAGCACCGTCCGCCACCAAGACCGGCCGGATCCGGACGAACTCAAGCTTCCTCGCCATGGAGACCACGCGGACTTCGACGCCGCCGTCCTCGTGTTGCATTGCCGCCGATGCCCATGTCAGCGAACGCCACTGCCTCCTTTGCTTCAGGCCACCACGTCGGTCACCGGATCCGAACCCAGATGCCTCCCTCACCCGCTCCCGCGTCCGGTCGCCGTCGATCCTTGCCTGCATTGCCTCGCTAAGTCCCTGTAATCACGCCATAGTTCATCTGTTGCTGTCTCTGTTTCTTCAGAGCGAGCAGTTTGCCCGCTCGCCTGTGCCGTGCGTTGACCACGCCCTGCCTCTTCGGTCGAGGCCCAGCCGCTGCCAGATGCAGCCCGCGTCCAGCCTCCCCACCGAGCCGGCCCATGAGGCCTGGTGAGCACCAGATCCAGTGCCCTCTCCTGTACGCTGTTGGGCCATTCAGTTTCGGCCCAGTTCCTGTTTTTTTTCCTGTCTGCGATTTTAGCATTATCCAGAGAGCAACAGTTTTGCAGTTTAGACCCCAAACTTCATGCATATAATAACCCACAACTTGTGCATCGGTTTAAAATGAATTATATATGAAATATGCTTAGTTTTTCATCTAGTTTCTTTATATGTCATTTTCATCCATGTTTAAAATGTTTAAAATGTTGTTTGCATTAATTTACTCGTGTGCCATGCTAAAATGATTTAATTCATAACTAAATAACCGTAACTCCGAATTTAATAAACTTTATATGTAAATGGGGTAGAATTTTGCCTAGTTTAACATGGTGGCCTTATTTTGCATGCTTAACAACTCTAAAATTATGTTTAGGGCAGAACAGTACCAAACCTAATATATGCATATGAGGAGTTTCCAGAATTGTTGTTCGTTGTTTCCGTCCTCATTTAAACTTGACTAGATAGGTAGTTTTCTTTGCTTCACCCTCTTGCCATGTTTAACAACATTTAATATTGTTGGGTACATAAACAAGATCGAACTAAATAAGTCATGTGGTATTTTCTTCAATATGCAACTCCGTTGCATATTGAGCTCCACTTAATTTGTAGTATTGCTTGTGCATTTTGCCATGTCATTTATCATTAAACCGGACATGCATCATACTTGTTTGCACATCATGCCATGCTTATGTGATGTTTGTTCACCATGATTGTTTGCTTCTTTCCGGTGTTGCTTCTTCGGGTTGGTTCCGATAACGTCGTGTTGTGAGGATTCGTTCGACTACGTCCGTTTGTCTTCTTGATGGACTCGTTCTTCTTCCTTGCGGGATTTCAGGAAAGATGACCATTCCCTCGGAATCACTTCTATCTTTGCTTGCTAGTTGCTCGCTCTTTCGCTATACCTATGTTGTGATACCTACCACTTGCTTATCATGCCTCCCATATTGTTGAACCAAGCCTCTAACCCACCTTGTCCTAGCAAACCGTTGTTTGGCTATGTTACCGCTTTGCTCAGCCCCTCTGTAGCGTTGTTAGTTGCAGGTGAAGATTGAAGTTTGTTCCTTGTTGGAACATGGAGATATTGTTCCTTGTTGGGACATGTTTACTTGTTGGGATATCACAATATCTCTTATTTAATTAATGCATCTATATACTTGGTAAAGGGTGGAAGGCTCGGCCTTTTGCCTAGTGTTTTGTTCCACTCTTGCCGCCCTAGTTTCCATCATATCGGTGTTATGTTCCCGGATTTTGCGTTCCTTACGCGGTTGGGTAATAATGGGAACCCCTTGACAGTTCGCCTTGAATAAAACTCTTCCAGCAATGCCCAACATTGGTTTTACCATTTGCCACCTAGCCTTTTTCCCTTGGGTTTCGCGGACTCAAGGGTCATCTTTATTTTAACCCCCCCCCCCCGGGCCAGTGCTCCTCTGAGTGTTGGTCCAAACTAGAGTCCTGTGCAGCGCCCCCTCGGGGAAACTCGAGGTTTGGTTTTAGTTGTATGGAGAGCTCATCTGAGTGTGCCCTGAGAACAAGATATGTGCAGCTCCTATCGGGATTTGTCCGCACATTCGGGCGGTGTTGCTGGTTTTGTTTTACCATTGTCGAAATGTCTTGAAGAACCGAGGTACCGAGTCTGATCGGAACGTGTCGGGAGGAGGTCTATTCCTTCGTTGACCGTGAGAGCTTGTCATGGGCTAAGTTGGGACACCCCTGCAGGGATTTGAACTTTCGAAAGCCGTGCCCGCGGTTATGGGCAGATGGGAATTTGTTAATGTCCGGTTGTAGATAACTTGAACCTTAACTTAATTAAAATGAGTCAACTGCGTGTGTAACCGTGATGGTCTCTTTCCGGCGGAGTCTGGGAAGCGAACACGGTGTTGGAGTTATGTTTGACGTAGGTTGTTCTAGGATCACTTCTTGATCATAGTTTATCGATCGTGCTTTGCCTTCTCTTCTCGCTCTCTTTTACGTATGTTAGCCACCATATATGCTAGTCGCTTGCTGCAGCTCCACCTCATACCTTTTACCTTACCCATAAGCTTAAATAGTCTTGATCGCGAGGGTGCGAGATTGCTGAGTCCCTGTGGCTCACAGATACTTCCAAAACCAGTTTGCAGGTGCCGATGTTACAGAGCAGGTGACACAACCAAGCTCAAGGAGGAGCTCGATGAAGATCTTGTCCTTTGTGTTGTCCCATTTCCAGTTGATCAGTAGTGGAGCCCAGTTGGGGTCGATTGGGGACCTTGTCGCATTTGGGGTTCTTCTTTTATTTTGGTTCCGTAGTCGGACCTTGATTGTATCTAGTTGATGTAATGCTTTATTCATGTAATTGTGTGAAGTGGCGATTGTAAGCCAACTATGTATCTTTTCCCTTATGTATTACATGGGTTGTTTGCGAAGATTACCTCACTTGCGACATTTCTTTCAATGTGTTTATGCCTCTAAGTCGTGCTTCGACATGTGGGAGATATAGCCGCATCGAGGGTGTTACAAGTACACTCCACATGGGGTCAGGAAAGCCGTTTTTTCCACGTCTTCTACCGCCATCTTGATCTGGTGATAGCCCGAGAAGGCATCTAGGAAGCACAATAGGTCACACTCTGTGGTAGAGTCGACTATCTGGTCAATGCGGGGGAGCGGAAATGGATCCTAAGGGCAGGCTTTGTTGAGGTTGGTGAAGTCGACACACATGCGTTCCTTTCCTCCCCTTTTCGGCACAACGACCGGATTAGCCAGCCAATCAGGGTAGCGGACCTCGCGGATAACTCCTGCCGCTTCTAGCTTCCAGGTCTCTTGAACGATGAAAGCTTGTTTCTCAGTGGACTGTCGCCTCGCCTTCTGCGCCACGGGGCGCATGTTGGAGCACACGTTGAGGTGATGCTCAATCACACCCCTCGGGACCCCTGCTAACTGATCAGGTTCCCATGCGAACACCTTCTTGTTCGCACGCAGGAACCTCACCAGGGCCTTCTCCTGCTCGGGCTCGAGGTTGGCGCCTATGATGAAGGTGGCGTCAGTGGACCCATCCTCGTCGACCTGTACCTGCTTGGTTTCCGCCTTGTCTTGGGTGAACAACTGCTTCTTTTTAGCCGGCACAGCCCCCTTGGGCTCAAAGGGCGTCGGTGCTGGTGGGCTGCGCCACCGCGGCCGCCCTGAAAGCAAGCTTGAGCGCCTGCAGCGCATCCCTTGTGTCTCCTGACACGGTAAGGACGCCGCTGCTCCCGGGCATCTTCATGAGGTTGTACGTCGGGTGAGTTGCTACCATGAACTGGGCCAAGGCCGGATAGCCGAGGATGGCGTTGTAGGGGAGGCCGATGGGGGCGATGGAAGTCGATCAGCTCTGTGCGAAAGTTGTCGTGGGTGCCGAAGGTCACTGGGAGGTGGATCTGTCCCAAGGAGACGGTGGAACCGACTTCGACACCCGAGAAAGGCCTGCTAGGCTGAAGCCAGTCTAGCGGCACGTGGAGGAGGCTGAAGGCCTCCACCGAGAGCACGTTCAGGCCGGCACCGCCGTCGATGAGGGTCCTGGTGACGGCCACCTGGCAGATGGCGGGGGTGCACAGCATCGGGAGCGCACCCAAACCGATGGGGTTAAAGGGGTGATCATCAGAGTCAAAGGTTAGATCGGCCTCGGGCGCCACCCAGCCCGGGGGGGCTTCTCGGCGCTTGGAGGCAGTGCTGATCCGGCGGGTGAACGGCTTGATGTGGTGGCTTGAGGGTGGTGCCTGTGAGCCACCCAGGAGAGCTGCGACGACGGGCGGCACTGGTGCGGCATAACGGGCGAGGAAGAGGTTGCGCAGCTCCTCCCAGGAGGTCACAGAAGCCGTCAGCAGGTGGAGGAGCCACGTGCGCGGGTCACCGACGAGGGTCATGGGAAACCAGTTGGCCATCACCGGGTCGTCGCCCCCGGCTTTGATGACGGCCTCCTCATATGCCAGCAGGAAAACCAGCGGATCCGTCGCGCCGTTGTAGCGCGGCGGCATCTCAGGCTTGAACTTGTGCGGCCACTGCACCTGTCGCAAGGTGGGGGCCAAGACTCGGAGCCCCCCGGCCCCAGTGCCAGTATCGGTTGCCGGAGCGGGCAGCGCGTTGTCCGCCATGAGGGCGAAACACGATGTTTGTGGAGAGCGGGTCATCGGGAGGGAGAACTCCGGCGCACCCCTACCTGGCGCGCCAAATGTTGGATTTCGGGTTCCGGCAGACCCTTAAGGTTCGAACTCTGGGGTGCGCACGGAGATCTTTCCCCTACCGACTCGCGCTTCTATGACTCGCAAGAAATCTAGGCCGGAGAGAAGAACACTCAAGGGACACGAGGTTTATACTGGTTCGGGCCACCGATGTGGTGTAATACCCTACTCCAGTGTGTGGTGTGGTGGATTGCCTCAGGGGCTGATGATGAACAATACAGGGGAAGAACGGCCTCGCGAGAGGTGTTCTTGAGCTGGTGCGGTATGTGCTACTCGGTCTGGATCCCCCTCCCTTTATGGTGGCTAGTCCTACTTATAGAGGCCCTAGTCCTCTTCCCAAAATGTGAGCGGGAAGGACGCCAACAATTGGCCATTTTAAAGGAGAACATCTAGTACAAGTTATCATGACCAAAGGTGGTCTTCGGCTGCCAAAAGCACTAGTGATGATGCCGTCTTGGGCTCCATGGTGACCTCCGTCCTGCCGCTCTGCTGGTCTTGGTCTCGTTGCACCGGAATGGTAACATTTGCCCGATGCCTTGGAATGTGCTTGCTCCCTTTGCACCGAAGGGGAAACAAGGACACTACACGGGCCGGCACCCGCCTGGCGCCCGCCTCATCTCGATCATCATGGCTTACGTCACGGGCTCCTCGCGAGGTGCCCCTGCCTTGATCTCTCCGCCTCCTCACGAGCCTGCCTAATGAGGTTGCTCCTGAGGAAGCTTCCTATAGTCCGCCCCGCAGGGCTTGGCCCCTCGCGAGGGTCTTGAGTTTGAGCTGATGAAGCTGGGCCGCACTAGGCCCCCACTCGAGCCACGCCGCAGGCCGCAGGCAGGCAAGTCTGGGGACCCCCGTTCCCAGAACGCCGACAGTCCAAATCATTAAAAGGGTTCCAGCCAAATTGCCGAAAGGTTCCGTCCGAGTCGATAAAGAGTTCTGACTTAGATTACGAAATATTCCGGCCGGATTATCAGAAAGTTCCGGTTCAAAGGTTCCGGATTATCAAAAGTTCTGGCTGGATCATCAAGAGGTTTCAGTTCAAAAGTTCCGGATTATCAAAAGTTCCGGCCGAATTATTAAGAAGTTCCGGTTCCAGAAATTCCGGTTCAAAAAGTTCCGGCCGAGTTATGTGGAGACCTCAGGCACTAGAAGACACAAAACTAATCAACTCTTCTGTCAAAAACAAAAGCAGCACTATGCATTATCCAGCGCCAGCATCCGGCAAAAAATACCAGGTGTTGTTTTTCCTGTGTATTTTATCAGTACATGTTAATTCGTCCGACAACACTTACTCTGGTCTGTAATGTTTTTACGCAGGGCAACTATTAAAAAAAGGGGTGGGAGTATACCACAGATGCATGTTTGGCTGTGCCGCAAGGCTTCACGGACAAGCGTGTCATGGTCCAGTTTACATCAACACGCCGGCCGACTCGCCCGTCCGCGCCGCATTACAGCGCCACAGACGACTCGCCCGCCCGCCCTCGCGACCGTTTCACGCGTCCGCATCGGCTTACAATGAGGAGGACAATTTCCTCGTCCGCACCGGCTTATAAACGCCGCGGCCGATTCATCTGTCTGCTCCCACGGCCGATTCACCCGTGAGGGATTTCAGTTTCACCTAATGATCATCAACTTCATGACGGATTATTTTTCGGCCTAAACACATCAGGTGATGTCCACCTAAAATATATTTTATTAGCACATATTATTTTTGTTAAAGATCAGTTTATCTTTGCCATGGTCTGCAATATTGTTTATGCAGGACAATTATTCACTGCAAAAGCTATGGTTGTGTCATGGATGTATAACTCGCGCCACCATTATAATGCGCTAGTATATTACCATGTCGTCAAGATCGATGAATATATGTGCAAGCCACCATTCGGCAGACCGGTTTACATCAATATGATGTGGCTAACTCGCCCGTCCACGCCGGTTTACAATGCTGTGGCCGATTCATGTGTCTGTGCTGCCTCTGAAGCCTCGTCATCCTTGTCGTCCGTCTCCCGAGGCCTGGTTTACATCAACACATAGGGCCACACCTATTTGCATGAGTTGTTTATTGAGTATAAAGCCAGTCACTTCTTGGGTAGCCCAGTTTTCTTCCAATAACTCTGGAGCAAATTACCATATACTATCAACTGCCGTCTGCACTAGGTGGCCCAATGGGTAGGCGCACAAGTCGCCGCCACTGCAGTTTGGTTAACTTCAAATAGCCTGTTGGAAGGAACCATTGGCCGTGTTGCTGACCCAGCTCATACGGGATCATTTATAACCTGCCTCAGTCACCTCAACCTTCTGTGCATTCACATCATGCTATCAACACCAATGATATACAACTTATGTCGGTTTATATCACGGTCAAATATGGAGAATCTCAAGCCAACTTCTCGAGTCACCTTGAGACTCGGGGGCTACAATGACATGACTCAGCAAATCTTGCCAGTTTCAGCAAATTTAAGAACCCCAGGACGATGGAGGGAAAGATAACCAGGTCCAAGAGGCTACTTTTATATTGATGAAAATTTAAAGGCCGTCAGAAATTTCCGTCTTAGAAAGTATATGACAGTTATAAAATCCCGGCTCAATGAAGAAGTTCCGGGTCATCAGAAAGGATTTCGGTTTTAAATCCGGTTCAAGGGAAATCAGTCTCACTGAAGCTCTCAAATATCCGGTTTAAAATCTGGTTCAAGGGAAATCTGTTCTCCCACAAAGTTCTGAAGCTTTCAAATCCGGTTTAAGAATTTCCAGTTCAAAAAAAGAATTAACTTCTCGCAAGTTTGAGTTTAAAGGTCGTCAGAAAATTTCCGGCTGAAATTGAAGATTCTAGTTCAAAATCCGGCTCAAGGGAAAGATGTCTCCCATAAAGCTTTGAAGCTCTTAATATCCGGTTTAACATCCGGTTCAAAAAGAAATATCTCTCACAAAGTTCGAGTTCTCAGAAAGGTTAAAGGTTACCGAAGAGGACCTGTTGCCATGATGCGCGGTTCAAACATGGGTTATCCTGCCTTACTGGCTTATCATATTATTGATCACATGGGGGCTTCTGTTTAAGCAGAGTTCTGATTACATATTGATCCGGCTATCAAGCCAATATTATCATAAGAGCACAACTTTGGTTACTTCGGTAATCCGGCTATCAAGCCAATATTATCACAAGGGGCCAAAGAGAGTCTGTTGCACAGCACAGCTCAAACATGGGTATCCCTTGAGCACATCTCATAATATCACTTGGGGGCTATGTTCGAACCATAGTCACACCTCTTGATAGGCTTAAGGCCACCAGGGAAATCATTTGGGGGCTTTGGTCGTATCCGAACCATAGCTACACCTCTTGATAGGCATAAGGGCACCAGGGAAATCACTTGGGGGCTTGGTCGTATCCGAACCATAGCTACACCTCTTGATAGGCATAAGGGCACCAGGGAAATCACTTGGGGGCTTGGTCATATCCGAACCATAGCTACACCTCTTGATAGGCATAAGGGCACCAGGGAAATCATTTGGGGGCTCTGGTCGTATCCGAACCATAGCTACACCTCTTGATAGGCATAAGGCCACAAGGGAAATCACTTGGGGGCTTGGTCGTATTCGAACCATAGCTACACCTCTTGATAGGCATAAGGCCACCAGGGAAATCACTTGGGGGCTATGGGTTCGAACCATAGTTACACCTCTTGATAGGCATAAGGGCAGTAGGGAAATCACTTGGGGGCTTGGTCGTATTCGAACCATAGTTACACCTCTTGATCAGCGCAATGCCACAATTATGACTACATGGGGGCTCTGGTCGTATCCGAACCATAGCTTAAACCCTCTTGATCATACATATACATCATCATATATTGCATCATATGTTGCATCATCATTACATCATCATAGCATGTATCATATGTGCATGGATATACCGGCGTTCATTAACCCGGCTTAACTTTCAACGACAAGTGGTTTGTACATGATCACTTATAATCCGGCGCTTATTAACCCGGTCTGGTTTTGACTAACAAGTCGCCAGTGTTATAAGGAAAATCTGGTGTTTATTATATCCCGGTATGGTTTATTATCATAATCCGGCAAATTAAGGAAGGAGTTCTCAATACTGAAGATTGGGGTTACCACCCTCACTACAAGAATTGGTTAAACCAACGAGGTGATTCAATGTCACAGGTATCATCTATGTCATATTTGATTATCTTCAATTACAGCTTTGGTTATAAACCCCGGCTATTTATATGGGCATTATGACCCGCCCTGCGGTAAACCGCCAAGGATTCTTGTGATCTACTTGTGTGCAAGATAAGAATGCATTCGGGTGGCTACCCACCCTGGTTTTCGATGTTAAGTCGCCAGGGCATATGTTATTTACACTTTGTGCAGGATTTGCAGAATTATGGTATATAAATTCAAGCTCATCATCAAAATTGATGCTTCAAAAGGGTTATCCATTTTGGATTTTCTAAAAGGCTATCAGCCGCCGGGTTATAAAAATTCCGGCTTACAATGAATGCGCATTAAGTCGCCATCGGCCAAGAGCCACTGAGTATTTAAACTACGGACTTACTTATCAACTGGTAAGATATTCATATCTTTCATAGCCAAAATTGGCTGGATTTTCATGATGATATTGAATGATTGAGGTTTTTAAACCGAATTATATTATTCAAATCTTCAAATAGCCAAACATGGCTGGATTTTTTATGGTTATCAATAACCAGTATTATGATCAAGGTTTTCAAAGTCGCTTTAGCGCAATGGCTATCATATTATCAATGGATACGATTTATTCTACAATGGAGGGAATAGTCCTGAGTCGCTGCAGGCTTATGACCCGGCACTTGGGGGCTACATTAATTATTCAAATGGAGATTATATCAAATATGCAAGTATCATGTCGCTGCAAGCATGCGCCATGACACTTGGGGGCTAATGCAAAGTCATTTTTATTGGCCTTATTGAAGATCCGACTCATCACATCATAATGAGCCGGCCCTTGGGGGCTACCAATTGCTCCTATCAATGATTCAAGGTACATAAGTCTTAATCCATTATATTCAAAGTTCCACTGCTCAGTTGGTAAAAACACAAAGCTCTTAACCTTGTTGACGTGGGTTCAAGCCCCATGGTGGAGTTACATCATATGATATTAGTTTCAATGAAGCATGATTATATTTATAAAGTCCCTGCTCATTATTGCATAACAACCCGACACTTGGGGGTTACACTGGTTGAAGTTTTTATGAGCATACGGCAATTACAAGTCCCAGGTTAATGCAAGCATGACAACCCGGCACTTGGGGGCTACATATATGGAGTATTCAGTCTTTACTAGTGATTGAGATGAACAACATGGATTTCTTCAAAGTGGTAATATTTATATTGAAGCAAGTCTTAAATCATCACTTTGTTTCTGCTCAAGACTTGGGGGCTATAGAGCATTGAAGGCCGATTCAAATAGATTCCTTATTTACAATGTTTCTCCTGGAAGCAAATTGATTATGAAGCTGGTTTATTGACCCGGATTTTCTAGAAGAACGAAATGACAAGGACTTAAGGATGTTCAGGTGCCGGTTTACAAGAGTTCTTAACCCGGAGCACAACCTGTCAAATTGGTTCTTGTGTTTATTTTGCGGTATAAGTTTACGATGGATAAATCCAAGCTAAACTTGGGAGCTAATGTCGGGGATATACCCCGCGGCGTAAACCGGCCGGAAGTATAACCCAGCCGAACTTGGCATTTCATTGGTAACCCGCCAGAGGATTGGCGACTTACGTGTCTGGCGGTTCACTGGTATGACGATTCACGAGCCTGAAGACTCATTGGTGATCCGGCGCGTGTTTCAGGTGGATGACAAGGCCCAAGGCCCAGAAGGCCGGCTCATGTTATGGTGGGCCGGTTTACGAGGAAAGGTGTGAGGAACATTTATCTTACAAGGAGTTAAGACCTGGACTTGTATCTGGTTTGTATTAGAAGGTAGATTAGTCCTAGTCCTAATAGGACTCCACATGTAACCCGCCCCTCTAACTTATATAAGGAGGGGCAGGGCTCCCCAAAGCGGGACAAGCAACAAGTAAGAAGAAACAATCTCTAGTGCTAGACACAACTAGGAGAGCCGGTTTACGGCGGCTCCTTCATGATCATAATGATACCTAGCCACAAACAGCATGTAGGGATATTCCAGATGATGTTTCCCGGGGCCCGAAGCTGTCTAAACCCTTGTCTTGTGTGTTGATCCACCCTGCGTCTCTCGTCCCACTCAACCCCTCTCAAGCTACCACATAGATGTGTTGGCCTCATGACTAAGTCCTCACACTAGGACATCTGCCGTGACAATTCCACGACAGTGTGTGTCAGCATTACCGATCCAGGGATGACACTTATGCACAGAGATTTGACTGTCTGAGGTCGGATCGGTACAAGATGGTATCAGAGCGCAAGTTGATTGTAGGACACGACCACTAAGATGAGCCATAGGTCACTCTTCTCTACCCATTTCTGACTCCTCTTCATTTTCCACTCTATAGATGGCGGACCCAAGGAACAAGTTTGCTCAACCGGATGAAGACACACCTTTTGGACGACACTTGAAGGAAGTCACTAGGTACCTGAACATTGGAATACCAAGCTTCACTGGGACCTACACTGCCACTTTACCAGAAGAGGAGCGTTGGATGATTCGAGTTCATGTTCCAGGAAGGATGTTCACGCTAGTTACTGAGCCCATAGAGTTTTCCTTTGATGCACCAACCTAGAGTCTAGGAAAGAGCGTGGCAGCTCACATCACCATGGGACGCATCGACGAAGTTTATCACAAGAATCTTAAGGACACCATCTACCAGATATGTGGGAGCCGAGATAAGCATTGGGAGATGATTAGCACCAAGAGGGACAGGTCCATTGCAGCCTTCATCCAGGAGTTAAACCAACAGTTTCGTCGTCAGCAGAACCAAATGTGCGCAAGCATGATAGATCTGAAGAAGGTGATGACCAGGAACATGGATCTTGAAGTGGAACTCAAGTCTACATGCGACGGATACGAGGAGGAAATCGCAATACTAGTAGAAAAGAATGATGACCTAACGAGGAAGCTAGGAGTATTGATGGGAGACCCTGCGCCAGGAGGAGATGACGACCATCCCGAGGACTACATCATCATTGATGACACCGACTACGACCCCGACAGTAGTGATGATGATTATGAAGACGAAGATGGAGCGGATATCATGGAGTCTTCCACCGATCAAATTTCTAGTCGACCACCATATTATCAGTAGTAATTTCCCCCCATGTATATAGAATAGTCCGAGTATCTTTGTAACGGTAGCTAGATCGATTGTATGCCCTTGTTTGAATTGAGTGGTGTGATATGATTGTGTTTGTCTCATGTGCATATAGATAGTGCTTTATCCTTAGACCTCATTCTATTCTAATATCTCCCCTCTAAACCTATCAGATGCCTCCGAGACGTGACCCCGGATTTGTCTTCCCACCGGAGCTCACTCAGTTGATCCAGTAGCAGAATGCCTTGATGCAGCTACTAGTACAGAACCAAGGCAACAACAACAACAACAACAACCCACCGCCACCACCTCTAGTTGACAACCTAGCCTGTTTTCTGAGGTTGAATCCGTCGGTGTTTTCAAGTAGCACCGAGCCGATTGTTGCTGATGACTGGCTATGCAGGATTGGAAGGGAGTTGACCACCGCAGGTTGCAGAGATGCTGAGAAGGTGCGCTTTGCTGCACACCAACTGGATGGACCCATAGCCTCATGGTGGGAGAATTACACAGTCACTTTTCCCATAGCCAATGTTACTTGGGATCAATTTCAGCAAGCATTCCGCACTGCACATGTCTCTACAGGAGCAGCGAATATGAAGAAGCGTGAGTTTTGCAACTTACGCCAGGGAAATCATACCGTGTGGCAGTACGTGGATGAGTTTAGCAAGTTAGCCCGCTATGCCCCAAATGATGTGGCCACAGATGCCGCGAAACAGGAGAAGTTTATGGAAGGGCTGAATGATGAGATGAGTATGCAGTTGATGGTGGCAACATTCAATAACTACCAGGATTTGGTAGATAGGGCTCTTATGATTGAAAGCAAGCAGCAGCAGATAGAGAGCCGCAAAAGGATATATGGACAAATGAAGTATAATTCTAGAGCATCGCAGAAACCTCGCTTTACCCCAAACTCGATAGGATATACCCATAACCATGGAGGCCATGCCCACAATGGAGGGAGTTCGCATAATCATAGTGGCCCTAAGAATGGGAATGGGAATGGGGGAAGCAACGGGCAGAACCGTGCAAACCCAACAACACCCGCCCGGAAGGATTTAAGTCACATTACTTGTTTCAAGTGTGGGAAGACTGGACACTACGCCATCGAATTCCCCGAAGCAAAGAATGGAAATGACAATAGAAGCTCTGGAAAGAAGCCCAACCCTTTCAACAGGGGACAGGTGAACCACGTTAACGTGGAGGAGGTTGAAGAGCAGCTAGATGCAGTTTTAGGTAAGTTTTTGATTGAGTCATTTACTATAATCGTTCTTTTTGATACTGGTGCATCGCATTAATACATTTCGAGGGGGTTTGTGGATAAGTATAAGCTGCCCACCAAAGTTCTTAAGACACCTATGTTAGTAAGCTCGCCAGGAGCTGAGTATATGGCAAGCAGAGGTTGTTTTCAGATGCCATTGATCATAGGTAGACATGCTTTCCCCTTAGACCTAATAATTTTGGAGTCCCAAGGATTGGATATAATATTATGTATGGATTGGTTATCGAAGTATGGAGGAAAGGTCAATTGTGCTAGTAAGTCAATCTTACTCACCACCCCAGAGGGAAAAAGGATCAAGTATGTGTCTAGGCATGCACCAAGGAGGACCCAAGTAAATTCTCTCTTGGGAGTTGTTCAGGAAGAAGTGCCTATTGTGAAGGATTACCCGGATGTATTTCCAGAGGAACTACCAGGCATGCCGCCAGACCGAGACATAGAATTTTTGATAGAGTTGTTGCCAGGCACCGGACCGATATCAAAGAGACCGTATCGGATGCACGCAAATGATCAGGAGGAAATTAAGAAGCAGATTAAGGAGTTATTGGAGAAAGGTCACATTCAACGAAGTTCATCACCGTGGGGAGCCCCAGTGCTCTTGGTTGAGAAGAAGGATGGATCTTTGAGAATGGTTGTTGACTATCGCACATTGAATGAAGTGACGATCAAGAATAAGTACCCACTACCGATGATCAACGATTTGTTTGACCAGCTGCAGGGAGCAAAAGTATTCTCCAAGATCGATCTACGATCAGGATACCACCAGTTAAAGAACCGAGAAAAGGATATACCTTAGACAGCTTTTACCACAAGGTACGGGCTATATGAGTATACAGTTATGTCATTTGGATTGACAAATGCCCCTGCCTATTTCATGAGCATGATGAACAAGGTGTTTATGGAGTTTTTGGATAAGTTCGTTGTGGTGTTCATTGATGATATTTTTGTATACTCGAAGAATGAAGAGGAACACAAGGAACACTTGCACTTAGTTCTTGAGAAGCTCAGGGAACATCAGTTGTATGCCAAGTTTAGCAAGTGTGAGTTTTGGTTGAAGGAAGTTCGATTTCTTGGACATGTTATATCAGGACAAGGTATAGCAGTAGACCCCACGAAGGTTTAATTTGTAACTGAGTGGTTGGCACCCACCTCAGTTGGAGAGATTCGTAGTTTTCTGGGACTCGCGGGATATTACAGGAGGTTCATTGAGAATTTCTCCAAGATTGCAAAACCCATGACAGAATTATTGAAGAAGGACACCAAGTTCAAATGGACCGAGGAATGTGAAGCCAGTTTTTAGGAGTTGAAGAAACGTTTGGTTACAGCCCCAGTGCTGATTCTTCTGGATATACGCAAGGACTTCTAAGTGTATTGGGACGCTTCTCGCTTAGGACTTGGAGGAGTACTTATGTAGGATGGAAGAGTTGTTTCATATGCTTCACGACGACTTCGACCACACGAGTTGAATTATGCCATGCATGATTTGGAGTTAGCAGCCGTGGTGCATGCGCTCAAGACCTGGAGACATTTTCTTATTGGAAACCGATGTGATGTGTACACGGATCACAAGAGTTTGAAGTACATTTTCACGCAGAAGGAGCTGAATCTCACGCAAAGGAGATGGTTGGAGCTCATAAAGGATTATGATATGAAGTTGCATTATCACATAGGGAAGGCCAATGTCGTAGCAGATGCTTTGAGCCAAAAGAGCTATGCCAATAACCTCATAAGTGGAGGATTATCGCAGGAGTTAGTTGACGATCTCAAGGAACTTAGTTTGGAGATAGTCTAAGAGGTTTTGTCGCAACAATGGAGGTTCAGTCTACATTATTGGGGAAGATTCAAGAAGCTCAGAAGGATGATAAGGAAATCGCTGAGATAAAGGAGAAAATAAGCAAAGGAAAAGCCAAGGGTTTCTATGAGGACGAGCACGAGACTTTATGGTTTGAGGATCGTATATATGTGCCCAATAATGCGGAGATCAGGAAGTTAATACTACAGGAAGCTCATGACTTGCCATATTCGATTCACCCCGGAAACACCAAGATGTAATTGGATTTGAAGGAACGTTTCTAATGGACAGGAATGAAGAAGGATATTGCTGAGTATGTAGCAGTATGTGATGTATGTCAGAGAGTGAAGGCGGAACATCAGAAACCAATAGGATTGCCGCAACCTATGCCGATACCCGAATGGAAGTGGGACAAGCTTGGCATGGATTTTATCACCGAATTACCCAGGACCCGATCGGGATATGATTCAATCTGGGTAGTAGTTGATCGTTTGACAAAGGTAGCTCACTTTATCCATGTGAAGACCACCTATACAAGCGCAAAGTTGGCCAAGATATATATGACCAGGATCGTATGTCTTGGAGTTCCAAGAACCATCGTATCAGATAGAGGGACACAGTTTACCTCGAAGTTTTGGAATCAGTTGCACCAGACTTTGGGTACCAGGCTAGAGTTTAGTACAACCTTTCATCCGCAGACAGATGGACAGACCGAGAGAGTCAATCAGATTCTAGAGGACATGTTGAGAGCTTGTGCGCTAGATTATGGATCTAGTTGGGATGACTATTTTCCTTACGCAGAGTTCTCATACAACAACAGTTATCAGGCTAGTTTGAAGATGGCACCTTTTGAAGCTCTGTATGGAAGATGGTGCAGGACCCCGTTAATCTGGGATGAAGTTGGAGACGTCAGTTGTTTGGACCAGATTTGATCAAAGAGTCTGAAGAGAAGGTTAAGTTGATTCGAGATAGACTGAAGATAGCTCAGTCTAGGAAAAAGAGTTACACCGATACGAAACGTAAGGAGGTAGTCTAGGAAATTGGAGATATAGCATATCTTCGAGTGTCACCACTACGAGGAGTTAAATGATTTGGAGTTAAGGGAAAGTTAGCCCCAAGATTTGTAGGACCATACCGAGTTCTGGAGCGTATGGGAGAGGTTGCCTACAAGTTGGAGTTACCTGAAGGACTATAAGGAGTTCATGATGTGTTTCATGTTTCCTAATTGAAGAAGTGCCATGCATAGATGGTCAATATTCCTCTGAGAGATATAGTTCCCCGAAGCAATTCAGTTGGAGAGTGATCTGACCTACGAGGAGAAGCCCATCAAGATTCTCGAGTTTGCCAACCGAGTTACACGTAGCAAGGTTATCAAGTTTTGCAAAGTTTAGTGGAGCCACCATACCGAAGATGAAGCCACCTGGGAACGAAAGGAACACCTACGGAAAGACCACCCACACCTATTTTCTAGCCAACCCGAATCTCGAGGGCGAGATTCATCTTAAGGGGGGTAAGTTTGTAACATCCCAAATTTTCAATTTTGGATGTTATACATAGATCATCATATGCATATCATATTTCATTTGCATTTTGGTTGCGATCCTAGAAATCTTAAGCAACTCAAGGACCCAAGAAGAGAGTTGGAGATTTCATTTATTTTCATATTTGAATTTTCTCAAATTTGAAAAGAGCATCATTTTGATTTTAATAATTTTTCTCTCTGAAATATTTCCAATACTAAAATAATCAGAGAAGATAAAATGACTTCTCCAAAATCTGAGAGGAATATTGGAGGAAAATATTAAAATTAAATAAATATTCTATTTGGAATTTTATTGCGATTTTATTTGAATTAGAAAATTATGCATTTTAAAACTGCATAATTAGACCAGAAAAATGTTCACCTCGTTCTAAATATTTTATTTAGACGGTGAAAATTGTTTTTGGCATCTTTAGATTTTTTTATATTTATATGAATTTTTCTTCGACGGATTTTTTTTTAAAGTCGCACGCCGAACTGGGCCGGCCCAGCTGGGAGTCAGGCCTCGGCCTAGCACCCCGCCGCCTCGCGCCACGCCCGTGTCCGCGCTGGACTCCGGTGAGGAGTCCGGATCGCCGCCGCCCCGCGCGCCCCCTCACCCAAGTCGGACCCCCCCGGGGGCCCCTTTATATGCAGCCGCCCCGGCCCCCTCCTCCCACATCGCCAGCCGCCACCGCCCCCAAGCCGCCGCAGCAGCAGTGTCGCCGCCGTCTGCTCCACCGCCGCACCGCCGCCCCGCGCCGACGCCGCCACCTCGCGCCGCCCGCCGACGCCGCCCCGCCCCGCCACAGCCCCGCCGGAGCCACCGCCCGTCGCCGTTGACCCACCGCCACGAATCGGTAAATAAAAATGACGTCGGTTTTTTTCGGTTTAGAGCTCGTTCGGTTTTTTAGGGTTAGGGTTTTCTCTGGTTTTCCTATTTAGCGGGCGTTCGAACGCTTCTATTCGTGAACGTGTTCATTCTTTCGTCTCTTCTAGCGAACATTCGTTTGTTAGTCTTTTCTTTTTATTTTATTTCCGGCCAGGGACTGCTACCTCTTGAGCACTGCGTTGGATTTCCCCGAAGAGGATAGGATGATGCAGCAAAGTAGCGTAAGTATTCCATCAGTTTTTGAGAACCAAGGTATGAATCCAGTAGGAGGCTACGCGCGAGTCCCTCGTACCTACTCAAAAACAATAGCTCAACACAACCAACGCGCTTAGGGTTGTCAATCCCTTCACGGTCACTTACAAAAGTGAGATCTGATAGAGATGATAAATAATATTTTTGGTATTTTTGGTATAGAGATGCAAAGTGAAAAATAAAAGGCAAAGTAAAAAAGCAAAGCAATAATAAAGTGATGAAGATTGATATGATGAGAAAGAGACCCGGGGGCCATAGGTTTCACTACTGGCTTCTCTCAAGAGCATAAGTATTCTACGGTGGGTGAATAAATTACTGTTGAGCAATTGACAGAATTGAGCATAGTTATGAGAATATCTAGGTATGATCATGTATATAGGCATCACGTCCGAGACAAGTAGACCGACTCCTGCCTGCATCTACTACTATTACTCCACTCATCGACCGCTATCCAGCATGCATCTAGAGTATTAATTTAAAAACAGAGTAACGCCTTAAGCAAGATGACATGATGTAGAGGGATAGTTTCATGCAATATGATAAAACCCCCATCTTGTTATCCTCGATGGCAACAATACAATACGTGCCTTGCTGCCCCTTCTGTCACTGTGAAAGGACACCGCAAGATCGAACCCAAAGCTAAGTGACGGTGTCCTGGACTAGGGGGTACTCACCACGTCGTCTCTCGATCTGTTAGATTGGGCCGAGGACCCCCATGGCCGTATACTCATGGGCCAGTTCGGACAGCTGCCGCATACATGGAAGATTCCACAAGACTTGGTGATCAAGACAAGGACTCCTCTCCACCGGTGTATTCGGCTAGGACTCTTGTTATCCTAGGCCTCTGGTGCATTATATAAACCGAGGCCAGGCTAGTCGATAGATATATACATACAATCATACCATAGGCTAGCTTCTAGGGTTTAGCCTCTCTGATCTCGTGGTAGATCAACTCTTGTAATACTCATATCATCAAGAATAAATCAAGCAGGACGTAGGGTTTTACCTCCATCAAGAGGGCCCAAATCCTGGGTATACATCGTGTCCCTTGCCTCCTGTTACCATCCGCCTTAGACGCATAGTTCGGGACCCCCTACCCGAGATCCACCGGTTTTGACATCGACATTGGTGCTTTCATTGAGAGTTCCGTTGTGTATTCGGCAAAAGGTTGATGGCTCGCCTGCAGAACAACTGCGACTTCGACATCTTCGTCACCAGCTCGACTGGTCACCTTGGTTCGACCAAGGACTGCGCCCGACCTCCGATCATCATGTTCGGATGAGGGCCTTTATAACATCAACTCCGATCTCTATCAAGATCATGGAGGAATCATCCAGGGAGCCCGGGGGCTCAACGTCAACATTGCCCTCGGGCGATCGTGCTGTTTTTCTGGACAGCAAATATGTGTCCACCGCCACCGCCTCCTCAAGTGTCTTTTTAATGATTGCTTCAGTGGAATTGTGCGGTATTGAGTCTAAAACAACCCTGGAACATTTCGTCGAGTTCGGATGGAGGAATCTCTGGCAATCCACGATATACCGGAGCCCTATCAAATCTGGACGAGAATCTGGATGAGTTTAGGGCATGGTGTCCAGCTTCTAGTTCGGAACCGTTGATCGGCTGCGGAATTCCTATGTCTACCACCTCTCAAAATTTCAGCTCGATCCGACCGTCCAAACTCCGGGAACCTTCCGATTAGTGCATCATTTTTCGGATATGTTTTCTGCGCGAAAACGAATCCAACCCGAGTTCGTCTTTTTTATGAACGGGATTTTGGACGTCCCTTTTCAAGGAAGTTTTGTATGGGGTATTGTGTTTTGTTCCCGAACACATCCCACTAACTTTAAAATCTTTTGAACATGATCTTCAACATCATGCTGGTGTCAAACCAGTCCGGCAATATTGCTCCACGGCTGCCGATCTGCGCTAGACACATTGTCACTTTGTTGAGCCGAACTCAACTTCTTTGGATCATCATCTCGGCAAGCAGAACAAGAGTTCGACATTGCGAAAGATAAATCATCACTAACATCGCCGCCCCACGGATTACCCGGAGCGGGCACACCGGCATCGCCGCACGGTCACTTCACCAAGCCGGCATTGACCACGCCACGACCTGCATCGATAGGGCCGCACTGTTGCTCCTTCAAGCCGGTGTCCATCACACCGACCTACTTCGACTCATCGGCTGACATCGAGGCTTCGACATCTCGGCTAGACCGGGGGCTTCGCCATTTATTCATCAACCTACTCCGGAGACTTCGGCGTCACTAGCCGACCAGCTCCGTCACGTTAGCTGGACCGGTGGCTTTACCTCGGCAAGCCAGCCTTTACTAGCATCGCCATGCTGTCGCTTTATCGCCCATCAGGCAATGGGTGTGCGTATCGAGTCCCAATTTTGGGAATCACCTTTCTTCGGATTGCTATAACAAATAAACCAGGTGCTATTAATCCTAGTATTTTTGCTTGTCTGGGTTTATTTTTTCCAAGGAATTATTATTCTGGTTTGTCCATCATCTGTACACAGGTCTATCAAATGAAGGCCGCATTAACGACGGTCACGTGGTGGTTCGGTCAGTTTCCATACATAGTCCGGCGAACGCCGCATTTGGAACTCGAACCGACCTGTGAATTCAGGCTTTGCCACGCCCTTACCGCATCACGCCGACGCCCTGCATCGACATTGACTTCGGCGCCAGGGCATATTTCTTTTATTACTCACTTTGCATAAATTATTTATTATGCAATGATTTTTCTTATACTATTATCTCCGATTTGCATCACTCTTTGTGCACAGGAAAATAATCCGGGTTTGGTAGTATCGTCAACTCGGCGTATTGACATACCACGCCACCTCGGCTAGATGGGGGGCTTCGTCAACACTTCATTACCCCATGCCGGGGACTTCGGCATCACTCTGCCAGCCTGCATTGACCGTGCTATGTCACCACTTCGGCGTGTCGAGCTCTCCGCTCCACCACCTCGGGACCGGCTTGGGGGATGGAACCTTGTCCCGCATCAAGCTCGAACCGCGTCATCAATGCCGAACACATTAACCAGCTAAGTCACTTTCATGCTCAGAGTTTTAATGTTTAACTTGTGTACGGTTCAACCAAGCATTATACTTTTTTGGAAAAAAGTTGCTTGTAAAAAATCTCCTTGTCAAAACTTTGTTTGTGACATGCAAATTCAAATACCCCGTTTATTTGGGGGCTCCCTTGACAGAGCTTTTCCTCTTGCATATGATTATACTTGTACGGCTTCGTTCCTTGTTCGTGTATTACACCACAATATGCACCATATTGACATAAGCGATTTGCAAGATGGGTTGTCTAGCTCCTGTGCTTACCCCTACGTTCCCGATTGTTCGGCTAGGGAGTAAAGGGAGCACCTCTGCGATTGTCACGACCGGGTCATCCGAGCTCTGACCTCAGACTGGGTGAAGCCGAACGCTAGCGCTCTTATTGTTTTCAATCATGGTCGGCACACAACGGAACTCATGAGTACAAAAGTTCTATTGCACAAGTCTCATAGTAATAATGAGCACCGAAGAAAGGTATCGGTGGGGGTACTATTTTCTTCGAAGATGCTTCTTACACTTCGTTAGTAATATAGCATAAGTTCCCTGAGCACGCTCTGTCTGTTATAGCCTTATGGCTTGATTGCCTAGTCATCGGAAGCACCGTCGATACTCTCGACAGGCGGAGTACATGACACTTTTCGGCCCTTGGCCGAAGAGGGAGAAGCCGACGGTCGGTTAAGACGCGTTTAAAGTTCGGGTGAACACAGATATGATATAAGTACTTCGGTACATACAATCATTATACATAAAATTCTTTTACCCAAGTCACTTGGGGGATCTTAAAATTTATGAGCTGTAAATGTGTTTTCTTCTTGGTCGTTCTCAAAACACGACAGAAGCACAATTTTTTTCTCTCTTCCAATTTTCGGATTGGCACCGAACACTTGATCTTGTTCGGACTTCAAGTTTTTACTGACGTTTTTTGGTTTTCCAAGCTTATGGAACTTTTAAACTATTTGTGTGTTTTCAACACAAGTCTCGCAGTGCAACGCCGGACACCTTTAGAGATTCGGCAAAAACATTCTCGGATATTGCTATATATGCATCGGTGTCGAATTGTGTCTTCGGTCAATAGTTGGGTTGCCCGGCTCTTGCGCTTGCCTCCTATGTTCCGCTCTGTTCGGCTAGGTGTGCAAAGGGAGAACCACCGCGATTGTGCTTCTAGCTCACTTGGTTAAGCACCTTAGTGGAGAAAGCCGAAAACTGACTGTCACAATAAGCGTAAACTGGTCAGCGATCTGATGACTGTGTTAAATGACGGGCCATTCATAACATTGGCCGAAGTGTTTACAGCTTGACCTCGACTATCGCCGAACACTACCGGGGGCTAGTAACTGGCCTCCCAAACTAAATCCTCAATATTTTCCTCTTACATTAGAGCTGAGGTTTCATGATCATGCTTAGCATGACAACCCAAAGAAAGGAACCGATAGCGGGACTATTTTCTTTCGAAGACATTTCTTATGTTAAACAGTAATATAACATATCTCTCTGCGTACCTTTGTTCATAAAACTGTATGGACAGATTTCCTTGTTTGTCGTAAATCTTTGCCCTCATAAAGGCTTTATACAGTAGGACAAACACTCATCGGCTACTAGCCGAGGAGGTGGAAGCCGATGGTCGGTCAACAAAGTTTTGTACAATGCGGATTCGAGCATTAAGGATGTAAAGTACTTGGATACATAGAGTCATTACACATAATTTGTGATTTTACTATGGATATTGATCCTTAATTCGGCCACCCGTGCCCACATTAAGTCTCGGGGCTACTGGGCTTCGGGCTTATTATTTACAAATATTAAAGGGGCACATCGATCCCCTGATATGGTGTTGCCACCCGACCAGTGTCTCGGGGGCTACTGCATTGCCTGTCCAATGCAGAAAATTTTAAGTGCAATACAGTTTTCGAGGAGATTATGATCCTCAGGTTGGTCGGACGCATCCAAACTGAGTCTCGAGGACTAAGCACGCCGCTTTTTGTATCCCGAAGTATTCTGCCGAGCTAGGACTTGATCCTTAGGCTGATTTTGCAAATCAACCTAAGTCTCGGCGGCTACTGGGAGCTCCATAGAGGGCATTTCCAGCATTAAGCTCGGCTAAACTACTTCAACTTTTTTGGACCAAGATGATCTATGACATCTTGGATATAGTCCGGTGTTGGAGCTTGGACACAGTACGGCGTTGGAGCTCGGAAGCAGTCTGACATTGGTGCTTGGCTGCAAAAGATACGTCGAATGCAGTCCGGCGTTAGAGCTCGGACGCAAGAGGACACTGCCTCCCGGGAACAACTTCAAACCCGAGGTGTGGCACAAAAATAACAAGGCATTGATAAAGGCCGGAAACTTAAAGGGGCTCCTCGGATACCCGACGTGTAAACTCGTCAAATGCATTTCGGCGATCCTCAAGATCGAAGATGAGAAGATTTGTTGAACCAGTTTTCAAAACCGACACCCGAAGATGAAGAACAGTTCGGAAGAATCGAGGAGCGTCCCTAACTTGAAGACCGGTTCAGGGGGCTACTGACGGTGTCTTGGACTATGGGGTACTCACCACGTCGTCTCCCGATCTGTTAGATTGGGCCAAGGACCCCCATGGCCGTATACTCATGGGCCAGTTCAGACAGTTGCCGCATACATGGAAGATTCCACAAGACTTGGTGATCAAGACAAGGACTCCTCCCCACCGGCGTATTCGGCTAGGACTCTTGTTATCCTAGGCCTCTGGTGCATTATATAAACCGAGGCCAGGCTAGTCGATAGATATATACATACAATCATACCATAGGCTAGCTTCTAGGGTTTAGCCTCTCCGATCTCGTGGTAGATCAACTCTTGTAATACTCATATCATAAAGAATAAATCAAGCAGGATGTAGGGTTTTACCTCCATCAAGAGGGCCCGAACCTGGGTAAACATCGTGTCCCTTGCCTTCTGTTACCATCCGCCTTAGACGCATAGTTCAGGACCCCCTACCCGAGATCCACCGATTTTGACACCGACACTAAGCACTTCTCCCATGGCAAGAAAAACCAATCTAGTAGGCCAGATGATCATCATTGCATATCATATTTTATTTTGCTGTTGGTTTGATCCTATAAATTTCTACGCAACTCAAGGACCCACGGAGAGAGTTGGGAAATTCTTTATTTTCATATTTGAGTTTTCTCAAATTTTGAGAATAGGATCATTTGATTTAAATTATTTTATCATCAATTATTTCTATTGCAAAAATATGAGAGAGGGAATAAAATGACTTTCCCAAAATAAAGAAATATTGAGGATTTAATAATAAAATCAAACAAGATTTTATTTCGGAGTTTTTCATTATTTTATTTAAATTTAGGAAAAATGTGCGTTTTTTCAAAATTGCATTTAGCCCCCAAATAAATGTTCACCTTGTGACGCTTGATTTTAGAAGCCCGGGAAAATTTATTTTGAGATTTTTGGAGTCTGTTTAGTATTTCTTTTTATTTTTCTTCTGCGCGTAATTATTTAAAAAAAACGAACCGACCTACGGGCCGTGTCCGACTAGGACTCCGGCCCGACTAGCATTTATAAGCCGGCCCACCCCGGGCCGAACCCTAGCCCCAGCCCCAGCCGCCGCCCGCTCGCGCCGCCGATGCCGCCGCCGCCCGCGACGTCGCCAGAGCCGGACGCCGCCGTCGCCGACCCGCCGCCCGAGGTTCGCCTCGCCTCGAAATCCGCGCCACTATTTTTTTCGAAAAACCATTTGTTTTTTCCGGCGGTTTTTCGTCGGTTTTTTTAAATAGATCGGTTTTTCCGATTTATTTAAATAGCGAGCGTTCGTCCGTTCGTTCGTTCTAGCGAATGTTCGTCATTTTTCTTTTTCTCGGATTAAATCCGTGATTTTTTTGATCGCGATTTCTGATCCGATTTTCGTTTTAGTATAACTTTTCGCTCGTTTATCGGAATCAGGCGATTCAAGCGCCTGGAGTTTCGTCTCGAAACCCTCTATCTGTTAACTAACTTAAACAAGTTTTTTCCACTGTAAAAATTGCCCGAGATCCCGAATAGTAAAGGAAGCCTGTTTCTTTTGCCGTTTGACTTTCGTTGCTTCGATTGATTTGATTCTTTTTGCAAACCGGAGTTCTTAAGTTGAAACTTCTGGTTAGATCTCTTATTTGAGTTTTACTTGTGCATTAGATGAGTACTTATTGTATGCTTGTTTGTTTGTCTGTGATAGAATACACGGAGTGCGCCGCCTGTTACTTCGAATCTCTAGGTTTTGCGGATCATCAGCAAGGCAAGTAACACTTTGATCATACCTTTTCTACTACCCAATTTTATTGCATTAGATCAATCCTCACACATTGCATGATTAGGATCTAATTAAATTGTGGGATGGGAAGTAGTTGAGGTATTACCTCTTACTTGTTTTATTATCAAACCTTTGGGAGTTACTTCTACGTTTGCCATTATGCTTTGTTATGCTAGTAGATGTGGATTGGGTGAGTGATATGCATGACAGATGTGAGTTTGTTAATTAATGGTTTATCTAAGGTGGCAACTTAAACACACATCTGGGTGGATTGAGGTACCTGGGTATTCCAAGATTCCCTATTTTTCTTTATGGACCACCACCCAGGCCCAAAGGGATCATGATATTTTTCATACTAGAAACTTCCGTGTGCAGCCACAAGCCATTATGGGCTCTGGCATAGTTGAATAAGTCGTGCGAACTCTTACAGGGCAGACTAGCGGATGTAGGGGAAAGTAGGTGTAACGGTTTATCCATCGTAAGTGCTAGCGCTTCTGAAAGACTGTGTCTCGGTTATCCGTCTTCTCAAACACCATGAAGTGCGAGAAACCAAACGGAGGCGATCGAGTCTTGTGGGGAAAGTGCGCAAACCTCTGCAGAGTGTAATAAGCTAATCATGATTAGCCGTGTCCCCGGTTATGGACATCTTGAGTATCTAGTACCTGGATTATCATGTGAATCTCAACATGTTACTCTAAATTAATTTTGTTGGGTTTTGTTTAATGATGATGCTTAATTGGGATTGAGAATGTTGTCAACCATTCTCAATGTTTAACAACTACCATGATAGTTAAATAAATTTATTCCTTTATAGTAGGGAAAAATTGGCTTTACGCAAAACTGTAACCATAGAGCTTTCCACCAGCCAAATATGCATATAGTATAGTTGTTTCATTCCATTACTCTCTATGTGTTACCTTGCCAGCATATTCCATGTGTTGACCCGTTTCGGGCTGCAACGTTAATGTTGCAGACTTTTCAGACGATGATTAAGGAGTTTTTAGGTCGTGGTTCTATACTCAGTGATGCCGTTGGAGTTGATGGACTCACTTATCTTCCAAGCCTTCCGCTGTTATCGTTATTAGATGGCCTTAAGCCATATTTATTGTAATAAGTTCTCTTTTGAGACACTCGATGTAATAAGTGTGTGATTGCAACTCTGTTATAAATCCTCCGAGTACTGTGTGGTGTCAGCACTACTGATCCAGGGATGACACCGGAGCACAGAGATCAGATTGTTTGAGGTCTGGTCGCTACAGAACCTACCCCCTTGAGATGAATCTCGCCCTCGAGATTCAGGTTGGCTAGAAAATAGGTGAGGGTGGTCATTGAGCAAATCTTCCTCTCGTTCCCAGGTGGCTTCGTCCTCCGTGTGGTTGCTCCACTGAAGTTTGCAAAACTTGATAACCTTGCTGCGAGTGACTCGGCTGGCAAACTCGAGAATCTTAATTGGTTTCTCCTCATAGGTCAAATCGTTATCCAACTGAATTGCTTCCAATGGCACTGTGTCTCTCAAGGGTATGTCAGCCATCTCCGCGTGACACTTCTTCAACTGAGAAACGTGGAACACATCATGAACTCCTGACAATCCTTCGGGCAATTCCAACTTGTAGGCCACTTCTCCCATACGCTCCAAAACTCGATATGGTCCTACAAATCGTGGCGCTAACTTTCTTTTAACTCCAAAACACTTTGTTCCCCGAAGTGGTGATACTCGAAGATAAGCTCTATCTCCGACTTCATAAACTGTCTCCTTGCGTTTAGAATCTGCATAACTCTTCTGCCTGGACTGGGCTATCTTGAGCCTATCGCGGATCAATTTCACCTTCTGTTCAGACTCCTTAATCAAGTTAGGTCCAAACAACTGGCGGTCTCCAACTTCATCCCATGACAACGGTGTCCTGCACCTCCTTCCGTACAAGGCTTCGAAAGGGGCCATCTTTAAACTGGTTTGGTAACTGTTGTTGTAAGAGAATTCTGCATATGGCAAATTGTCGTCCCAACTAGATCCGTAATCTAGCGCACAAGCTCTCAGCATATCCTCCAAAATCTGATTGACTCTCTCGGTCTGTCCATCTTTCTATGGATGAAAAGATGTACTGAATTCTAGCCTGGTACCCAAGGTTTCATGCAACTGCTTCCAGAACTTTGAGGTAAACTGGGTTCCTCTATCTGATACGATACTCCTCGGAACTCCATGTAAGCATACAATCCTGGTCATGTATATCTTTGCCAACTTAGCACTGGTGTAATTGGTCTTTACTGGGATGAAATGAGCTACTTTCGTCAACCGAACGACTATAACCCAAATCGAGTCATAGCCTGAACGTGTTCTGGGCAATCCCGTGATAAAGTCCATGCCTAACTTATCCCACTTCCATTCGGGTATCGGCAATGGCTGTAGCAATCCTGCTGGCTTCTGATGCTCTGCCTTTACTCTCTGACACACATCACAAACTACTACATACTCCGCAATATCTTTCTTCATTCCGGTCCACCAGAAAATATCCTTCAAATCCAAATACATCTTGGTATTTCCTGGGTGAATCGAATATGGTGAATCGTGTGCCTCTTGCAGAATCAACTTACTAGTCTCCGAGTCATTGGGCACATAAACACGATCTTCAAACTATAGGGAGTCGTGCTCATCCTCACGAAATCCTTTAGCCTTTCCTTCGCTCATTTTCTCCTTTATAGAGGCAACCTCCTTGTCAGTCTTCTGAGCTTCTCTGATTCTATCCATCAAAGTTGACTGAATCTCCAATACTGCTACATAGCCTCTCGGAACTATTTCCAAACATAGATCACGAAGATTTTCTGCTAACTCCATTGGTATTTCTCCCGTCATTAGTGTATTGACATGGCTCTTACGGCTCAATGCATCAGCTACTACATTAGCCTTTCCGGGATGGTAATGCAATCTCACATCTCCTTTGTCTGAGGTTTAACTCCTTCTGTGTGAAGATGTATTTCAAACTCTTATGATTCGTGTACACCTTACAATGGTTTCCAATGAGGAATGTCTCCATGTTTTCAATGCATGCACTACGGCTGCTAACTCCAAATCATGCGTAGCATAATTCAACTCATGAGGCTTAAGCTGTCTTGAGGCATATGAAACAACTCTCCCTTCCTGCATAAGCACTGCTCCAAGTCCTCGACGTGAAGCGCCGCAATACACCTCATAGTCCTTGGTCTGATCTGGCAAAATCAACACTGGTGAAGTAACCAAGCGTTTCTTCAACTCCTGGAAACTAGTCTCACATTCCTCGGTCCATTTGAACTTGGTATCCTTCTTTAATAACTCCATCATAGGCTTCGCAATCTTCAATAAATCTCAGGTAGTATCCTGCGAGTCCAAGAAAACTCCGTATCTCTCCAACTGTGGTTGGTGCTTCCCACTTGGTCATGGTATCAACTTTAGTGGGATCTACTGCTATACCTTCCCCGGATATAACGTGCCCGAGGAATCCTACTTCCTTCAACCAAAACTCACATTTGATGAACTTGGCATATAACTGATGTTCTCTGAGCTTCTCAAGTACCAATCGCAAATGTTCCTTATGCTCCTCTTCATTCTTCGAGTAAACCAGGATATCATCGATGAACACCACGACAAACTTATCCAAGAACTCCATAAACACTTTGTTCATCATGTTCATAAAATAGGCAGGTGCGTTAGTCAGACCAAATGACATAACGGTATACTCGTACAGCCCATATCTGGTGGTAAAATCCGTCTTAGGAATATCCTGTTCCCAAATCTTCAACTGGTGGTATCCTGATCGCAGATCGATCTTGGAAAATACCTTAGCTCCTTGCAATCGATCAAACAGATCATTGATCATGGGTAGTGGGTACTTGTTCTTGATGGTTACTTCATTCAATCCTCGATAATCAACAACCATCCTTAACGATCCATCCTTCTTCTCCACTAAAAGTACTGGCGATCCCCAAGGCGAAGAACTTGGGCGAATATATCCCTTATCCAGTAACTCCTTAATCTGCTTCTTAATTTCCATCAAATCCTTTGCAGGCATCCTGTATGGTCTCTTAGATATTGGCCTTGTGCCTGGCAATAGCTCAATCAAAAACTCAATATCTCTATCCAGTGGCATGCCTGGCAACTCTTCTGGAAATACTTCAGGGAAATCCCTCACCACTGGTACTTCCTCCTGCACAACTCCTGTTAAACAATTTGCTTGAGTCCCTTTTGGCACATGCCGGGATACATACTTGATCCTTCTCCCTTCTGGGGCGGTAAGCAAGATTGACTTACTGGCGCAATCGATGTTTCCTCCATACATCGACAGCCAATCCATACCCAGAATTACATCCAATCCTTGTGATTCCAAAATGATCAAATCCGAGGGAAACACATGCCTACCTATACTCAATGGCACTTGAAAACATCCTTGACTGGCCATATACTCTGCTCCCGGAGAGCTTACTAGCATAGGTGTTCTAAGAACCTTAGTGGGCAAGTTATACTTATCCACAAATCCCCTTGATATGTATGAATGCGATGCACCAGTATCAAAAAGAACGAGTGCAGTAAATGAATTAACCAAAAACTTACCGATTTCGGCATCCGGCTGCTCTTCAACCTCCCCCACGTTAATGTGGTTCACCTGTCCCCTGTTGAAAGGGTTCGGCTTCTTCCCAGAACTTCCATTGCCATTCTAGCCTTCAGGACATTCATTGGCATAATGTCCAGTCTTCTGACACTTAAAGCAAGTGACTTGGCTCAGGTCCTTCTTGGCTGGGGTTAATGGGTTGGTGCGATTCTGGCCGTTGCTTCCTCCATTGCCATTACCATTCTTGGTGCCATTGTGAGTGCGCGAGCTACCTCCTCCATGGGTATGCTGAAAATGTCCTCCCGGTCTAGGGGTAAAACGTAGCTTCTGCTGAGCTCCTGAATTGTACTTTCCTTGTCCATACTTCCTCTTGCGGTTCTCAATTTGCTGCTGCTTGCCTTCAATCATAAGAGCACGGTCTACCAACTCCTGGTAGTTGTTGAAGGTTGCTACCATCAACTACATGCTCAACTCATCATTCAGTCCTTCCAGAAACTTCTCCTGCTTAGCTGCATCCGTAGCAACGTCATCTGGGGCATAACGTGCTAACTTACTAAAGTCCTCCACATACTGGCCGACTGTTCGTCCTCCCTGGTGCAAGTTGCGAAACTCACGCTTCTTCATGGCCATAGCTCCTACTGAAACATGGGCAGTATGAAAGGCATGCTGAAACTGGTCCCATGTGTCAGTGTCGACAGAGAAGGTGGCTGTGAAATTCTCCCACCATGATGTTGCGGGTCCTTCAAGCTGATGTGCGGCAAACTTCACCTTCTCCGCATCTGTGCATCCTGTTGTGGTCAACTCTCTAGCTGCCTTGTGGAGCCAATCATCTGCTATAATCGGCTCGGTGCTACTGGAAAACACCGGTGGATTCAGCCTAAGAAAACGGGCTAAGTGATCAACAGGTGGTGGTGGTGGTGGGTTGTTGTTGTTGTTGTTCCCCTGATTCTGATTCTGGACTAGCAACTGCATCAATGTGTTCTGCTGCTGGATCAACTGGGTGAGCTCCGGTGGAAAGGTAAATCCGGGGTCATGTCTCGGAGGCATCTAAGGGTTTAGAAAAGACGAGATATAAGAATAGAGGGGGTCTAAAGAGAAAACACTACCCATATGAACATGAGGCAAAAGCAAACAATTCACTTCATTCAATCAAACAAGGGCATACAATCGATCTAACTATCGCAAAAGTGCTCGGACTACTGTATTTACATGGTGGACTACTACTGCTGGTGAGGTGGTCTACTAGAAATATTCTTCGGTTGCAGACTCCATGATATCTGCTCCAGCTTCATCATCATAGTCATCATCGCTATCATCTGGGTCCGAGTCGGTGTCATCGATGATGATGTAGTCTTCCGGGCGAATCTCCTTGGCTTCTTCGTCTTCATCTACTGGTGTAGGGTCTCCCATAAATATTCCTAGCTTCATTGTTAGGTCGGCATTCTTATCCACTAGTACTTCTATTTCCTCTTCATAATCTTCACGTGTAGCATTGAGTTCTTCCTCCAGTTCCCTGATTCTTGTCTTAGCCTTCTTCAGATCTATCATGTCGGCGCACATCTGATTCTCCTATCGTCGAATGTGCTAGTTTAATTCCTAGATAAAAGCTGCAATGGATCTATCCCTTCTGGTGCTAATCATTGTTGGAAATATGCCCTAGAGGCAATAATAAAAGTATTATTATATTTCATTGTTCATGATAATTGTCTTTTATTCATGCTATAACTGTATTATCCGGAAATCGTAATACACGTGTGAATACATAGACCTCAATATGTCCCTAGTGAGCCTCTAATTGACTAGCTCGTTGTGATCAACAGATAGTCATGATTTCCTGGCTATGGCCATTGGATGTCGTTGATAACGGGATCACATCATTAGGAGAATGATGTGATGGACAAGACCCAATCCTAAGCATAGCACAAAGGTCGTTTAGTTCGTTTGCTAGAGCTTTGCCAATGTCAAGTATCTCTTCCTTAGACCATGAGATCGTGTAACTCCCGGATACCGTAGGAGTGCCTTGGGTGTATCAAACGTCACAACGTAACTGGGTGACTATAAAGGTGCATTACAGGTATCTCCGAAAGTAGCTGTTGGGTTGACACGGATCGAGACTGGGATTTGTCACTCCGTATGACAGAGAGGTATCTCTGGGCCCACTCGGTAATGCATCATCATAATGAGCTCAAGGTGACCAAAGTGTTGGCCACGAGATCATGCATTACGGTACGAGTAAAGTGACTTGCCGGTAACGAGACTGAACAAGGTATTGGGATACCGACGATCGAGTCTCGGGCAAGTAACGTACCGATTGACAAAGGGAATTGTATACAGGGTTTGATCGAATCCTCGACATCGTGGTTCATCCGATGACAACATCGAGAAGCATGTGGGAGCCAACATGGGTATCCAGATCCCGCTGTTGGTTATTGACCGGAGAACGTCTCGGTCATGTCTACATGTCTCCCGAACCCGTAGGGTCTACACACTTAAGGTTCGATGACGCTAGGGTTATAAAGGAAGTTTGTATGTGGTTACCGAATGTTGTTCGGAGTCCTGGATGAGATCCCGGACGTCACGAGGAGTTCCGAAATGGTCCGGAGGTAAAGATTTATATATGGGAAGTCCTATTTTGGCCACCGGAAAATGTTCGGGATTTTTCGGTATTGTACCGGGAAGGTTCTAGAAGGTTCCGGAGTGGGGCCCACCTGCATGGGGGGACCCACATGAACGTGAGTAGTGGGGGAAAGGCCCCACACCCCTGGTCAAGGCGCACCAAGATCCCCCCTTAGAAGGAATAAGATCATATCCCGAAGGGATAAGATCAAGATCCCTAAAAAGGGGGGATAACAATCGGTGGGGAAGGAAATGATGGGATTTCTTTCCTCCCACCTTGGCCAACGCCCCAATGGACTTGGAGGGCAAGAAACCAGCCCCTCCACCCCTATATATAGTGGGGAGGCGCATGGGAGCTTAACACAAGCCAAGGCGCAGCCCCTCCCCTCCCCAACACCTCTCCTCCTCCGTATATGCTTGGCGAAGCCCTGTCGGAGTACTGCTACACCAACTACACCACGCCGTCGTGCTGCCGTTGGAGCAATCTTCCTCAACCTCTCCTTCCCCCTTGCTGGATCAAGAAGGAGGAGACGTCTCCCATCCCGTACGTGTGTTGAACGCGGAGGTGCTGTCCGTTCAGCACTTGGACATCGGTGATCCGAATCACGTTCGAGTACGACTCCATCATCACCATCCCCTTGGCTAGCTTCCGCTCGTGATCTACAAGTGGTATGTAGATGCAAACTCTCTCCCTTGACTCATTGCTTAGATGAACTCATAGATGGATCTTGGTGAAACCGTAGGAAAAATTTTAATTTTCTGCAACGTTCCCCAACAGTGGTATCAGAGCTAGGTCTATGCGTAGTTCTCTTTGCACGAGTAGAACACAATTTTGTTGTGGGCGTGGATTTTGTCATCTTACTTGCCTCTACTAGTCTTTTCTTGCTTCGGCGGTATTGTGGGATGAAGCGGCCCGGACCAACCTTACACGTACGCTTACGTGAGACCGGTTCCACCGACTGACATGCACTAGTTGCATAAGGTGGCTGGCGGGTGTCTGTCTCTCCCACTTTAGTTGGAGCGGATTCGATGAAAAGGGCCCTTATGAAGGGTAAATAGAAGTTGACAAAATCACGTTGTGGTTATTCGTAGGTAAGAAAACGTTCTTGCTAGAACCCAATTGCAGCCACGTAAAAGATGCAACAACAATTAGAGGACGTCTAACTTGTTTTTGCAGCGATTGATCAAGTGATGTGATATGGCCAGAAGTTGTGATGAATGATGAATTGTGATGTATGAGATCATGTTCTTTGTAATAGGATTCACGACTTGCATGTCGATGAGTATGACAACCGGCAGGAGCCATAGGAGTTGTCTTTATTTTTGTATGACCTGCGTGTCATTGAAGAACGCCATGTAACTTACTTTACTTCATTACTAAACGCGTTAGTCATAGAAGTAGAAGTAGTCGTTGGCGTGACAACTTCATGAAGACACGATGATGGAGATCATGATGATGGAGATCATGGTGTCAAGCCGGTGACAAGATGATCATGGAGCCCCGAAGATGGAGATCAATGGAGCTATATGATATTGGCCATATCATGTCACAACTATATAATTGCATGTGATGTTTATTATGTTTATGCATCTTGTTTACTTAGGACGACGGTAGTAAATAAGATGATCCCTTACAAAAATTTCAAGAAGTGTTCTCCCCTAACTGTGCACCGTTGCTACAGTTCGTCGCTTCTAAGCACCACGTGATGATTGGGTGTGATGGATTCTTACGTTCACATACAACGGGTGTAAGACAGTTTTACACAGCGAAAACACTTAGGGTTAACTTGACGAGCCTAGCATGTGCAGACATGGCCTCGGAACACGGAGACCGAAAGGTCGAACACGAGTCGTATGGAAGATACGATCAACATGAGAATGTTCACCGACGATGACTAGTCCGTCTCACGTGATGATCGGACACGGCCTAGTCGACTCGGATCATGTAACACTTAGATGACTAAAGGGATGTCTAATCTGAGTGGGAGTTCATAATTTGATTAGAACTTAATTATCATGAACTTAGTCTAAAACCTTTGCAAATATGTCTTGTAGATCAAATGGCCAACGCTCATGTCAACATGAACTTCAACGCGTTCCTAGAGAAAACCAAGCTGAAAGATGATGGCATCAACTATACGGACTGGGTCCGGAACCTGAGGATCATCCTCATAGCTGCTAGGAAACAATATGTCCTAGAAGGACCGCTAGGTGACGCTCCCGTCCCAGAGAACCAAGACATTATGAATGCTTGGCAAACTCGCGCTGATGATTACTCCCTCGTTCAGTGCGGCATGCTTTACAGCTTAGAACCGGGGCTCCAAAAGCGTTTTGAGCATCACGGAGCATATGAGATGTTCGAAGAGCTGAAACTAGTTTTCCAAGCTCATGCCCGGGTCGAGAGATATGATGTCTCCGACAAGTTCTACAGTTGTAAGATGGAGGAAAACAGTTCTGTCAGTGAGCATATCCTGAAGATGTCTGGGTTGCACAACTGTATGACCCAGCTGAACATTAACCTCCCAGATGAGGCGGTCATTGACAGAATCCTCCAGTCGCTCCCACCAAGCTACAAGAGCTTTGTGATGAACTACAACATGCAGGGGATGGAAAAGACCATTCCTGAAGTGTTCTCGATGCTGAAGTCAGCAGAGGCTGAAATCAAGAAAGAACATCAAGTGTTGATGGTCAATAAGACCACTAAGTTCAAGAAGGGCAAGGGTAAGAAGAACTTCAAGAAGGACGGCAAGGAGGTTGCCACGCCTGGTAAGCCAGTTACCGGGAAGAAGTCAAAGAATGGACCTAAGCCTGAGACTGAGTGCTTTTATTGCAAGGGGAAGGGTCACTGGAAGCGGAACTGCCCCAAATACTTAGCAGATAAGAAGGCCGGCAAAACCAAAGGTATATTTGATATACATGTAATTGATGTGTACCTTACCAGTACTCGTAGTAACTCCTGGGTATTTGATACCGGTGTCGTTGCTCATATTTGTAACTCACAGCAGGAGCTGCGGAATAAACGGAGACTGGCGAAGGACGAGGTGACGATGCACGTCGGGAATGGTTCCAGAGTTGATGTGATCGCCGTCGGCACGCTGCCTCTACATTTACCTACGGGATTAGTTTTGAACCTTAATAATTGTTATTTAGTGCCAAGTTTGAGCATGAACATTGTATCTGGATCTCGTTTAATACGAGATGGCTACTCATTTAAGTCTGAGAATAATGGTTGTTCGATTTATATGAGAGATATGTTTTATGGTCATGCTCCGATGGTCAATGGTTTATTCTTAATGAATCTCGAGCATAATATTACACATGTTCATAGTGTAGATGCCAAAAGATGTAAAGTTGATAACGATAGTCCCACATACTTGTGGCACTGCCGCCTTGGTCACATTGGTGTCAAGCGCATGAAGAAGCTCCATGCCGATGGACTTTTAGAGACTCTTGATTATGAATCATTTGACACGTGCGAACCATGCCTCATGGGCAAGATGACCAAGACTCCGTTCTCCGGAACAATGGAGCGAGCAACCAACTTATTGGAAATCATACATACCGATGTGTGCGGTCCAATGAGCGTTGAGGCTCGCGGAGGATATCGTTATGTTCTCACTCTCACTGATGACTTAAGTAGATATGGGTATGTCTACTTAATGAAACACAAGTCTGAGACCTTTGAAAAGTTCAAGGAATTTCAGAATGAGGTGGAGAATCAACGTGACCGAAAGATAAAGTGCCTACGATCAGATCGTGGAGGAGAATATTTAAGTCACAAATTTGGCACACACTTAAGGAAATGTGGAATCGTTTCACAACTCACGCCGCCTGGAATACCTCAGCGAAACGGTGTGTCCGAACGTCATAATCGCACTCTATTGGATATGGTGCGGTCTATGATGTCTCTTACTGATTTACCGCTATCATTTTGGGGATACGCTCTAGAGACAGCTACATTCACTTTAAATAGGGCACCGTCTAAATCCGTTGAGACGACACCGTATGAATTATGGTTTGGGAAGAAACCTAAGCTGTCGTTTCTAAAAGTTTGGGGATGCGATGCTTATGTCAAGAAACTTCAACCTGAAAAACTCGAACCCAAGTCGGAAAAATGCGTCTTCATAGGATACCCTAAGGAAACTGTCGGGTATACCTTCTACTTAAGATCCGAGGGAAAAATCTTTGTTGCCAAGAACGGATGCTTTCTGGAAAAAGAGTTTCTCTCGAAAGAAGTAAGTGGGAGGAAAGTAGAACTCGATGAAGTACTACCTCTCGAACGGGAAGGTGGTGCAGCTCAGGAAAATGTTCCTGTGATGCCCACACCAACTGAAGAGGAAACCAATGATGATGATCAAGGTACTTCGGATCAAGTTGCTACTGAACTTCGTAGGTCCACAAGGACACATTCCGCACCAGAGTGGTACGGCAACCCCGTCCTGGAAATCATGTTGTTAGACAACGGTGAACCTTCGAACTATGAAGAAGTGATGGCGGGCCCAGATTCCAACAAATGGCTTGAAGCCATGAAATCCGAGATAGAATCCATGTATGAAAACAAAGTATGGACTTTGATAGACTTGCCCGATGATCGGCGAGCGATAGAAAACAAATGGATCTTTAAGAAGAAGACAGACGCGGATGGTAATGTCACCATCTATAAAGCTCGACTTGTCGCTAAGGGTTATCGACAGGTTCAAGGGATTGACTACGACGAGACATTCTCTCCCGTAGCGAAGCTAAAGTCCGTCCGAATCATGTTAGCAATTGCCGCATACTATGATTATGAGATATGGAAGATGGACGTCAAAACAGCATTCCTTAACGGGCATCTTAAGGAAGAACTGTATATGATGCAGCCGGAAGGTTTTGTTGATCCTAAGAACACTAACAAAGTATGCAAGCTCCAGCATGGGCTGGTGCAAGCATCTCGGAGTTGGAATATTCGCTTTGATGAGATGATCAAAGCATTTGGGTTTATGCAGACTTATGGAGAAGCCTGCATTTACAAGAAAGTGAGTGGGAGCTCTGTAGCATTTCTCATATTATATGTAGATGACATACTCTTGATGGGAAATAATATAGAGTTTTTGGACAGCATTAAGGCCTACTTGAATAAGTGTTTTTCAATGAAGGACCTTGGAGAAGCTGCTTACATATTAGGCATCAAGATCTATAGAGATAGATCGAGACGCCTCATAGGTCTTTCACAAAGCACATACCTTGATAAGATTTTGAAGAGGTTCAAAATGGATCAGTCCAAGAAGGGGTTCTTGCCTATGTTACAAGGTGTGAGATTGAGCTCGGCTCAGTCACCGACCACGGCAAAAGATAAAGAAGAGATGAGTGTCATCCCCTATGCTTCAGCCATAGGATCTATTATGTATGCCATGCTGTGTACCAGACCTGATGTAAACCTTGCCGTGAGTTTGGTAGCTAGATACCAAAGTAATCTTGGCAAGGAACACTGGACAGCAGTCAAGAATATCCTGAAGTACCTAAAAAGGACAAAGGACATGTTTCTCGTTTATGGAGGAGACGAAGAGCTTGTCGTAAAGGGTTACGTCGACGCTAGCTTCGACTCAGATCCGGATGACTCTAAGTCACAAACCGGATACGTGTATATGTTGAATGGTGGAGCAGTAAGCTGGTGCAGCTGCAAGCAGAGCGTCGTGGCGGGATCTACGTGTGAAGCGGAGTACATGGCAGCCTCGGAGGCAGCGCATGAAGCGATTTGGGTGAAGGAGTTCATCACCGACCTACGAGTCATACCCAATGCGGGGGGGCCAATCAAACTCTTCTGTGACAACACTGGAGCTATTGCCCTTGCCAAGGAGCCCAGGTTTCACAAGAAGACCAGGCACATCAAGCGTCGTTTCAACTCCATCCGTGAAAATGTTCAAGATGGAGACATAGAAATTTGCAAAGTACATACGGATCTGAATGTCGCAGATCCGTTGACTAAACCTCTCTCGCGAGCTAAACATGATCAACACCAGAACTCTATGGGTGTTCGATTCATCACAATGTAACTAGATTGGTGACTCTAGTGCAAGTGGGAGACTGTTGGAAATATGCCCTAGAGGCAATAATAAAAGTATTATTATATTTCATTGTTCATGATAATTGTCTTTATTTCATGCTATAACTGTATTATCCGGAAATCGTAATACACGTGTGAATACATAGACCTCAATATGTCCCTAGTGAGCCTCTAGTTGACTAGCTCGTTGTGATCAACAGATAGTCATGATTTCCTGGCTATGGACATTGGATGTCGTTGATAACGGGATCACATCATTAGGAGAATGATGTGATGGACAAGACCCAATCCTAAGCATAGCACAAAGGTCGTTTAGTTCGTTTGCTAGAGCTTTGCCAATGTCAAGTATCTCTTCCTTAGACCATGAGATCGTGTAACTCCCGGATACCGTAGGAGTGCCTTGGGTGTATCAAACGTCACAACGTAACTGGGTGACTATAAAGGTGCATTACAGGTATCTCCGAAAGTAGCTGTTGGGTTGACACGGATCGAGACCGGGATTTGTCACTCCGTATGAAAGAGAGGTATCTCTGGGCCCACTCGGTAATGCATCATCATAATGAGCTCAAGGTGACCAAAGTGTTGGCCACGAGATCATGCATTACGGTACGAGTAAAGTGACTTGCCGGTAACGAGACTGAACAAGGTATTGGGATACCGACGATCGAGTCTCGGGCAAGTAACGTACCGATTGACAAAGGGAATTGTATACAGGGTTTGATCGAATCCTCGACATCGTGGTTCATCCGATGACAACATCGAGAAGCATGTGGGAGCCAACATGGGTATCCAGATCCCGCTGTTGGTTATTGACCGGAGAACGTCTCGGTCATGTCTACATGTCTCCCAAACCCGTAGGGTCTACACACTTAAGGTTCGATGACGCTAGGGTTATAAAGGAAGTTTGTATGTGGTTACCGAATGTTTTTCCGAGTCCCGGATGAGATCCCGGACGTCACGAGGAGTTCCGAAATGGTCCGGAGGTAAAGATTTATATATGGGAAGTCCTATTTTGGCCACCGGAAAATGTTCGGGATTTTTCGGTATTGTACCGGGAAGGTTCTAGAAGGTTCCGGGGTGGGGCCCACCTGCATGGGGGGGCCCACATGAACGTGAGTAGTGGGGGAAAGGCCCCACACCCCTGGTCAAGGCGCACCAAGATCCCCCCTTAGAAGGAATAAGATCATATCCCGAAGGGATAAGATCAAGATCCCTAAAAAGGGGGGATAACAATCGGTGGGGAAGGAAATGATGGGATTTCTTTCCTCCCACCTTGGCCAACGCCCCAATGGACTTGGAGGGCAAGAAACCAGCCCCTCCACCCCTATATATAGTGGGGAGGCGCATGGGAGCTTAACACAAGCCAAGGCGCAGCCCCTCCCCTCCCCAACACCTCTCCTCCTCCGTATATGCTTGGCGAAGCCCTGTCGGAGTACTGCTACACCAACTACACCACGCCGTCGTGCTGCCATTGGAGCAATCTTCCTCAACCTCTCCTTCCCCCTTGCTGGATCAAGAAGGAGGAGACATCTCCCGTCCCGTACGTGTGTTGAACGCGGAGGTGCTGTCCGTTCAGCACTTGGACATCGGTGATCCGAATCACGTTTGAGTACGACTCCATCATCACCATCCCCTTGGCTAGCTTCCGCTCGTGATCTACAAGTGGTATGTAGATGCAAACTCTCTCCCTTGACTCGTTGCTTAGATGAACTCATAGATGGATCTTGGTGAAACCGTAGGAAAAATTTTAATTTTCTGCAACGTTCCCCAACAATCATCTCCCAGTGCTCATCTCGGCGTCCACAAATCTGGTAGATAGTATCCTTGAGATCATTGCGGTAGACTTCTCCAATGCATCCCATGGCGATGTGAGCTGCCATGCTCTTTCCTAGACTCCAAGTTGGTGCATCAAAAGAAAACTCTATGGGCTTAGTGACTGGCATGAACTTCCTTCCTGGAACTTGAACTTGAATCATCCAGCGCTCATCTTCAGGTAAAGTGGCGTTGTAGGTTCCGGTGAAGCTTGGTACTCCTATGTTCAGGTATCTAGTGACTTCCTTCAAGTGACGTCCGAAAGGTGTATCGTCATCCGGTTGCGTGAACTTGTTCCTTGCATCCACCATCCTAAAGAATAGAAAAGAGGAGAGGTCAGAATAGAAGAGAGTGAATAGTTATCTAGGTCTTTAGCTTAGTGGTCGTGTCCTACAGTCAGCGTGTGCTCTGATACCATCTCTGTAGCGACCAGACCTCAAACAGTCTGATCTCTGTGCTCCGGTGTCATCCCTGGATCAGTAATGCTGACACCACACAGTACTCGAAGGATTTATAACAGAGTTGCAATCACACACTTATTACATCGAGTGTCTCAAAAGAGAACTTATTATAATAAATATGGCTTAAGGCCATCTAATAATGATAACAGCGGAAGGCTTGGAAGATAAGTGAGTCCATCAACTCCAACGGCATCACTGAGTATAGAACCACGACCTAAAAACTCCTTAATCATCGTCTGAAAAGTCTGCAACATTAACGTTGCAGCCCGAAACGGGTCAGCACATGGAATATGCTGGCAAGGTAACACATGGAGAGTAATGGAATGAAACAACTATACTATATGCATATTTGGCTGGTGGAAAGCTCTATGGTTATAGTTTTGCGTAAAGCCAATTTTTCCCTACTACAAAGGAATAAATTTATTTAACTATCATGGTAGTTGTTAAACATTGAGAATGGTTGACAGCATTCTCAATCCCAATTAAGCATCATCATTAAACAAAACCCAACAAAATTAATTTAGAGTAACATGTTGAGATTCACATGATAATCCAGGTACTAGATACTCAAGATGTCCATAACCGGGGACACGGCTAATCATGATTAGTTTATTACACTATGCAGAGGTTTGCGCACTTTTCCCCACAAGACTTGATTGCCTCCGTTTGGTTTCTCGCACTTCATGGTGTTTGAGAAGACGGATGACCGAGACACAGTCTTTCAGAAGCGCTAGCACCTTACGATGGATAGACCGTTACACCTAATTTCCCCTACATCTGCTAGTCTACCCTGTAAGAGTTCGCACGACTTATTCAACTATGCCAGAGCCCATAATGGCTTGTGGCTGCACACGAAAGTTTCTAGTATGAAAAATCTCATGATCCCTTTGGGCCTGGGTGGCGGTCCATAAAAAAACAGGCAATCCTGGAATACCCAGGTACCTCAATCCACCCAGATGTGTGTTTAAGTTGCCACCTTAGATAAACCATTAATTAACAAACTCACATCTGTCATGGATATCACTCATCCAGTCCACATCTACTAGCATAGCAAAGCATAATGGCAAGCGTAGAAGTAACTCCCAAAGGTTTGATAATAAACAGGTAATAGGTACTACCTCAACTACTTCCCATCCCACAATTTAATTAGATCCTAATCATGCAATGTGTGAGGATTGATCTAATGCAATAAAACTGGGTAGTAGAAAAGGTATGATCAAAGTGGTACTTGTCTTGCTGATGATCCGCGAAACCTAGAGATTCAAAGTAACAGGCGGCGCACTCCGGGTATTCTATCACAGACAAACAAACAAGCATACAATAAGTACTCATCTAATGCACAGGTAAAACTCAAATAAGAGTTCTAACCAGAAGGTTCAACTTAAGAACTCCGGTTTGCAAAAAGAATCAAATCAAACGAAGCAACGAAAGTCAAACGGCAAAAGAAACAGGCTTCATTTACTATTCTGGATCTAGGGCAATTTTTACAGTGGCAAAAACTTGTTTAAGTTGATTAAATGGATAGAGGGTTTCGAGACGAAACTCCAGGCGCTTGAATCGCCTGATTCCGATGAACGAGCGAAAAGTTATACTAAAACGAAAATCGGATCAGAAATCGCGATCAGAAAAATCGCGGATTTAATCCGAGAAAAAGAAAAACGACGAACATTCGCTAGAACGAACGAACGAACGAACGCTCGCTATTTAAATAAATCGGAAAATCCGATCTATTTTAAAAAACCGAAACTAAAAAAACCGATGAAAAACCGACGGAAAAACCGAACGGTTTTTCAAAAAAAATGGCGGCGCAGATTTCAAGGCGAGGCGAACCTCGGGCGGCGGGTC